>NC_037335.1:32932746-33246246 GCF_002263795.3 Bos taurus
AAAATGAAGTTGCTCAGTCGTATCCGACTCTTAGCGACCCCATGGACTGCAGCCCACCAGGCTCCTCCATCCATGGGATTTTCCAGGCAAGAGTACTGGAGTGGGGTGCCATTGCCTTCTCCAGTAAGTAGCCCTAGGTGATGGAAACTGTTCATTTGAGAACAGCAGCTGGCCACACAAACTCAAGGTATAAATTAGATAAGGTTTCAGGGAATCAGTATCCAGCTAATAATACAGAAAATAGTGAACTAATTCTTATCTTCTACAAGTGTCACTGGATTTAGGTTTTTGAAAAAATGTAGCCCAGTAGAAACTTGAGTTTCCATAGGACTTGAGTTGGAGGACAAAGATTCTAATTCCAATTCTATTAATAAGTAGATATTTAATCTTGAGCAAATAAAATAAATTCCCTAAGCCTGTTTTCTTTATTAATGACTAAGATGACAGATAAAGAAAAAATTATTATCTATCAATGGGCTTCCCTGGTGGCTCAGTGGTACACAATCAGCCTGCAAGGCAGAAGTCACAGCAGACTCAGGTTTGATCCCCAGGTTGGGAAGATTCCTAGAGGAGGATATGGCAACCACTGCAGTATTCTTGCCTGGAGAATCCCATGGACAGAGGAACCTGGTGGACTGCAGTCCACGGCATCACAGAGTTGGACATGACTGAAACAATTTAGCATGCATGCATATTTATCAAATGGCTTTGTTAGGATAATCAGAAGAAGTCACAAATCCCAAACAGCCAGAACCTACTAAGTGCTAAACAATGTTCACTAAATTGAAGTATTTAACATTGCACTGTGTTACTTATACAGGTGAAATTTTTTCCTCTTTAATTTTGCACAATTACTGTGCAAGCATGTTGATTCTTTCCTCATTGTTTTAATGGTCCATCCTCTGAAAGAACATGTAGATAACGTCTCCAACAATTTCCTGGATACTTTTTTTCTTCTTTTGCCCTCGCTTTTCTTCTATCAGTCTTTTATCTCTCATTTCTGCTTTTCACAATAAACCTACAGGACAGGCCTCTTCCTGGATCCACACTAGTGTTCTAACTGAGGGAGCTGTCATTTTCTTTGTCTACAACTTGTTAACCTTCAGTGATTTAAGAAAATTCTTCCTAGCTCAACTCCCCTGAGTTCAGCAAATATGTTTCCACTGTCCTTGTTATTTCTGCTCCTAATTGCTTATATATAAAAGGGGGAAAAAAAAATCTAGGTAGTAGAAACTGCATAAGGTGCTATTTTACTAAGGTAGCTTTTTATAGTCTTTGCAGAAAAACTTAATTTCCTTTGTTCCATCTTTACTATATGAGACAAATTTAACGCATTATAGATTAACACAGTGGGAATGACTATGTTGAAATGAGTATTGTGAGGGAGTATCATCACATTAATCAAAAAGTCCTTTCCTGTATGGTTGTCTGCCTGGGTTCAAATCTTGACACTAACGCAATTTAGGATTTTGCACATAGAACGTGAATTCCGAGCCTCTTGAGTTTTCTGTGAAATGACAACAAAAATATCATATCTTTCATAGGATTTAATGAGTTAACTTTGGTGGCAATGATTCAGAACAGTGTTACACATGGTAAAACTTACATATTAACCATTATCATTGGTATTCTATCTTCTACAACATAGCACCTCTCTTAAAAGACATTGCAACATTCTTTGGAGGATATTTTGCTACTTAAGTCTCTCATTTCCACAACACAAAGTCAGTTTTAATGAATGATATATGTACTACCTGTATACACATATAGAGCCAAAGTTACAGATAAATAATTAGTACTATCCTTCTAAATATTTTGATCACCTGTCTTCATTTTCTCAAAGTAATTAATAATTTCCTAAACTAGGGAGAAATAAGAAAGGAGGTCAAGGAGTATTGGACAATATATTGTGCAAACAGATACTCCAATTTGCGCAAAAATCTTTGTTTTTCAGTAACTGTTAGAACAAAAGTTCTTCCCTAGCACATGTTAGTCACCACATGTTACCTGCCCTTGGGCTGTACCATAGTCCTTGTAAAGGTTAGAAGGAAAGGGGTGGGCAGAGAATATGCCAAGGACATTGAACAACAGACTGGTTCCAGATAGGAAAAGGAGTACGTCAAGGCTGGATATTATCACCCTGCTTATTTAACTTATATGCAGAGTACATCATGAGAAACGCTGGGCTGGAAGAAACACAAGCTGGAATCAAGACTGCTGGGAGAAATATCAGTAACCTCAGATATGCAGATGATACCACCCTTATGACAGAAAGTGAAGAGGAACTCAAAAGCCTCTTGATGAAAGTGAAAGAGGAGAGTGAAAAAGTTGGCTTAAAGCTCAACATTCAGAAAACGAAGATCATGGCATCCAGTCCCATAACTTCATGGGAAATAGATGGGGAAACAGTGTCAGACTTTCTTTTGGGGGCTCCAAAATGACTGCAGATTGTGATTGCAGCCATGAAATCAAAAGACGCTTACTCTTTGGAAGGAAAGTTATGACCAACCTAGATAGCATATTCAAAAGCAGAGACATCACTTTCCCAACAAAGGTCCATCTAGTCAAGGCTATGGTTTTTCCAGTGGTCATGTATGGATGTGAGAGTTGGAATGTGAAGAAAGCTGAGCACCAAAGAATTGATGCTTTTGAACTGTGGTGTTGGAGAAGACTCTTGAGAGTCCCTTGGACTGCAAGGAGATCCAACCAGTCCATTCTAAAGGAGATTAGTCCTGGTTGTTCTTTGGAAGGACTGATGCTAAAGCTGAAACTCCAGTACTTTGGCCACCTCTTGTGAAGAGTTGACTCATTGGAAAAGACTCGGATGCTGGGAGGGATTGGGGGCAGGAGGAGAAGGTGATGACAGAGGATGAGATGGCTGGTTGGCATCACCAACTCAACGCACATGAGTTTGAGTGAAATCTGGGAGTTGGTGATGGACAGGGAGGGCTGGCATGCTGCAATGCATGGGGTCACAAAGAGTTGGACACAACTGAGCAACTGAACTGAACTGATATTAAAAAAAAAAAAAATTGTAAACCCTCACCAGTACATGTTTGCTTGGAAAATAACTACCCTGTATTCTTGGCTAGTAAATATCACTTCTTTTTCAGAGTTCTGTTATTTTGATATTTTGAGATATATTTCGTATGATACAGCCAAACTACGCAAACTATTCAATTAAATATAATTTTATGAGTACAATTTAGTACCTCAATTCAGGGTTAAGTATAATGATACTATGTCATTTCTGTGACTGCTTTCTTAACAATTTGAAAAGAAGTGTAGTACTTCCAACTTAAAGGTCAGAAAAATCTGTGTTTTAATTCCATTATCACTGTCTATTTGTCATTGAACCTCAAGGAAAATTACTTGGCCTGTTTAAGCCTTCCTTTCCTTTTCTGTTAAATGAGTATTATGTTTTCAATCTCAGAAAGCCACTATTAGAAGAAACGCTGGGCTGGAAGAAACACAACTGCACTCAGTTCTGCTCTACAAAGAGACAAATTGACCAGAGGCCCTCATCTGCTGCCCTCTGAATGCACATGGTGCTTGTCGGATTCCATGATTCCCAAAGGCTGCTCCAGACAATGTGTAAGAGCAAAAAGTGTTCAAGCCAAGGTTAACTTACTCCTAAGGGAAGCAAGAATCAAGAATCAACCCTTCAGTGAGACTGTGACCAGGAGATTCTCATGGGCCTGGGAAAACCTGTCTTAGAACTGTGCTGCAGCATAAGATCCTTCATGTTCAAGCTTCCTCCTTTTCTCTCTCCTCCATAGTGACTGCTCTGTCCTGAAATCTGAAAAAAACAAACAAAAACCCTATCCTTCTCCTTACCCTAAGTGGGTAAGGGAAGGAGAAGGATCCATGTCCCACAGTGAATCTATTAACCCTTAATCAGTCAAATTTGCTCTTCTGCAAATCCAAATAAACAAATCATAAAACACAGCACCTGGCACACAGTAATTAAGCATTCTGTAAAATGTCCTTAATAACATTAGAGGAAGAGATACCATATGAAAGAGAAAAAAAACTAAGCAATGTATAAAGCAAATAAAGTGAATTTTTATTTTCTCTATATAAAAATTTTAAATTCTCATTGTTGTTTAGTTGCTCAGTCATGTCTGACTCTTTATAATCCCAATGGACTGCAGCACAGTAGACTTCCCTATCTTTCACTATCTCCCAGAGTTTGCTCAAACTCATGTCCATTGAGTCGAAGATGCCATTCAACCACCTCATTCTTTGTCATCCCCTGCTCCTAATGCCCTCAATCTTTCCCAGCATTAGGATCTTTTCCTATGAGTCAGCTCCTCACATCAGGTGGCCAAAGTATTGTTTCTTCAATTTCAGCATCAGTCTTTCCAATGAATATTCAGGGTTGATTTCCTTTAAGATGAACTGGTTGGATCTCCTTGCAGTCCAAGGGACTCTTCAAGAGTCTTCTCCAGCCCTACAGTTCAAAAGCATCAAGTCTTCAGCGCTCAGCCGTCTTTATGGTCCAACTCTCACATCCATACATGACTACTGGAAAAAACATAGCTTTGACTAGATAAACTTTTGTTGGCAAAGGGATGTCTTGGCTTTTTAATACTCTGTCTAGTTTCATCATAGCTTTTCATCCCAGGAGCAAGCGTCTTTGAATTTCATGGTTGCAGTCAGCATTCAGAGTGATTTTGGAACTCAAGAAAATAACATCTGTCACTGTTTGATTTCTTCCTCATCTATTTTACCATGAAGTGATGGGATAGGATGCCATGATCTTCCTTTTTTGAATGTTGAGGTTTAAGCCAGCTTTTTCACTCTCTTCTTTCACCTTCATCAAGAAGCTCTTTAATTCCTCTTCCCTTTCTGCCATAAGGGTGGTGTTATCTGCATATCTGAAGTTATTGGTATTTCTCCTGGCAATCTTGATTCCAGCTTGAGCTTTGTCCAGCTCAGCATTTTGCATGATGTACCCTGCATATAAGTTAAATAAGCAGGGTGACAATATACAGCCTTGACATACTCCTTTCCCAATTTTTATCTAGTCCATTGTTGCATGTTTGGTTCTAACTATTGCTTCTTGACCTGCATACAGATTTCTCATGAGTCAGGTAAGGTGGTCTAGTATTCCAGTCTTTTGAAGAATTTTCCACAGTTTGTTGTGATCCACATAGTCAAAGTCTTTAGCATAGTCAATTAAGCAGAAGAAGGTGGTTTTATGGAATTCCCTTACTTTTTCTATGATCCAATGGATGTTGGCAATTTGATCTCTGGTTCCTCTGCCTTTTGTAAATCCAGCTTGTACATCTGGAAGTTCTTGGTTCGTGTACTATTGAAGTCTACCTTGAAGGATTACATTCTCATACATAACATCTAAAAAATATTTTTATTTTTTATTTTTTATATTTCTCATTGTAACACAATAATCAGTGCATTTTATTTCTATGTAGATTTTTCCCAACAACTTCTCTATTCACTCTTTATTTTCTCCTATTTCATGCACACATATTTCAATAATCCTAATCATATTTTTTACCTAAAATACTTAAAAACTCCAGAACTTAGCTTCACTCTGTCTAGGTTGTTGTAAAGGTATGGGGGTCACATGAGAGGGATATATGAGAAAAAAAGAAAGAAACAAAAGAAAGAAATGAAACATTTAAAGCACTTTGAGTTAAAAACAAGTGACAAAGGAAAATCTAAATTGATTACCCTTTTCTTCCTTATTGACAATATTTCCCATGGAGCAATGCATGTGCTTGTGTGTTTGTGTGTGAGCATGTGAGGGTGTATGCAGGTATGTGCAGGGATGGGGACAGGGATGGTATCAGAATGTGCTAAGAGGAAAGAGTGGAAAGGAGTAGAAAAGAATGAGAAAGAAAAATAAGAGCATAAAAACTCATAGGAAAAGGAGATTGCATTTCTCCAGAAGATGAAGCATATTTTTTCTAATCATACATCATTTCTCCTCACTCCACTATGCCTACACATTGAAAAACTGGTTTCCCCTTTCTTGCCCTGGATAGCCACCTTTGATTCTGGGGTTATCCAGAAATAAATTTTGTTTTTAATGCATGCTTATGTCATACTATTTCAATTTTACAAAGTTTTCTGGGGATCTCTTATGTCCTAAAAATTGTTCAGAGTATTAAAAAAAATAAATATGTGTTCCTGCTTTCAAAAGGCTCCAAACTGAAGTGCAAGAATTTAAAAAAAGCATAATGTACCGTGCTAACTGCTTTATATAAGATATATACCAGATGCTCTGTAATGATCAAAATATTATTTTGTTCTGCCTTTAGGAGAGGAAATACTACATAAATTGGTGAAATTGCAGTCTTGAACACCAGACCTTCTCTAGGAAGATGGGGTCCAGAGCATCATCTGAGGCAGAGGAAATAATAACATTGATAAATTCATAGAGGCATCATGGATCACGAAACACCTTGAGAATGCAAAGTGAATCTTGTGGTTGGAGCTAGGATGACATAGATGGAAGTAGCATGGCAAAAGATGAGGCAGGATTTGTTGAAAAAGGTCAAATTATAACCTTTATTAGCACCAGTGTGCCATGTTTTTATTATTGGAGACAGCTCTTATGTCAAAGGATTAGGGAGACTTGTGGATATCTCTTATTTTTTTTTTTTTTTTTTTTTTTATTCTTCCAATTTTATTTTATTTTTAAACTTTACATAATTGTATTAGTTTTGCCAAATATCAAAATGAATCCACCACAGGTATACATGTGTTCCCCATCCCGAACCCTCCTCCCTCCTCCCTCCCCATACCATCCCTCTGGGCCGTCCCAGTGCACCAGCCCCAAGCATCCAGCATCGTGCATCGAACCTGGACTGGCAACTCGTTTCCTACATGATATTTTACATGTTTCATTGCCATTCTCCCAAATCTTCCCACCCTCTCCCTCTCCCACAGAGTCCATAAGACTGTTCTATACATCAGTGTCTCTTTTGCTGTCTCGTACACCGGGTTATTGTTACCATCTTTCTAAATTCCATATATATGCGTTAGTATACTGTATTTATGTTTTTCCTTCTGGCTTACTTCACTCTGTATAATAGGCTCCAGTTTCATCCACCTCATTAGAACTGATTCAAATGTATTCTTTTTAATGGCTGAGTAATACTCCATTGTGTATATGTACCACAGCTTTCTTATCCATTCATCTGCTGATGGACATCTAGGTTGCTTCCATGTCTTGGCTATTATAAACAGTGCTGCGATGAACATTGGGGTACACGTGTCTCTTTCCCTTCTGGTTTCCTCAGTGTGTATGCCCAGCAGTGGGGTTGCTGGATCGTAAGGCAGTTCTATTTCCAGTTTTTTAAGGAATCTCCACACTGTTCTCCATAGTGGCTGTACTAGTTTGCATTCCCACCAACAGTGTAAGAGGGTTCCCTTTTCTCCACACCCTCTCCAGCATTTATTGCTTGTAGACTTTTGGATCGCAGCCATTCTGACTGGTGTGAAATGGTACCTCATAGTGGTTTTGATTTGCATTTCTCTGATAATGAGTGATGTTGAGCATCTTTTCATGTGTTTGTTAGCCATCTGTATGTCTTTTTTGGAGAAATGTCTATTTAGTTCTTTGGCCCATTTTTTGATTGGGTCGTTTATTTTTCTGGAGTTGAGCTGTAGGAGTTGCTTGTATATTTTTGAGATTAGTTGTTTGTCGGTTGCTTCATTTGCTATTATTTTCTCCCATTCTGAAGGCTGTCTTTTCACCTTGCTAATAGTTTCCTTTGATGTGCAGAAGCTTTTAAGGTTAATTAGGTCCCATTTGTTTATTTTTGCTTTTATTTCCAATATTCTGGGAGATGGATCATAGAGGATCCTGCTGTGATGTATGTCGGAGAGTGTTTTGCCTATGTTCTCCTCTAGGAGTTTTATGGTTTCTGGTCTTACGTTTAGATCTTTAATCCATTTTGAGTTTATTTTTGTGTATGGTGTTAGAAAGTGGTCCAGTTTCATTCTTTTACAAGTGGTTGACCAGATTTCCCAGCACCACTTGTTAAAGAGATTGTCTTTAATCCATTGTATATTCTTGCCTCCTTTGTCGAAGATAAGGTGTCCATATGTGCGTGGATTTATCTCTGGGCTTTCTATTTTATTCCATTGATCAATATTTCTGTCTGCAATAAGTGAAATTAAAAACACTCTGGAGGCAACAAATAGTAGAATAACAGAGGCAGAAGACAGGATTAGTGAATTAGAAGATAGAATGGTAGAAATAAATGAATCAGAGAGGATAAAAGAAAAACGAATTAAAAGAAATGAGGACAATCTCAGAGACCTCCAGGACAATATTAAACGCTACAACATTCGAATCATAGGGGTTCCAGAAGAAGAAGACAAAAAGAAAGACCATGAGAAAATACTTGAGGAGATAATAGTGGAAAACTTCCCTAAAATGGGGAAGGAAATAATCACCCAAGTCCAAGAAACCCAGAGAGTACCAAACAGGATAAACCCAAGGAGAAACACCCCAAGACACATACTAATCAAATTAACAAAGATCAAACACAAAGAACAAATATTAAAAGCAGCAAGGGAAAAACAACAAATAACACACAAGGGAATTCCCATAAGGATAACAGCTGATCTTTCAATAGAAACTCTTCAAGCCAGGAGGGAATGGCAAGACATACTTAAAATGATGAAAGAAAATAACCTACAGCCCAGATTATTGTACCCAGCAAGGATCTCATTCAAGTATGAAGGAGAAATCAAAAGCTTTTCAGACAAGCAAAAGCTGAGAGAATTCTGCACCACCAAACCAGCTCTCCAACAAATACTAAAGGATATTCTCTAGACAGGAAACACAAAAACGGTGTATAAACTCGAACCCAAAACAATAAAGTAAATGGCAACGGGAACATACTTATCAGTAATTACCTTAAATGTAAATGGGTTGAATGCCCCAACCAAAAGACAAAGACTGGCTGAATGGATACAAAAACAAGACCCCTACATATGTTGTCTACAAGAGACCCACCTCAAAACAGGGGACACATACAGACTGAAAGTGAAGGGCTGGAAAAAGATTTTCCATGCAAATAGGGACCAAAAGAAAGCAGGAGTAGCAATACTCATATCAGATAAAATAGACTTTAAAACAAAGGCTGTGAAAAGAGACAAAGAAGGTCACTACATAATGATCAAAGGATCAATCCAAGAAGAAGATATAACAATTATAAATATATATGCACCCAACACGGGAGCACCACAGTACGTGAGACAAATGCTAACAAGTATGAAAGGAGAAATTAACAATAACACAATAATAGTGGGAGACTTTAATACCCCACTCACACCTATGGATAGATCAACTAAACAGAAAATTAACAAGGAAACACAAACTTTAAACGATACAATAGACCAGTTAGACCTAATTGATATCTATAGGTCATTTCACCCCAAAACAATGAATTTCACCTTTTTCTCAAGCGCACATGGAACCTTCTCCAGGATAGATCACATCCTGGGCCATAAAGCTAGCCTTGGTAAATTCAAAAAAATAGAAATCATTCCAAGCATTTTTTCTGACCACAATGCAGTAAGATTAGATCTCAATTACAGGAGAAAAACTATTAAAAATTCCAACATATGGAGGCTGAACAACACGCTGCTGAATAACCAACAAATCACAGAAGAAATCAAAAACGAAATCAAAATTTGCATAGAAACGAATGAAAATGAAAACACAACAACCCAAAACCTGTGGGACACGGTAAAAGCAGTCCTAAGGGGAAAGTTCATAGCAATACAGGCACACCTCAAGAAACAAGAAAAAAGTCAAATAAATAACCTAACTCTACACCTAAAGCAACTAGAAAAGGAAGAAATGAAGAACCCCAGGGTTAGTAGAAGGAAAGAAATCTTAAAAATTAGAGCAGAAATAAATGCAAAAGAAACAAAAGAGACCATAGCAAAAATCAACAAAACCAAAAGCTGGTTCTTTGAAAGGATAAATAAAATTGACAAACCATTAGCCAGACTCATCAAGAAACAAAGGGAGAAAAATCAAATCAACAAAATTAGAAACGAAAATGGAGAGATCACAACAGACAACACAGAACTACAAAGGATCATAAGAGACTACTATCAACAATTATATGCCAATAAAATGGACAACGTGGAAGAAATGGACAAATTCTTAGAAAAGTACAACTTTCCAAAACTGGACCAGGAAGAAATAGAAAATCTTAACAGACCCATCACAAGCATGGAAATTGAAACTGTAATCAAAAATCTTCCAGCAAACAAAAGCCCCGGTCCAGACGGCTTCACAGCTGAATTCTACCAAAAATTTAGAGAAGAGCTAACACCTATCCTGCTCAAACTCTTCCAGAAAATTGCAGAGGAAGGTAAACTTCCAAACTCATTCTATGAGGCCACCATCACCCTAATACCAAAACCTGACAAAGATCTCTTATTTTTTAAAAATAGTATTAAATATTTCTTAGTTGTTTACTTAATACAACCTCAACCTTCTACTCACCATTTTGGAATATATAGGCAGTGATTTCAGATATGTAATTTAGCAAGACAAAACTTTAAAAACCCATTTAATTTTTTACCTGTTTTGCATGTCAGGATTCTGCAATGAGTTTGGTTAATATAGCATGTTTTTCCTTCATTCCAAGTGTTGCTGAAAACTGTTCTTTGAAATGCACAAAAACATGCCCCATGATCGAAGTTTAATATTTTACCTGAGGAATTTGAGATTTATGAATAAGAAATTCTTTGAAAATGTAGTTGTCCCCACTAGTCAGTGTAAGGAAAAAATATTTATTCTTGTTGCAGTGCAATATTATTAGAATACTCCGTGACAAAACCATCTAAAAAAATGCTGTTGTATTCAGGAAACTGAGTAGAACTCACAGCTTTGGCTGTATATTCTGTTCATCTGGTCACCATATAGAGAACAGTTACTCATCCCCAATCCAGAAAGACAAAGAGACCAGTCTCAAATTCCTAATGCCCAAAGCTTGAAATATTCCTGTGACTAGCACTTTTGGGTCAATGCTAATTGCAGACTTAGGGTCAATTATATTTGCAAAATTTAAAACTCTAATATCAGGATAATAGTTAGGGTAGTTAGGGCACTTGTTTATTCATGTCAATTTATTTTTAATCCTTAAAACAACTTTCACAAAATGGAACAAGTTTCTTAACAAGCCAGGTTGTATTTGTGTACAAACACTTTTTCACTACTTGAGCCAGTTTTATTTTATTCAGCACTAGAGCCAGATTCTTAAAGAAAATATTACATTCCTTTAGAACTTTTAAATAGGCAGTCATAAATTAAAAACATAAGCACAAAACATTTTCAATCTAGAAAGAGAGCATATAGCTCTCATCTATAGCTCCTGTTGTGGAATTGTTTCATAATGAATCAGGAAACTCAGTCCCTTTAAAGTAAGTCATTTGAACATACTTCAAAAGTATAAATTATGCATTTCTCATTAGTAATTTGATAACTTCTAAAGGTATAAAGCATAGTATTAGCCAGAAAAGTATTTGAAAAATCTCATTTTTTTCAAATCATATTGAAGTTTATTTTTTCCCAATAGTACTTTTAATAAAAATGTGGAATGATTTAATTCTAAATGGACTCCAGTGAATTTATTTCAACACTGTGTTGGTTTTTTAGGGACTTATACAAAGTTAAGATTCCCCAAAAAATAAATATAGTAACTATTTTAATGCAAGTATATTAAAATGTGTGAATAATTCATCAATCTATTTCCTGTGCACTATAATAAACCTACTTAATATTATATTGTTGAATTATAAGTACCATGCAGTCCTTTGAAAAATATATTAATTATCAATGCATGACCCTAGGACACAACCTGCTATTTATTTTCTCTTTCCTCTTTATATATGTACTTGCACTATAAGACTAAGGTTTTCACCTTAAAATTTTTGTTACATGCTAATGCTAAGTCGCTCCAGTCGTGTCTGACTCTGTGCGACCCCATAGACGGCAGCCCACCAGACTTCTCTGTCCCTGGGATTCTCCAGGCAAGAATACTGGAGTGGGTTGCCATTTCCTTCTCTATTTCATTACATAAAGCTCTTCATATAAAAATGTTCATATTTTAAATTGCCAAAATCCACAATAATGCAGGTAAGTCATTAATGTCCAGAGAAATATTTTAAAGGAGATACCAACTTTAAAAAAACTTATTTAGAGATAAATTATATGCATACATATGTTTATCCCCATCTTTTGACCTCTTAATATGATTTTTTATTACATTTCTATTATTATCAGTTTTGGAGTAAAAGTCTATAGAACTTAACGAAGACATGAAAGTTAAAGGAGAAGTCATATTTAGGCAGAGTGTTCTATGTTTTTTATTTATTGTTAGTTTGTTTTTGTCCCCCTTCACATGATCTCTTTTATGATCAATTTATCAATTTCTGCAAACAGGTCAACCAGATTTTTGAGCAGGATTGCTTTTATACAGTTATTTAGGAAATATTGTCATCTTAACATTTATTCTTCCAAATTATGAAAATGGGATACCTTTCCACGAAAATGGGATACCTTTCCACTGATTCACATCTTTAATTTCTAATTTTCAGTGCACAGGTCTTCCAATTCTTTTGCTAAATGTATTTCTAGCTTTTTTGGTTTGTTTAATAATTATATTGCACATGGAGTTGTTTTCAGATTGTACAGTAATAGACATGATCCTGTTTCTGCAAACTTCCTTTATATTTAAGGGAGGCTGGCTGTATATAGAATTCTTAGTTGATAGTCTTTATTTTTTTCAGTACTTTGAATATGTTATTCTACTGTCTTTTGGCCTTGATAGTCACTGATAAAGTGTCAGCTCTTAATTACGTTGAGATTGCCTTGTTGATGATGTTTTCCCTTCTTTCAAGACTGTCTCTTGTCTTTGGTATTTGACAGTTTGTCTATGATAATATGGTTATGTTTATATCTTTGAGCTTATTGTACCTGGGGTTTGTTAAGGGCTTTAGATGTGCTAATTAACACTTCCTTTCAAATTTTTTTTCAACTATTCCTTTGCTCCTTTTTTCACTCTGATTTCTGATATTTCTGGTATACTTAATACTTCCTCACAGCTCTTTATGGTTATGTTCATCTTTCTTAACTCTTTTCTTGCCTCAAGATAATTTCAATTGACTTTTTTCTATGTTTGCTAATTATTTTTCTTCTACCAGTTCTAATTTGCTTCTGAATTTTTAATTTCACATACTGAATTTTTCAGCTCCAGTGTTTCTATTTAGTTTTGAATAGTTTTTTACCTTTATTGATATGCTTTATTTTGTGAGCCCTTTTTTAGATCTTTAGGAATGGTTTTCTTTAGTTGTTGAACATATTTATGACTGACTTAAAGTTGTCTTCCGAGTCCTATATCGAGGTCACCTTAGAGACAGTTGTTATTGCTTGTTTGTCTCCTCCATATATACAGGGCAATATTTTCTCTCTCTCTCTCTTGTTTGCTTATCTCATTTGTTATTGTATGTGGGATATTTTAAATATATACTTTTATGTTTTTATTTCATAATGGGGTGGAGTTGATTAACAATGCCATGTTGGTGTCAGGTGTTTGTTTTTGTTGCTCTTTGTTGTTACATCTTGTCATGGTTCTTTTTCTCTGTAAAATGACTTGAACTAATTCCCTAAAATATATTTTCGTGGTTGTGGATGCCTAGTATAATTGGTTCACTTAGTGGTTACTTAGCGTTTGAATAGGGATTTTCTTAAATCTTTAAACTGATACTTCTTCCACACTTTGCTGAAGGGCTTTGAATGTGTGTTAGGGTATAGCTTTAGTGTTTCTCCAATTTATAACTCTGCCTCAGCCTTTATGTTCTTGTTATAAAATGTCTTAAGGTCAGCTTAAAACCTTAAGGTCTCTTTATACATTTCCTGTTCATTCAAAAAGCTCTATGTATGTTTATGGTCTTTTAGATTTCCAGGCATATTCCTTTGAATATTCAAGATTTCCAAAAACCCTATTTACATCCATTTTGACCATATTTTCCTTTCATGCTTTTCAGCCAGCCTCTTGTTTACCCAAATGAGTACTGCCATCTCAGGCACCTGTGATGTTAAACAATTGCCATTATTTTTTCTACATATACCCTGATTTCTTACTGAAGAAATTTTGGTTCAGATAAAATATATATAAGCCCTGTGAATCAGACTTGTCTATAGAGTCTTTAGGAATGTGGAATAGTAACAGTTCCTGAGAATGGATTAGTTTTGGTGAGCTATAAATTAATTTTATTCTCCACTATTCTGCTAGTCTTCTGATTTTCATAGCTATGGAGGTTACAAGGCTGCTGATTTTTATGTCTCCTGCAGGACTGAAAAAATAGAGTCTATAAAGAGAGCTATGGGAATAGGACAAGATAAAATGTCACAAAGGTTACTATCCTTACAAAAAGTTAGCTGTTTTGTTAAATAAACTCTCCTCAATTGTTGTGAACATTCATTAATTTCCAATTTGAAGAGGTTGTTTTTGAAATTTTGCCAGTGTTCCTGTCACTTTATTGAGGATCAGATTTCTAGAGGGGTTTTTGGTTGTTGTTTTGTTTGTTTGTTTAATCCACCATTCTGGAAGAACTTGCCCCTTCACTCTGATTTTTATGAAAAGAATATAAAAAAACCTTAGATATGTTTCTAGCTCTCTACCTCTATGTTAGCCAAGCGAATGTGGAAGGCAAAGAAAAGCATGTAATTTGCTACATGATTATTATACTAAACTATATTGTTACTTTCAAGTGACAGGTTACCACTCAAAAATAGAGAACTGTTAAATTTCAAATAGTGTTAACATTTGTATAAAAACTTCAGTTTTTAAGACTTAATACTTTGATCCCATTTCTATCTTTATATCCTATAATTTTCCTATTAATATTTAATATACCATTATGCTTAGGCTGCATGATATTTAAATTTAACTACCTACCCTGTATGTGTGTTTAAAAATAGCATATTTTTAAATATCTATTAAATATTTTCAGTGTGCATGTATGTTTTTTGTTAAATCTACTAAATTGCAAATTGTTTGTGTGTAGGATGAGTGTGCTTCTGGCTTGCATGTGGCTGTATTTGTCTTATTCTTGCTAGGTCTTTTCTTAGTGCCTTGTAATTAACAAGTGCTCAATATTATTTCTGAATAAAATAGAATTACCAGTCACTATTCCATGGAGAAGGAAATGGCAACCCACTCCAGTACTCTTGCCTCGAAAATCCCATAGACAGAGGAGCTTGGTAGGCTACAGTCCATGGGGTTGCAAAGAGTCGGACATGACTGAGCGACTTCATTCACTCACTAACTGACTCACTCATCCAATATCTAATGGCCCTGCTAGTATTTTCCCGTATGTGAATAGATTTTTAAGGTTCACACTCATATTTACCTCTGTTACTTAATTTTAGAATGACATAATCCCAACGTTTCCAACACAACTTATCTTAGCAATGTAGCAATTGATCCATGATTCTGCAATAAAAATTTTGTAAATATATTGTATTTAGACATGTATTTTTAATGGCATCATTTGCACAGTTATCTTTAAAGTATAAGGAAGAGAAAGCTAAGTTTGTAAACAAAGGACAGACATATATTCACTTCTGGAAAAGTTTATCTGGATCTTGGTTCCTAAATGTTCAATCTTGTATTGACCATCTGTACATTTCTATCTACCCATTTTGTTTATTTATTCATTATTTATATGCTTCACATTTGAATTTACACATCCTGCTTTTTAGCCCACAGTGATTTATGATTATCTTATTTTATAATAAAAATTATAAATCTACTCAACAAGCTAAAGGTTTTTCCTTAGCTTTTTAGTGCTCAGCGCTGTGCCTTTTCATGCCTTTCCATATCAGGATAGTATGCTTTACCTAATCTTTTCTTTCTCAATTAAACCTCATCCGTCCATGCCAGTTAAGAAAAATAAGTCATATATCAGAGACTCCTCCTAATTAAAGGTAAGCTTTATATCTTTTGCCTTCATCTAGGAACTCTAATGTTGCTTGGACCAGTTTGGGACAGTGTACCTGGCACTATGTGACTTCTGAGAATAGGTAAAAAAAAAATGCTACACAGTCTATCTGATTCTCTTGGAACCTCTATGTTTAGAATACTCCCTTTCAGAATCCAGCTGCCATAATTTGTAACACCCAAGCCACACAAACAGGACATGCATAGGCATGCTGGTTGACGGATTCAGGTGAGACTAGCCTTTGTGTCATTACAACCCATTTACCAGACATGAGTGAAATATTGTTCCAATAATTTCTGTTCCCAAACATTGACATCATCTGCAACTTACTGAATTCTCTTGGCTGAGGATTCAAATAAGTACAGCAGAGACAAGCTGTTCCATTTGGCTCTGCCTGAATTCTTGAGTCACAGAATCTGGGTATAATAAATTGACTGTTATGTCACTAAGTTGGGGTTGCTTATTTTATATCAGTAGGACTAAAGTATTTGGCCTAATCCCAAGCCGTCTCTACCATCACACTGCTCAGTGAAGTCCTGGCAAGTACAGTGTGATAACTACCATATCAGTCATCCAAAGGGTTTTAAAAACATTATTTCTTAGCAATTCACCAGGTGACACATATTTTCATCCTTTCTCTTGAATGTGTCTTTCTCTTGGAGGTGGCATCATGGTTCAAAAATATAAATTAATACACATCACTGGACTCTTGTCTTTCTCATTGTGATACTATAGAGCACCATATATCTTGGAAAAGGCAGAAAGTGTCTAAGGAAAGAGGGGAACTTGAGATATTCCCAATGTATCATTGCATCACAACTTTCACTAAATTCTGGACACCAACCTGGTTTTAAAAACTTATTGTCAATAATTTGAAATGACTGGCCCGTGAAGTAGTAATAAATGGTTCAGAAAGAACATTTGGGTTTTAAATTACATCTGTCACCTATATCTATTTGTAGTAACAAAATCTCATAAAATATATAAAGTGATTGCCTTCCCACAATCATTTCTTTGCTTTCCATTTAATGCCATTATACATAAGCCTTATGTCATTGTATTATTTTAACTTCAATTTGGTCCATTCCATTAATGGAAATTTGTTACAGTAAGTGATGAAAAACCCAATCTAAACCTGAAACTCTTTTCTGAGCTATCAGCACAAGATATTAGTTAATCCTGTGCTATATATAAAAATAAAAATAAAGCTTGGTTAGCCATTGAACTCAATGGTGAAATAACCAAGAAAGTTAAGAGCAGCAATATATAAACTTGACAAAACATGAGGCTTATTACTATGCTAATTGGGAAAGGATGCCTTTAAAATAAGAACAACCATTTCTGTATATTTATGATTTATATATCCAGTAATATTACAGAAGCCAAGTAGCAATTTAGTGAACCTAGAAAAAACTAATAGAAACTTTTATATTTCTTTGGTATAACTTTAGAAAAAATATAAATTTTACTATTTTGTTTTTTTTTTAGTTCATACATTGTATTGAACCACATTCTGTCCCTTGAAGTTACTTGCAGTTCAAGAAACTAATCAACCTGAGTGCAGATTAATTTAATATTTGTTCTTTAGAAAAATGTTCAAATATATTGAGCATCTATTCTATTCTTTGTAAGGCATCCTCAGAGATGTATAAAAGGAAAAAGAAAATTAAAAAGTAAATTAAAGGTCACAATTAGAAAATAAAACACCTATAAATAAAAAACTATAAATGAAAGGGGAATTAGATATTAATATCCTCAGAATACAGATGAAGCATATTTTTCTTACATCCATTTTTCCCATCAGAATTTCACTAAAAATCTTATAAAATAGATTGGGAAAATCATATATCTCTAAAACTGTACAAAGTTATAAACATGAAGTAAGAAAAATAATTTGGGGGAGGAGATCAAAATTACAAGAGTCAAGTGAATATGAAGGTAATTTTAGGGAATTTTTAAAACAAATTATACTGAGATAATTGAAAATGAAGGGATTCATTTTATAACTTGTATAATTCTATAACAAAATAATATGCAATAGTTTATAGGTTTATTTAGCAAATCTAAAAAATTGGCTTTCTCAGTTTCTGCCTTTTCCAGATTCATGCATGACACAGCCTCTTAGAAATCAGATTGATGAGAAATTATTTATTTTTAAAAATTGCCTCTAAAAATTCTGTATGTTAAAATTAGTTTAAATCTATGGAAACATATGCAATACCTAGAATAAGGCAAATTGCAATGTAAAACATGCCTTAGTGTCTTGTTTCGCTAAATAAGAATCATGTAGATATGGTAAGTTTTGCAAGTAAATTGATTATAAAAATAATTTAATCATTTAAGAATGCTTAAAATCAATATAAAATGATGCTATTCTTAATAGTTAAAAATACCTGAGACTACTATTGTAATAGCCTGCATATCCTGATGGATAATTTAATCTATAATCTCAGAAGAGTGCCTTACTGGAAACAATAGAGAATTCCAACTTCGTGGATTCAGAGTTAATCAGATTTTATTTTCCCATTGGTTGACTACTCAGTATGAAAATTCACAAATCCATTCCATTAGCCTGAATTCATTTCAATAAATGTGTGGGTCAGACATATTGCCAGTCACTTAGAATACTGGGATGAATAGGAAAGTATCTGTTCTATCAAGACAGCTAATATATGTTAGAGATACAGAAAGAAGCAAATTATAGAATAATGGCAGAATTTAATTATCAGAGAATGTATTAGGTACAGAGATCACAAGATGAAGGTGCTATCAATTCTATTTTGAGAGAGGTCAGGGATGTCTTCCCTGGAGAAATTCCTTTTGATTTGTTTTTGAGAAATAATTGTTTCATTTTGGGACATGATGGAAAGAGTTAATAAAATTCAAGGAACAAAAATGAGGAAAGTATGGTAGAACAGAAATTTGACTTTAAATGCATTGCACTGTAGTGTAAGTGAAATCTAAGTCATTTGAAAACACACACAGACCACAGACAAACACACACCTGGAATGTATTCTGCCATTCTGTATCCCATAAACTGGAAAGGGCAGTTTCCATATTCATAAGAAAAGTCTCACAGTTTTGTTGTGGCAATCAAAGTACTCCATAGCTTTCTTTAAATTTGTTCTTAACATTGCATTCTCAATCCTAGCTCCCTATAATATGCTGTCAATCATTTTAATACTTCCTTAATTAGGGTGGCCCCAAACTATCATTTATACTGACTTATTTTCTAAAAGTGAGTAAATAGTTATACTGGGACAACTGGTAGCAAATGGGCCTCTCACAGTTCAGGGAGCATGTGTAGTCATCATTTCCACTTTTCCTCCCCTGTCAGTCCAGTCTACTTTCTCTCCTAAATTTATTTGTGTTTAGTAGAAACTGCAGATCTGGACCACTTTACAAAAGTTTAACAGTTCTCTATTACCTATTAAAGAATGTGAAGTGAAATCTAAATCATGTCTGACTCTTTGTGACCCTATAGACTAGTGCCCACCAGGCTCCTCTGTCTATGGGATTCTCTAAGCAAGAATACTGGACTGTGTTGCCATTTCCTTCTCCAGGGAATCTTCCCAACCCAGGGATCAAACCTGGTTCTCTAGTGTTGCAGGCAGACTCTTTACTCTCTGAGCCACCAGGGAAGCCGTATTAACAAGTGAAGATTAATTTTTAACAAGGATTTTAATTTCATAGCCTCAATTAAGGATTCCAGGTTCAGCTGTACATGTACCTCTACATGTACTTAACAAGAGAGTCAAACTGTGTGACTCATTATTATTTAATGTATGTCTCATGGAAATATTTTCACATAAATTGTTTGTGGTATTTTCCAACACAATTTCTCCTGTCTTTATTCTTCCTATCGTCTCCTCTCTTAAGAAGCAACAAGGACTTTCTATGAGCATTGCCACCAGTGTAAGTTTGTTTTTATAGAAAGGCATGGAAGAAGAGAAAAGACTATAGGTAGGTTTTGAATTGTGGTTAAATTCTCAGTTTTGAGGCCTAAAGGACATACATTTGAAAGAAGAGTCTTTGGGAATCAGTAGAGCATGAGACTCTAAAGCTAAAGGCTCTACCATGAACAAACATTTCTAGGACAATAGAGGGAAAATCCAGATTGTGCTTCCCTTAGTTCAGTTCAGTCACTCAGTCATGTCCGATTCTTTGTGACCCCATGAACCACAGCATGCCAGGCCTCCCTATCAATCACCAACTCCCGGAGTCCACCCAAACTCATATCCATTGAGTCGGTGTTGCCATCCAACCATCTCATCCTCTGTTGTCCCCTTCTCCTCCTGGCCTCAATCTTTCCCAGCATCAGGGTCTTTTCCAGTGAGTCATCTCTTCACATCAGTTGGCCAAAGTATTGGAGTTGCAGCTTCAACATCAGTCCTTCCAATGAATATTCAGGACTGATCTCCTTTAATGTGGACTGATTGGATCCCTTTGCAGTCCAAGGGACTCTCAAGATGCTTCTCCAACACCACAGTTCAAAAGTATCATTTCTTCAGTGCTCAGCTTTCTTTATAGTCCAACTTTTACATCCATACATGACTACTGGAAAAACCATAGCCTTGACTAGATGGACTTTTGTTGACAAAGTAATGTTTCTGCTTTTTAATATGCTGTCTAGGTTGGTCATAAATTTTCTTCCAAGGAGTAAGCATCTCTTAATTTCATGGCTGCAATCACCATCTGCAGTGATTTTGGAGCCCAGAAAAATAAAGTCAGCCACTGTTTCCAGTCTTTCCCCATCTATTTTCCATGAAGTGATGGGACCAGATGTCATGATCTTCGTTTTCTGAATGTTGAGCTTTAAGCCAACTTTTTCACTCTTCTCTTTCACTTTCATCAAGAGGCTCTTTAGTTCTTCTTCACTTTCTGCCATAAGGGTGGTGTCATCTGCAGGACTGAGGTTATTGATATTTCTCCCGGCAATCTTGATTCCAGCTTGTGCTTCCCCTAGCCCAGCGTTTCTCATGATGTACTCTGCATACAAGTTAAATAAGCAGGGTGACAATACACAGCCTTGACATACTCCTTTTCTTAGAAAGACAGATAAAAGATACTGGGGGCTGTGGTAGGGAAGGAAGAAAGAAGACAACCCAGGGTATAAAGGAAGTGGTTAGCTAGTATAACAGAACTAGGTCTGGAGACTCAGGAGTAAAAATGTACAGTCTACATTATGGTCCCAAGAAGTATGAGCACTCTTTCCTTTCTTGGTCCAGGTAACGGAGGTGGGAGACAAGTCCTTACTGCTACTGCTACTGCTGCTAAGTCGCTTCAGTCATGTCCGACTCTGTGTGACCCCATAGATGGAAGCCCACCAGGCTCCCCTGTCCCTGGGATTCTTCAGGCAAGAACACTGGAGTTGGTTGCCATTACCTTCTCCAATGCATGAAAGTGAAAAGTGAAAGGGAAGTCACTCAGTCGTGTCCGACTCTCAGCTACCCCATGGACTACAGCCTACCAGGCTCCTCCATCCATGGGATTTTCCAGGCAAGAGTACTGGAGTGGGGTGCCATTGCCTTCTCCAAAGTCCTTACTAGTTGTTACCAAAAATAAGTAGGTATTTGACTTTGTTGACTGCAGTATTATCTGTCCTTTTTATGGTCAAGTAGTAAGGATCTCTGGAGAAGGCAATGGCACCCCACTCCAGTACTTTTGCCTGGAGAATCCCGTGGACAGAGGAGCCTGGTAGGCTGCAGTCCATGGGGTCGCTAGAGTTGGACACGACTGAGTGACTTCACTTTCACTTTTCACTTTCATGCTTTGGAGAAGGAAATGGCAACCCACTCCAGTGTTCTTGCCTGGAGAATCCCAGGGATGTGGAAGCCTGGTGGGCTGCTGTCTATGGGGTTGCACAGAGTCGGATATGACTGAAGCAACTTAGCAGCAGCAGCAGCAGTAAGGATCTCTCAGGTGGAGTGGACAAATGCTGCTGGTCAAGAGCCCCCCAAGAGCAACACAAAAAAATTTGTCTTATTTGACCTAACTTGTCTGGACATCTCCACTTGAAAGGACACAGTGCGGTCTTGATGACCTTGAATACAGGAAGAGTAAATGTGAAAAGAGAAGGGAATTCTCCCCACTCCTTTCCCTTAATCTTCCATCTGCTTGTGATCCCAGAAAGATGAGACCCAAGTTGCCTCATATTTCCCCAGAGATATCAAAGCCCCTCATCAGTACTTTTTGTGAAGAGCACGTTCTGCTTCTGCTCAGTTCCCCCTTTGCCTGGATTACTATGTCTTGACCTCTTGCTGCTATATCCTTGTTGATGTTCTTCAGTCGCCCAGTCATGTCTGATTCTCTGCAACCCTATGGACTGCAGCACTCCAGGCCTCCCTGTCCCTCACCATCTCCTAAATTTGCCCAAGTTCATGTCCATTGCATTCGTGATGCCATCCAGTCATCTCATCCTATTTATCAGGAAATGAATAAATACAGATACAAGCGACTTGAACTGTAGCTGTCTACACTGGTTTCTTTGCATAAATGTTTTAAAAAAACATTTTAATGTCCATCTCTAGTCCTTTAGTGAAGAATTATTTAATTAGTCCAGCACATTTAATTCCTTTTTCCTATTAAAATTTCACCCCTCTCCTTGGTTTATAATAAGTTCATAAAATATCATTCAGAAATTTTTGATGTGATAAATCTCCACCTGACCTAGCTACTGGTACCAGAATTGATGGTACCAATATAAGTTCTTTTCAAAGAATAGGTTTAATTCTCTTTATAACATCAAGTCAAAATTAAAGCCATTAAAATATCTTTCATGTCCTCTCTTATTTCCCCTTACACAGTTTTCTAGATATTCTGCTGGAAATCTTAAATCTTGTTAACATTATACAAAAGAATGCATTCAAACTCTCCCTTCCTTCTAGCAATTATCAGCCCTAGGATTTGAATTATTTTATAATATTCTTTATTAATCCAGCTTTGTGGTATTTCTGAAATCATCTTTGCCACCTGTATTTTTCTCATCTGTGTTCCTACAGGGTAGGGGTGGGAGAACTACTGTTTAGGAGAACAAATTTGTCCTACTGGCCTGTTTTTTTTTGTTGTTGTTGTTGTTGTTATTGTTTTGTTTTTGATATCCAGATAACTAATAATGTGCTTTTCATCTTTCATGGGTTGTAAATAAAGAAGACTAAACAGGGCTTCCCTGGTGGCTCAGACAGTAAAGAATCCGCCCTCAATGTGGGAGACTCAGGTTCAATTCCTGAGTTGGGAAGGTCCCCTCTAGAATGGAATGGCTCTGGTATCACTGTCTGGAGAATCGCATGGACAGAGGAGTCTGGCAGACTATAGTCCACAGGGTTGCAAACAGGTAGACAAGATTGAATGGCTAACACTTTCGCTTTGGCTCACCGGGTATCACTAGAGGTAAAGAACCCCCTGCCAAAGCAGGAGACATAAAGAGACGTGAGTTCAATCCTTGGGTTGGGAAGATCTTCTGGAGGAGGAAATGGCAACCCACTCCAGTATTTTTGCCTGGAGAATCCTTTGGTCAGAGAAGCTTGCAGGCTATAGTCCATAGTGTTGCAAAGAGTTGAACATGACTAAAGCAACTTAGCACGCACATGAAAGAAAGACAATCTGTGTGACTTACAGAACCTAAAATATTTGTTTACTAATTGCTGTTAAAAATGTGGCACTTTAAAGAAAAAGTGTGCTGATCCCTACTATTGGGTCATAGCCATAACCACAAACTATATAGGCTCTCAGTTTAGATTGTAATTAGTCTTCCAAGTAGCTATTCATCAAGTGAGGATTCTTGGAAGTCCCAGAAGGGACTCAACAGTAGTGTATTAATCTCCATAAATTCTGGAGTCCTTAATAATCTTATGATTTTATTTTAGTCCACTGGGGCCTTTGTTGTTGTTCACTTGCTCAGTTGTGTCTGACTCTGCAACTCCA
Source organism: Bos taurus (assembly GCF_002263795.3). Classification (NCBI taxonomy): domain Eukaryota; kingdom Metazoa; phylum Chordata; class Mammalia; order Artiodactyla; family Bovidae; genus Bos; species Bos taurus. The sequence goes on from NC_037335.1 coordinate 32,956,679, forward strand.
TGGACTGCAGCACACCAGGTTTCCCTGTCCTTCACCAGCCCGAAGCTTGCTCAAAGTCATGTCTATTGTTGGTGATGCCATTTAACCATCTGGACCTCTGTCATCCCCTTCTCCTCCTGCCCTCAGTCTTTCCCAGCATCAGGGTCTTTTCCAATGAGTCAGCTCTTTGTATCAGGTGGCCATAGTATTGGAGCTTCAGCTTCAGCATCAGTCCTTTCAATGAATATTCAGGACTGATTTCCTTTAAGATTGACTAGTTTGATCTTCATGCAGTCCAGGGAACTCTCAAGAGTCTTCTTCAGCACCACACTTCAAAAGCATTGATTCTCTGGCACTCAGCCTTCTTTTTGGTACAACTCTACATCCCTACCTGACTACTGGAAAAACCATAGCTTTGACTCAATGAACATTTTTCAGCAAAGTAATGTCTCTGCTTTTTAATACGCTGTCTAGGTTGGTCATAACTTTTCTTCCAAGCAGCAAGCATCTTTTAATTTTGTGGCTACAGTCACCATCAGCACTGATTTAGGAGCCTAAGGAAAAAAAAAATCTTTCACTGTTTCCAATGTTTCTGCATCTGTTTGCCATGAAGTAAGGGGATAGGATGCCATTTGTTTTCTGAAAGCTGAATTTTAAATCAGCTTTTTCACTCTTCTCTTTCACCTTCATCAATAGGCTCTTTAGTTCCTCTTTGCTTTATGATATGAGGGTGGTGTCATTTGCATATCTGAGGTTATTGATATTTCTCCCAGAAATCTTGATTCCAGCTTGAGCTTCATCCAGTCTAGCATTTGGCATGATTTACTCTGCATAGAAGTTAAAAAAGCAGGATGACAATATACAGTTTGACATTCTCCTTTCACAATTTGGAACCAGTCTGTTGTTTCATGTCCTGGTCTAACTGTTGCTTCTTGATCTGCATACAGATTTCTCAGGAGGCAAAGGCATGGTCAATGAAGCAGAAAAGATGTTTTCCTGGAATTGTCTTATTTTTTCTATGATCCAATGGATGTTGGCAATTTGATCTCTGGTTCCTCTGCCTTTTCTTAATCCAGGCTGTACATCTGGGAGTTCTTGGTTCATGTACTGCTGAAACCTAGCTTGGAGGATTTTGAGCAAGACCTTGCTAGCATGTGAAATGAGTACAACTGTGTGGTAGTTTGAGCATTCTTTGGCATTGCCTTTCTTTGGGATTGGAATGAAAAGTGATGTTTTCTAGTCCTGTGGGCACTGCTGAGTTTTCCAAATTTGCTGGCATATTGAGTGTAGCATTTTAACAGCATCATCTCTTAGGATTTGAAATAGCTCAGCTGGAATTCCATCATCTTCACTAGCTTTGTTCATAGGGATGCTTCCTAAGGCTGACTTGACTTCACCACTCTAAGATGTCTGGCTCTACGTGAGTGGTCACACCATCATGGTTATCCGAGTCATTAAGATCTTTTTTGTACAGTCCTTCTGTGTATTCTTGCCACTTCTTCTTAATATTTTCTGATTCTGTTATGTCCATACCATTTCTGTCCTTTATTTTGCCAATGTTTGCATGAAATGGGGCCTTAGCCAGGATCAATATTTAAATTAATGCTGTTTATGATCCAACTGAAAACAACTGAAACAAAGTTCAGATAAGATCAACTGATTTTTTGCATCTAGGTTGGTACAAAAGTAATTGCAGTTTTGCACTGTTGAAATTTGCCATTTGATATTGGAATACATTCTTAAATAAATGTGGTTATGTCATACATCAGATTATTGCACATCTTGCTTCATGCTTTTTTGCTAATGACTAATTACTTGCTCTTTATTTCATATTTATAAGACTAGGGAAATGATGTTAGACAAAAAGCAAATTCAAGCTATTTCCTTATTTGAGTTCAAAATGTGTTGTAAAGCAGCCTAGACAACTCACAGTATCAACAATGCATTTGGCCCAGGAGCTTCTAACAACTGTACAGTGTAGTGAAAGTTCAACAAGTTTTGCAAAGGAGAAAAGAGCCCTGAAGATGAGGAGTGCAGTGGCTGGCCATGGGAAGTTGACAATGACCAACTGAGAGCAGTCTTTGAAGCTGATCCTCTCACAAAAGTTGCCAAAAAACTCAACATGACCATTCTATGGTTTGTTTGTCATTTGAAGCAAATTGGAAAGGTGAAAAATCTTCATGAGTGCCTCATGAGCTGACCACAAATCAAAAAACCTGTCTTTTTGAAATGTGTCTTCTCTTATTCTATGCAAAAACAATAAAACATGTCTCAATCAGATTTGTAACATGTGACAAAAAGTGGATTTTATACAAAAACCAGTGATGACCAGCTCAGTGGTTGGGACAAACAAGAAGCTTCAAACACTTAACTTCCCAAAGCCAAACTTGCACCAAAAACAGGTCATGATCACTGTTTGGTGGTCTGATACCCATCTGATTCACTATAGCTTCTGAATCCTGGTGAAACCATTATAGCTCAGAAGTATGCTCAGCAAATTGATGAGATGCACTGAAAACTGCCGTGCCTGCAGCCAGCATTGGTAAACAGAATGGCCCTGATTGTTCTCCATGACAATGCCCTATTGCATGTTGTACAATGAACCCTTCAAAAAAGTTTAATGAATTGGGCAACAAAGTTTGCCTCATCTGCCATATTCACTTGACCTTTCACCAACTGATTACCGCTTCTTTAAGCATCTTAAAAACTTTTTGCAGGGAAAATGCTTCCACAACCAGAAGGAGGCAGAAAATTCTTTCCAAGAGTTTGTTGAAGTCCAAATATGGATTTTTATGCTACAGGAATAAAACTTATATCTTGTTGACAAAAATGTGTTGATTATAATGGTTCCTACTTTGATTAATAAAGATGTGTTTGAGACTAGTTATAATATTTAAAATTCACAGTCTGAAACCGCAATTACTTTTCTACCAATCTAATATATGCCTTTTAACTAAGAACGTACTGTGAAAAGTTAAATATCTACATAAGCTCTTTTTTCTTATAAATAACAATCTGTACGATGTATGAATTTTAAATATTTATTTATATTTGTTTTTAAATATATCTTTACACCCTGATTTAGACCAGTAGGTTTACTCATTAGATACACATGTATAATTAGACTTTAGAATTTGAGACTGTGTCTTTAGGTGATGATTTGTACCTATGCATATTTTTTTTTTTAATGGTAAAAAACAAAGAAGGGAGAGATTGCTATACTGAGTGAAGTAAGTCAGACAGAGAAGAAGACATTGTATGACTTCACTTTTATGTGGAAAGTGATACAAATTAACTTAGTTTCAAAATAGAAAGAGACTCACAGACTAAGAGAATAAACTCATGGTTGCCTGTATACACTGCTATATTTAAAATAACCAACAAGAACCTACTGTATAGCACATGGAACTCTGTCAATGTGATGTGGCAGCTTGGATGGGAGGGTAGTTTAGGGGAGAATGGATGCATGTATAAGTATGGTTGAATCCCTTCTCAGTGTACATGAAACTATTATAATACTGTTAATCAGCTATCCCCCAATACAAAATAAAAGGTTAAAAAAAAAGAAAACAAAGAAGGGGAGCAATTTGATTTTTACACCTTAATTATTATAAAACTAACCTCTCTTCTGCAACAATAAAAAAATGAGTATTTTTATTTGGGAATATCACAGTTATATTAATAAAATTGTTTTGAAAAGAGACTAAAATATATTTTAAAAAGAAAAGTAGTTGTTTTCCCTGAAAAAGGAGGTGACTGTATTCTCTGACAGTAGGGGAGGTTCCATTATTTCAAAGGTTACATTATACCTCTGCTGAGACTGAAATAAACAATGAGTCAATTCACTGAGAATGAGAGCAATAGGAAGGCAGTCTTATTCATTTAAACCAAGCAAATTTATAGAAAGCATTTATCACAAGGTGAACTATAAGGTGCTATTTTAGGAGTGCATATCATCCAACCAGTCATTGGTATTTACAAACAAACAAACAAAATGAATTAAGAGATTAGGATTTTTTATTTTCTTTATAGTTGGTATGCAAAAAATAATGAACTTGGTTTTCTATGTGCTCAGAAAAAGATTGGCAGGGTGTTGTTAACAATGCAAAAATTAAATACATTTACTAATAACACTTCTCTCATATTCACTGGTGTAGCCAATAGAAATGCAGAACAATAATATACCTGCCACCTCCAAGTACTCATGCAGATGTTTATCATTCAAGAGATGGTTTATTTCCCTAACAATGAAGCATTAATTACTATCTGAGGCAAATTGTTAAGGAAGCAGATGCCCCCCCACTACCATCTCCTTTTTTTTTTTTTTTTCCCCTGTTTGCTACAGCCTATACTTAACAGGCCATAGGAAACTGGGATCCTTAACCTTGGGATTTTAAGTATTAACCATTTGGATGCTCCCACTAGGGATATTTATGACACCAGTAATTCATTACTTAACCCCTTTGTTCTACTAACACATTATACTTCCATGGTTTTCTCTTAATTCTCTAAAGGAGCTTGAAGCTATCAATTTTAATGAACTATTGATAAGATCAGAAATTATATACAAACTTTCATAAGTGACTTCCATCAAACTGATTTTAGAGATTAATTAATAGCCTCAACCCTACTTGTAAAACATACTGCAAATGCATATGCTAATAGGCTACTCATTATTACATCTGTACCAACTGTTGACTTACCAAGGTTCTTTTGGGTTTGCACACAAACTAGTTTAATTTAGATGAAACATTTTATTACTTAATAATATAATTCAATTAAACCCTGTGCATATCAATAAAATATGACTTAGAAAACAACAAAATTCTGTAAAGCAATTATTTTTCAACAAAAATAAATTAAAAAAATAGTCATTCCTGAGCAACTATTGAATGGTTTAATATTTTGGGTATAGTGAGGAAAATTACCAACTTAATGAACACAAGTGAAAATAAAATTTTTCTTCAAACACGTGTATACCCGTGGCGGATTCATGTTGATGTATGGCAAAACCAATACAATATTGTAAAGTAATTAGCCTCCAATTAAAATAAATAAATTTATATTAAAAAAATAAAATTTTTCTTCAGCAACATGGCTCAATTTTTTTTTTAAGTGCTAAAATCACTTGCTGATAAAGTTATATTTAGAAATAGCTGCATAACACAGAATTAGCTTCCATGTTACCTACCAAAAAGTAATTCAGAAAGTATTATATAGATCACAAAATGTATAAAGATGGTAAGGAAAGAGCCATTATAACTGCCTGCAATAAGTCAGGTAGAATTTTTGTTCCCAGGGTTTCATTATAGGAAAATCATATATTTAAACTAAAAATTGCAAGTAGTACTATATTACCTGCTTAATACGACACTCAAAAATCAGGATGTAGAGAATTTTGAATATCCCAGATAGTTTTTAAACAATAATTTTCCTTTCCTATATTTGAAGGAAATAGAATCATACTTTCAAATCCAAATGATGGGAAATTTAAAGAATGCAACATTTTGGCCAGTGATATTTCATCTTTAATCTAGCCTATGGAACAAGCATATCTGAGTGCTAAATGCAGAATTCTTTGAACTCTACTTTGAAAACAATGACAGATAATAATATGTGTCTTAAGGAATTGTTAAAATTAACATCAAACATAAACATTACAGTATAGCATTCACAAATAGCAAAATTCCAAGTTCAATGAGTACTGAATCTTATAGAAATTGTGGCCTGAATTTTTGATACCATCACCCTAAATTCCTAAACTAAAATAAAACTGTAAAAAACATGTTTTAAATATGACAGAATAGTTGGACATTTGACAATGTAAGGGAAATGTTACTAAACGACAATGATTTGTTAGAAAAATGATGTATCATATCACATCATAATTGCACTTCACAAAGTAGATATATCCACATATGGAAAGGACAAAATAGGCAAGTTAAAATAGTTTATGCAGCAGCTAAGTCATCCCCTGGTAGATTTTAATAACAGTTTTTCTTAACAGGCAATAATGTTATGATCAAAAGAGTAGAACTGCTAAGCTATGGAAATATTACTTTAATAAATTACTGGTTTTATTTTTTAATGAACTTTTTAATGTTTTTTAGCATGATGTATTTATGTTTTTATAATAATTATCTTCACATATTTTTCAAGTTATTATTAATTATACATGCCAACATGATTGATGACATCTACATTATAGAGTTTCATCTCTTCTGATATTTTTTCTGATGTTAAATAATGTCTGTTTAGTTTTTCTACCCATGGTAACTCTATCTAGCCATTCAATTTTTAGTGGTGAGTTGATCACCACCTAAAGTTTCCTTTTTTAACTTCTTCAGACCTGTTTTTCCAAAAACCTGCTGGAGATCACCAGTTAAAACCAATGACTGACACAAAATTCTACATGTTCAAATTAAGATTCAATTTCTTCTCCCTTCAAGTTTTTGTCTTCTTTCCTTCTTATTTAATTAACGGTATGACTGTCTCACCAATAACTTAGACATAAAATACTGAATCACAATAGATAATGGTGATATGGGAACTAGATTACCACAGGACAAAAATAAAATTGAACCCTTATCTCACACCATTCACAAAAAATAAAACAAAATGGAATAGACTTACATATAGGACTTGAAGCCAGAAAACTCCTAGAAGTAAACATAGGAGAAGAGTTTTTTGATATTTGTCTGGGCAACAGTTATTTGAATATGACGCCTAAGCATAAGCAACAAAGCAAAAATCAGTAAGTGGGACCACATCAAACTAAAAAGCACAGCAGCAACAATAACCAACAAAATAAAAGGCAAACAAAATGAAACTTATGTAATGGCAGAAAATATTTGCAAACCCTCTACCTGATGATAAGTTAATATCCAAAATACATAAAGAACTCGTACAACTCAATACCAAAAAGAAAAAAAAATACAATCAAAAACAAAAGAGCAGAGATATCAGGAAAATGCAAATCAAAATACAATGAGATATTTCACCTCACACCTGTGAAGACGGCTATGATCAAAAAACAAGATATACATGTTAGTAACGATGTGAAGAAAATGGAATCCTTTTTCATTGTTGATGGGAGTATAAATTGTTACAGCCACTATGTAAAATATTATGAAAAGTTCTTAAAAATTTAAAACAAAATTCCTGTGTAAAATGAAAATAAGACATCATGGAAATACCTGAACTCTAATGATGACTGCAGCATTATCGATAATAAATATATAGATACAATCTAAGGGTCCTCTCACAGATGAATAAAGAAGTTGTGATGCATATGTATATACATGCACACAACAGAATATTATTCAGTCATAAGAAGAAAATCCTACTCTTTTTGACAACATGGATGGAACTTGAGGGCATAATTCTTAGTGCAATGTCAGATACAGAAAGACAAATACTGCGTATTTGAATACTTATGTAGGGAATCTAAAAAAAGCTGAACCCAGTGATACAGAATAGAATGAGTCCCCTGGGTTGCCCTTTTGGAGAAATGGGGAGTTGCAAGGCAAAGAGTACAAACTCACAGTTTGAAGACGAGTAAGTCTGGGGATCTAATGTACATTATTGTGATTATAGATAACAATGTTGTATTCTATTCTTGAAAGTTCTAAGAGAGTATACCTTAAATGTTTTCATCACAGGAAAACATGTGATAATTATGTGACATGATGGAAGTGTTAGCTAAAAGTAAGTTAGTAATAATTTTATAATACATAACTATCAAATCAACAAATGTTTATGATATGTCAAAAAACTAGGAAAAACACTAAATGTATAATAAAAATATGTTGGAAAAATTATATAGCATGCAATTAAACACTGGCACAGGCTATATAGGATTTTGTTCATTCTATTTCAAATCAAAATTATACTTCATTTTTTTAAAAAAGTCTTGAAAAATATTTTTCAATTTTATGCAGTAACAGTATATAAAACTATATATAGAAAAGTTAAATTATTGATTGAAATCTATTAACCAGAGCTGTCAAAAAAGATAATTAGTCTAATAGTATATATTCAGGACAACACATAACATAAGTTGAATTTTTATGTACTGTGGTAAAAATATGTTTTTTTCCTGAGTGCCCTGTTTGACTGGATGGTGATCTTCATTTTAATTTGGGCACATTCTGGTTAAACACTTTCATTTATTCAGCGAATCTGTATATATTTCCACATAAGGTAGAAGGTGGTGGAGGTGTTATTTAGCAATAGCTTTTTCTTTCATCAATACTTTATGACTATCCAGAAACATTTTTTAAATTGTATCATTTAAAAAATCCTCATGAGACCTTCTTTTGTGAATAATCCCACTTTTGCTTGTTTTTATACCACACACAAGAGCTAAACCTAACACAGGCACAAACTGTACAGAGGTTGTACCTAGCACAGATACAGATGGAAATGACGATTAAGATACTAGCTTCATTAGATTATTTGAAATAATTGCTACAGTATGAAGAATCATCAATAATCATAAACATTCCACTTTATTTCTAATACTTTAATTTTTAGGAAGTAATCCACGATTCCTCTTTTTTATGCAATATAGCAATTGTGATACTTCCTTATACTCTATATTACAGGATCTCATATTTCTCTCTTCTTCCACCAATCATATATGCACAGAAACATACAGATAGAGACATCACATACACACACACATATATATACATGCTATACAAAACATATATCTCAATGTTTACGCCCAACGTATTACAAATATGATGCATATTCTATATATCTTACCCTGTAACAGAAAGAATAGATATCTTTTTATATAAAGCAGTAACAGAATTGTTGCTTTATTGGTATTAATATGTACAGAGCCATTAACCTTGATAGCACCAGAAACTCAAAGATTATTGTCCACTTTCTCTGAAATAATATTTATAACATTTATGATCATTCCAAATCCATTGTCTACTATTTATAGCAGTTGTATAAAGTTAAGAGCTAGAATGTTAAAGCCAAAATTATCTGGGTTTGAGTATTAACTTTACCACTTATCTATGTGAACTTAAGCAATTTATTTAATTATTAAAATTTTGCATTAAAACTACTATAACTCCTACATTATTGCATACATTTAGAACACATTATTACATGTTCATCAAATGTTCATTCCATTTTTTTTTTCTGTTTTCCCTTTTCCTCCATACAACTTACAATTACATCCCATGAATTTAATTGTACATTTTAAAACCGTCTGCCTCCTCACTGAGCAAGTTCCATGAAGACAGACATGTTTGTCTGTTTTCTTCATTGCTACAGCCTAGGATAGTGTTTGACTCATACTAGGAAGTCAAAACTTATTATTTGTATTGACTAGTTAATCATCTTATTAATCTACTAATATTCAAACTTTAGAGTCAGGAAACAGTACCATTTAAGTCTCATTTATATGACTGGAGCAATTTAAATCTCTTCTTGAGTTTCCTAAGAGAAGTTTTCAAAGCTTAAAGGTTTATATTGTTGTCTAAGATTGATATGTAAAAACTACTAGCAAATTCTTAAAGTACAAACTATTGATGTAAATTTTTAATTTCAATGAATAGCTCTCCATATGAAAACAATAATAATGTTATTGATGGCCGATGTAGTAGATTCTGCAGTGTACCACATAGATATTTTTTCAAATGAAGGGCTTCTGGCTGCAGCTGTTGAGAGTACTGATGGCAGGAAACGAACTAACAGGGATTTTGGGAGATTGCCTCATGCTGGCTCAGAGTCATATTGCTTCTTGGGCTGGTTCACCTCTAATATCCACATGAATAAGAAATACAAAGAACTGACCATAAAGGACTGAACTCAGGCTAACTCTGAAGAACTATTCTTATTCCAAGGATCTCAAAAAGATTAGTAAGACAACTATTTTCCCAACTCTCTCCTTCCTCTCCTTTCAATAGGTGTTGATCCCAAATATTCTCATTATTAATAATGAACAACCTGCATGTCCCATTCAGTTTTAGAGTCACCTTCCTGGGGAAATTAGCCTGTAACACTTGTTTGATAAATCAGGCACTATGATGGCATTTTGGAAATAGATCACTCAGCTATTGACTGCCACTGAAGACCCTATCATTGGTGGTAGGTCAGCACGCACAGTACTTTGCATAAAATGACAAACCAACTGTTAAAACTATTGGTTATGTTGAATAAGACTAACATTCAGATGAAAAGGAGAGCATTAGCTCATGTATTTAACAGGCATTTAAAAGTTGTGACAAACATTAACCATAAAGGCAAAGAATTGGTAGCCTATTACTAAGTTCAGGAAAGTTTGGGAAAAGATTAAAATATATTTGAGTGATCAATTCCCAATTATTGTCAAGAACAACTGCAAAAACTTTAGAAAGCAGCTCATACTCCCTGCAGTTGGAGGGCAGAGAAAGCTGACAATCAGTCTCAGGACTTGAATGGTCAGTTTCTAAAACCCAAAGAACAATAAGCACCCAACCAAAGCATGTCTGCTATGGCAAATTCAGTCCCTTGGCTGAGAGAGAATAGACCCACTCCTTGTGGGATAATGCAATTATCCCACTCCTTGTGGGATAATGAACCCTCAAAAATGTTTAGCAAAGTTATTCTGAACTATCAGCCTTCAGAATTTATTTGTCTTTCTCTATTGCTGCTGGAGCCATACCCCCTTACTTGGAGATGATGCAGAGACTTCATCTCTGTAAGGCAACATGTGCCCTCCTGAGGATATTTTTTCTCAAAGGGGGACACTTCTGACAGGGTCCACAGCAGGAGCTCCATTGGATTATAATCTTTAACTGTTTCTTTAGATACTTGAGGCTTCCATGCCAAGGGACCAGGCAAAAACAGGAGTTAGTTTAGTGGCAGAGGTAACTGACTATGCTGCTGTGAACTAGTAGAACAATGATGTATTACTATATTTTAGTACCTAATTAATTTGGAGCCACCTATCAAAAATGACTGGTCCAGTTGTGACAATAAAGACAAGATAAGGATTTCTGGCCAGAGAAGAACATAAAGAGTAGGATTTAGACTCTGTGGGTCAAGTGACCAGTTAAAACACTAAGGCCAGAAGGTGTGCTAAATGAGGCTAAGAAGAGGCTCAAATATACAATAATGGTGTATATATAATGGTGCGAAGCACTGAAAACCATCTGCACTTGAGAGATGGAGATGTGGAGCACTCCTTGGATTTTGCTTCAATTCACCCTTCTGCTCAATTCTGCTTCCTTCCCCTTCCTGATACAGGTATGGATCCCCAAGGAATTTCTTAATAAATGTGCTGCAGACAAACTCCATCTCAAAGACCCATTTTAAACCTCTCAATTCTAAGACTCATTCCAGCACATCTACCTATGGCAGTGTGCTTAAATAGAAGCCTTTCTAGTTGTGTTAATAAACAGACTGATCTCAGGATCTGTTATTTTCCAGCCAGTTTTTATTGTGTGGTTCTTTGTGCCTTCATACCTTTTTTATTCATTGCAAACCAATGAGGATTTCTATGGAGAGCCAAGTGTCAGAAGGGTGCTCAACCAATAAACTTTCAAGAATTCACCTGACTATAAAAGTATTTGATTAAATGAGGTTTATTTTGATACAATACTTCATTTACTTTATCACTGATTACTTCTAAACAAATTGATAGTCTCTACCTGATGTTCTTTGGTTATATTGTATCTCTTTATGTCACCAATTCCTTTGACCATTCTGTTTTTTTCATGAACTCTAGTTATTATCTTTACCCACTCCAGTTTAATGGATGAGATGAGAAAACTCAGGACAGAAGAGAGAAAGCTGTCTACTCATGATAGGGTTAATGCTCCTCTGTTTTAGTTTTCATACCCTATCTAAGCTTTCATTCCATGTTACTTTGCTATAGGAATTACTAATTTCAAGATTATTTATTTTTCTCAGACATAGAGAACAGACTTATGAACACAGGGAGAGGGTGAGATGTATGGAGAGAATAACATACAGTTACATTACCATTGGAAAAAAATAGCCAATGGGGATTTGCCATATGTCTGAGGAAACTCAAACAGGGGCTTTATAGCAACCTAGAGGGATAGGATGGGGGGAGAAATGGAAGGGAGGTTCAACAGGGAGGGGTAGATGTATACCTATGGCTGATTCATGTTGAGGTTTGACAGAAAACAACAAAATTCTGTAAATCAACTATCCTTCAATTAAAAAATAAATTAAAAATAGATTATATCTTTTTCTATCCTCTATGTCTTGTATACATGTTACCCACTAGGTTATGATCTCATCATACATGTCCTCTTTGTAAAAGGCTATAAAAATAATATATCCTGGAATGTGAAGTCAAGTGGGCCTTGGGAAGCATCACTATGAACAAAGCTAGTGGAGATGATGGAATTCCAATTGAGCTATTTCAAATCCTAAAATAGGATGCAGTGAAAGTGCTGCACTCAATATGTTAGCAAATTTGGAAAACTCAGCACTGGCCACAGACTGGAAAAGGTCAGTTTTCATTCCAATACCAAAGAAAGGCAATGCCAAAGAACACTCAAACAACCTCACAATTGCACACATCTCACTCGCTAGCCATGTAATACTCAAAATTCTCCAAGCCAAGCTTCAACAATACATGAACCATGAACTTCCAGATGTTCAAGCTGGTTTTAGAAAAGGCAGAGGAAACAGAGAGCAAATTGCCAACATCCACCGGATCATTGAAAAAGCAAGAGTTCCAGAAAAATATCTATTTCTGCTTTAATGACTATGCCAAAGCCTTTGACTGTGTTCAGTTCGGTTCAGTCGTTCAGTCCTGTCCGACTCCTTGCAACCCCATGAATCACAGCACACCAGGCCTCCCTGTCCATCACCAACTCCCGGAGTTCATTCAGACTCACATTCATCGAGTAAGTGATGCCATCCAGCCATCTCATCCTCTGTCGTCCCCTTCTCCTCCTGCTCCCAATCCCTCCCAGCATCAGAGTCTTTTCCAATGAGTCAACTCTTCACATGAGGTGGCCAAAGTACTGGAGTTTCAGCTTTAGCATCATTCCTTCCAAAGAAATCCCAGGGCTGATCTCCTTCAGAATGGACTGGTTGGATCTCCTTGCAGTCCAAGGGACTCTCAAGAGTCTTCTCCACCAACACGGTTCAAAAGCATCAATTCTTTGGCACTCAGCCTTCTTCACAGTCCAACTCTCACATCCATACATGACCACTGGAAAAACCATAGCCTTGACTAGACGGACCTTTGTTGTGAAAGTATGTCTCTACTTTTGAATATGCTGTCTAGGTTGGTCATAACTTTCCTTCCAAGGAGTAAGCGTCTTTTAATTTCATGGCTGCAGTCACCATCTGCAGTGATTTTGGGGCCCAGAAAAATGAAGTCTGACACTGTTTCCCCATCTATCTCCCATGAATTGATGGGACTGGATGCCATGATCTTCGTTTTCTGAGTGTTGAGCTTTAAGCCAACTTTTTCGCTCCCCACTTTCACTTTCATCAAGAGGCTTTTTAGTTCTTCTTCACTTTCTGCCATAAGGGTGGTGTCATCTGCACATCTGAGGTTATTGATATTTCTCCCTGCAATCTTGATTCCAGCTTGTGCTTCTTCCAGTCCAGCGTTTCTCATGATGTATTCTGCATATAAGTTAAATAAGCAGAGTGACAATATACAGCTTTGACGCACTCCTTTTCCTATTTGGGACCAGTCTGTTGTTCCATGACCAATTCTAACTGTTGCTTCCTGACCTGCACACAGATTCCTCAAGAGGGAGGTCAGGTGGTCTGGTATTCCCATCTCTTTCAGAATTTTCCACAGTTTATTGTGATCCACACAGTCAAAGGCTTTGGCATAGTCAATAAAGCAGAAAAAGATGTTTTTCTGGAACTTTCTTGCTTTTCCATGATCCAGCGGATGTTGGCAATTTGATCTCTGGTTCCACTGCCTTTTCTAAAAGCAGCTTGAACATCAGGAAGTTCACGGTTCACGTATTGCTGAAGCCTGGCTTCGAGAATTTTGAGCACTACCTTTACTAGCATGTGAGATGAGTGCAATTGTGTGGTAGTTTGAGCATTCTTTAGCATTATTTCTTTGGGATTGGAATGGAAACTGACCTTTTCCAGTCCTGTGGCCACTGCTGAGTTTTCCAAATTTGCTGGCATATTGAGTGCAGCACTTTCACAGCATCATCTTTCAAGACTTGAAATAGCTCAACTGGAATTCCATCACCTCCGCTAGCTTTGTTGGTAGTGATGCTTTCTAAGGCCCACTTGACTTCACATTCCAGGATGTCTGACTCTAGGTCAGTGATCACACCATCGTGATTATCTGGGTCGTGAAGATCTTTTTTGTCCAGTTTTTCTGTGTATTCTTGCCACTTCTTCTTAATATCTTCTGCTTCTGTTAGGTCCATAACATTTCTGTCCTTTATCGAGCCCATCTTTGCATGAAATGTTCCCTTGGGATCTTTATTTTATTGAAGAGATCTCTAGTCTTTCCCATTCTCTTGTTTTCCTCTATTTCTTTGCATTGATTGCTGAGGAAGGCTTTCTTATCTCTTCTTGCTATTCTTTGGAACTCTGCATTCAGATGCTTATATCTTTCCTTTTTTCCTTTGCTTTTGCTTCTCTTCTTTTCACAGCTATTTGTAAGGCCTCCCCAGACAGCCATTTTGCTTTTTTGAATTTCTTTTCCATGGGGATGGTCTTGATCCCTGTCTCCTGTACAATGTCACGAACCTCATTCCATAGTTCATCAGGCACTCTATCTATCAGATCTAGGCTCTTAAATGTATTTCTCACTTCCACTGTATAATCATAAGCCCTTAGATTACAGTAAACTGTGGAAAATTCTTTAACAGATCACCTGACCTGCCTTTTGAAAAATCTGTATGCAGGTCAGGAAGCAACAGTTAGAACTGGACATGGAACAACAGACTGGTTCCAAATAGGAAAAGGAGTATGTCAAGGCTGTATATTGTCACCCTGCTTATTTAACTTATATGCAGAGTACATCATGAGAAATGCTGGGCTGGATGAAGCATAAGCTGGAATCAAGATTGCTGTGAGAAATACCAATAACCTCAGATATGCAGACGACACCACCCTTATGGCAGAAAGTGAAGAACTAAAGAGTCTCTTGATGAAAGTGAAAGTGGGGAGCGAAAAAGTTGGCTTAAAGCTCAACATTCAGAAAACTAACATCATGGCATCCGGTGTCATCACTTAGATGGGGAAATAGATGGCAAATAGATGGGGAAACAGTGGAAACAGTGGCTGACTTTATTTTTACTTTGGCTCCAAAATCACTGCAGATGGTGACTGTAGCCATGAAATTAAGAGACACTCCTTGGAAGGAAAGTTATGACCAATCTAGGCAGCATATTGAAAAGCAGAGACATTACTTTGCTAACAAAGGTCCATCTAGTCAAGGCTATGGTTTTTCCAGTAGTCATATATGTATGTGAGAGTTGGACCATAAAGAAAGCTGAGCACCAAAGAATTGATGCTTTTGAACTGTGGTGTTGGAGAAGAGTCTTGAGAGTCCTTTGGACTGCAAGGAGATCCAACCAGTCCATCCTAAAGGAGATCAGTCCTGAATGTTCATTAGAAGGACTGATATTGTAGCTGAAACTCCAATACTTTGGTCACTTGATGTGAAGAGCTGACTCATTTGAAAAGAGCCTGATGCTGGGAAAGATTGAAGGCAGGAGGAGAAGGGGATGACAGAGGATGAGATGGTTGGATGGCATCAGTGACTCAATGGACATGAGTTTCAGTAAACTCCAGGAGTTGGTGATGGACAGGGAGGCCTGGCATGCTGCAGTCCATGGGGCCCAAGGAGCTGGACAGGACTGAGAGGATGAACTGAACTGAACTAATGTTAGATAAATCTGAGTGTAAAAAAATGAAACATTAAATGGTAGCTATCTAGTTGGGGGAAAATTGTATAATGTTCTTCACATTGTAAAATGGAAAAATATTTCCCTTAGAATATGAATAAAATTTAGAAAATTCAACATTCCAATATTGGTGAGCATTGGATAAATTAGGATGGGATAGCTCCAGTACTTTCAAACTGTAGTGCTGGAGAAGACCCTTGAGAGTTCCTTGGACTGAAGGAAATCAAACCAGCCCTGAATATTCATTGGAAAGACTGCTGCTGAAGATGAAGCTCCAATACTTTGGCCACCTGATGCAAAGAAACAACTCAATGGAAAAGACCCTGACTCTGGGAAAGACTGAAGGCAGAAGAAGGGGACAGTAGAGCATGAGATGGTTGGATGGCATCACTAACTCAATGGATATGGGTTTGAGCAAACTCCAGAAGATCATGAAAGACAGGGAAGCCTGATGTGCTGCAAGTTCATGGGGTTTCAAAGAGTCAGACACAACTTAGCAACTGAACAACAACAAGCTGTGGTGCAATTGGAGTGGTGCATTGAGGTTATATATATCTAAACTTGAACATATTTGATAAGTTGATTAAATTTAAATCAAATGATTTGGTATATGGATACATATATCAAATATATATCAAATGATATCAATGGAAATACTTCCAATATCCTCCTTAGTAATATTTTATAATTATCTAAGTGATTATTTTCCCCTAATTTACCCTGTGTGTGCATAAATACATAAAGTCTCTTTTCTGTCTGGGTCATATGATTAACATTTCTCTCATTTTCCTCCTATGATGGCAGATTAAATTTATCTAAAATTAAAAATACAAATGTAATGGTTATTATACACAAATATACTAAATTTACTTGGAATCTTAGAATTTTAGTGACTTGTGTGCTTCATCTGTTGATCTTCCAAACAGGGATTTGATGAGTTTGTTCTCAATTATGTAAATACATCTAGAGGTTTTATTTCAAAGTCCATTTAATTGTTGATTAAAATGGAAACTCTTCAGCCAATGTACACTTAAATCAATATATTTACTTTGAAAATAATATATTAATATACCTATTGATTGGAATACCTAAGATTTTTTTTAAATGTCTTTACATAAGTCATGCAGTGGCTTTAGCTGTACACATCTAGTAAAATTATAATCATTATCTATATCCTCTATAGGTGTAACTTAGCAAGACAAGAAAGCCATTTATTTAAATTATTTTCAGATAATACATAGGGAGCTCTGTGTGAAAACAGTGTATTAAAATTATATCCAAACCAGTGCTACTTAGCAAACCATACCAACAATGACTTAAATATATTATGTGTAGGGAAAAAAATTTTTAAGATACTTAAAAAATAAACATGCTGAATATTTTGTGACTTTTAATTACTTATTATAATAAATGTATTTAATAAAACTTATCTAAAAGAAATAAATCTAGATCTTATCTTGGTGTTGACAAACTTGCTTAAATATAATATCATATTTCATTCATAAGTGTGGATTAATTCATATAGAAAAAGGATGCAAAGTTATATTCCTGGAAAAAAATCTCCTTAGTGTTGATTTTTTTTCTTAGATTTTAGTCTAGCAATATTGGATGAGATAAAAAATATGAAAATTAGAAAACAAGCATGATTAGAATTTGTGTGAAGAATATGATTAACTTACCATAGACTCATATAAATACAGTATAAAAAACCTCAGAAAGGAGACATTCCACTCTATTTCAGTTATCATAATTCACTCATTCACATCCTTTCATTCATTCATTTATGTGTAGGCAATTGCCAAGTGAATGTATTATCAGGCTGTATAACCCACAAGTTATGTTGTGGTAACAAATTATTCAAAACTCTCAGTGGCTGAATAAAACTAAGGTTTATTTCTCCCTAAATGTATATCTTCCCTGTGGGTTGGTGAGGATTTTGCTCATAAAAGTCAATCAAGCATATAAGTAATTCCAAGATTTCTTATAATCATGTCTGGTTTGAAGAGAGTTCTTAAGCATATAATACTATCAATTAAACACAATTTCTCCCATGAGTCACTGACAGTGATAGTAAGTGAGGTGAACTCAGTTTTCTGGACCCATACAGTTTTCCTGCTGAAGACAAAATAATGATATGTGATTCAGTGCATATACTATGCCTTGGAGGATGGCACCTAAGTGTTGCAGAATCCTTCCAAGATGGACCATCAGTTTTAACTTCATCAGGACACTCTTTCAGGAAGCACTGCATCTAGATAGTACAATATAAGATATGTAGGGTGTCTAATCAATTTTCATGATAATTATATCTAAAAGAAGCTTTCTCCTTGGAAGCAAAGCTATGACCAACATAGACAGCATATTAACAAGCACAGGCATTACTCTGCCGACAAAGGTCCATGTAGACAAAGCTATGGTTTTTCTAGTAGTCATGTGTGGATATGAGAGTTGGAACATAAAGAAAGCTGAGGGCTGAAGAATTGATGCTTTTGAACTGTGGTGTTGGAGAAGACTATTGAGAGACCCTTGGACTGCAAGGAGATCAAACCAGTCCATCCTAAAGGAAATCAACCCTGAATATTCATTGGAAGGACTGATGCTGAAGCTGAAGCTCCAATACTTTGGCCACCTGATGCGAAGAACAGACTAATTGGAAAAGACCCCTATGCTGGGAAAGGTTGAAGGCAGGAGGAAAAGGGGACAACAGAGTATAAGAGGGTTGGATGGTATCCCTGACTCTATGGACATGAGTTTGAGCAAGCACCAGGAATTGGTGATGCACAGGGAAGCCTATCATGCTACAGTCCATGGGGTTCACAAAGAGTGGAACATGACTGAGCAACTGAACTGAATTGATGCCTAAACTGTGATCAATGTAATCTCAATCAATATCCAAGTCACAAATGGAAGTAAATATTTGCCAAATGTGTCAGATAAAAACTTTTATTCAAAAAATATAAATTACTATCAAAGCTCAATGTTAAGAAGACAAAAAGTTCACAAAATACGGTAAATATTTGGACACTTCATAAAGAATATCTAAGAGTAAGCAATAAATAAACATGAAAAGATGAGCAACAGGAGTTGCTCTTGGAAACAGCACTTGCAAACAGCTCCTCATATCCATATTATGATTCTACTGTGTACACAGTGGGAAGTTTACAGTAACAATGATTTAGTACCAAATACTGGCCAGGATATAGAGCAGTTGGGATTTGGATATAGTGCTGGTGGAAATGCAAACTTGGTCATTTCCTTGAAAAAAAGAAATGGACATTTCTTATAAACATTCACTTAACACATGACCCAAACATCCACTCAGGTATTTACACAAGAAAAGAGAATATATGAAAATATATAAGAGTCCAGAAAGACTCCTACATGAATGTTCACAGCATCATGATTTGTAATATCCTCAAACTGAAACACCACCAATGTACATTAACAGAGACTAGATAACCAAATTGTGGGAGTTATACGATGAGAGATTATTGCAGCATTCTTTCTGTTGCTATTAATTTTTGGTCACACCCCACAGCATGTGGGACCTCAGTTTCTTGACCAGGGAATCAAACCCTCGCCCTCTGCATTAGAAGGTGGAGTCTTAAGCACTGGACTGCTGTGAAAGTCCGGGAGCATTCTTCAAGATAGCAAACACTGGAAGTAACTCAAGTTTCCCTGAGCAATGGGACCTATGGTTTGCTCTACTAATATAAAGGACTTCTACACAACAATGAAAACAAATGAAATATACACAGATGCATCCACAAATATGAAACTTAAAAACACAAAGTTTTTAAAACACAAAAGCAGAGGAGGAATATTAACTGTAGAAAAATGTATATAATGTTATCCTATTTATATAAAAAATAAAACAATATATTAAGGATTCATATGGGGACTTCCTTGGTGGTCCAGTGGTTAAGAGTCCTCCTGCTAATGTAGGGAACATGGGTTCAATCCCTGATCCAGGAAGATCCCACATGTCTTAGGGCAACTAAATCTGTGTGCCACAACTACTGAGCCCCAAGTGTCCTAGAGCCTGTGCTCTGCAAGAAGAGAGCCACCACGATGAGAAGCCTGCACACCACAACTGGAGAGTGGACCTGCTCTCCGCAACTAGAGAAATACAGTGCCCAGCAACAAAGACCCAGCACAGCCAAAAAGAAGTGAAAAAATACAATGATTTTTTTAAAAAAGTTTCGTATGAATGTGGCAAACTTTTAAAAACAATCAGAGCATAACAAAAGCTCAGAAATTATCCTGGAGGAGAAAGAAAGAGAAGAGGCCATGAAAAACAGGCATTTAGGGTTCTTCAAATATAGAGGTCAACTTTTATTTCTGAATATGTGGATATTGTCTTTTACCCACTTTATTTAAACTGAATGTATCCTTAATATATACATAATGTTGATATATGTTGATTTGTATGAGTATATATATACAACTTTCATAATTAGTGTTTAATATATTTCAATTTTTAAGGGTTATAAATAGAAAATGAGATTCATATTTGGACAAAAATTGTCTGAGCATGTTTTATAATGGATTTCATTAATCCCTAAGTCAATTTTTAAACCAGCATCTTATACATCCTTGGAAAAATAATTTCAGAACAACTGTCATTTCATGGCAACTGTGCATGAATAAGGGAGGGGAACTGGAAAGAGAGCTCCAACCTAATTTTCATTAGCTTGGAAGCGATTTATATTTGTAGTTCCTTACTAAGTGAAATAGGTGGAAAGAAATACAAAATGATTATGATAACAGAAAGGAAGGTCAACAAGTTTAGATAAAACCTTGAAATTTAAGCAGAAAATGTAATAATTAATGCTTCAGTTTAATACCTGTATACAGCATGCACATCTCTTTCCCTAGCAAATGTAGAAAATGGTTGAATGTGTAGGATGCAAACAAAATGTGTAAAAAAATCCTTAATATAGATTAAAATGGTTAATATAGAATTATTAATTCTTTCTAATTAATTTGTACCTCTTTTAAAAAGTACTACCTACATTCCTTTACTTTATCTCATTCTTATCATTCTCAATCTTTTCCAGGACACCTTAGCTGCTCATTTCTCACAAGACGTACTTGGTAATATTTGTTTATAATATTAAAGTAAACATTATTGTATGTGAATAAAATTGAAAACTAAGACTCATACCTAGGGCTCAGTGTCTTACATGCTAGACTAAGCAGTTATCAGAATTTCCTTATTTCATCTCTGGTTCTCTCACATAAGTACTAATGAAGTTTGATCTCTCTGAGTCTCAGCTTTCTCATGTGCAAAAACAACATCAATAAGTTGTACTTTATATTATTATAAATACTAAATAACGATGTATATAAAAATCTTAGAACAGAACATGGAACATATAAAATCTTGATAAATATAATTTCTTATTGGCCAACCAACCTCTGTATACATACACATATGTATACATATATATATGTGTATATATATATCAACGTATGACATACAATATGTATTGTACTATATGCAAGGTTATTCAAAACATTAATTCAGTGAAATTTGAAAAGTCAAATGTAACAAGTGTATGAATTTGGGTATGTACAATATAAGTCTAGAAACCTGATTTCCAACATGGATGGTAAACACAAAATGCCTCACTAGAACTGGGATAATATGGAATTGTACACACTGGAAGTATTGAAAGTATTGAGCTGAAGCTCCAACACTTTGGCCACCTGATGCAAAGAACTGACACATTGGAAAAGACCCTGATGCTGGGAAAGACTGAAGGCAGGAGGAGAAGGGGAGCACAGAGGATGAGTTGATTGGATAGATCACCAATTTCATGGACATGAGTTTGAGCAAGCTTTGGGAGTTGGTGATGCACAGGGAAGCCTGGTGTGCTGCAGTCCATGGGGTTTGCAAAGAGTCAGATATGACTGAGAGACTAAACTGAACTGAAACACACTGGAATAATTATCTCCCCAGAAAAAGAGACTAGTCTTTGAAATAGGGAAATTTTTCTTTGTTAGGTAAATTCCATGCTATCCTTTCTTTCAAGGAATTTGCAATATTGACAGAATAAAATAAAAATGTCTAAGCCATATGTCCAAATTAAAAAAAAAAACAACAACAACAGCTGATAAACTGAAGTCATAGAGAAATTGGGAGGCTAAAAATTGAAATGTTTGAAAGTTGTCTTTAATAAAATTTTCTGTATTAGCTGGAGGGGATTAACAGGGATAGAGAAAAAGAGAAAGGAAGAGAAGAAGTTAAGGTTGATGTAAATTTAGAACTATTTTCTCTTTAAGTATCTTTGAGAGATACCACATACATACATAAAGGAATTCTACTTCAATTATTTTTTGCTAGTAAAAGTTTCTAAATGCAATTTTATGAAAAATTAGAGTTACTTGAAGGTTGTAGATTTTTTTTTGTACTTATGTTTTTTAAAATTTATTTTTTAATTGAAGGATAATTGCTTTACAGAACTCTGTTGTTTTTTGTCAAACCTCAACATAAATCTGTCATTGCCTTCTCCATAAATCTGTCATAGGTATACATATATCCCCTCCCTTTTGCTTGTTATTGTCAGTGATCATCTTAGTCTCTCTGCATTTCCATTTCAGTCCTTAATACCCTAATAGTTTAGTGAGCTATGTGTGTTTTCTTACAGTGAAAATATGGATACTTTATTTGGTTTGAATAAGGACAGTGATAGGGGCTTCTCAGGTCATGCTATTGGTAAAGATTCCACCTGCCAATACAGGAAATACAAGAGATTCCTGTGTTGGGAAGATCCTCTGGAGGAGGGAATAGCATCCTGCTCCAGTATTCTTATCTGGAAAATCCTAGCCTGGAAAATCTGAATTGTAGTGCTGGAGAAGACTCTTGAGAATCCCATGGACTGCAAGGAGATCAAACCAGTCAATCTTAAAGGAAATCAACCCTAAATATTCACTGGAAGGAATGATGCTGATGCTGAATCTCCAGTACTTTGGCCACCTGATGGGAAGAGCCAACTCATTGGAAAAGACTCTGATGCTGGGAAAAACTGAAGGCAAAAGGAGAAGAGAGAGGCAGAGGATGAGATGGTTAGATAGGCATCACTGACCCAACAGACATCAGTTTGAGCAAACTCTGGAAGATAGTGAAAGACAGGTAAGCCTGGCATGCTCCAGTCTTCAGTTCAGTTCAGTTCAGTTGCTCAGTCGTATCCGACTCTTTGCGACCCCATGAATCGCAGCACGCCAGGCCTCCCTGTCCATCACCAACTCCCAGAGTTCACTCAGACTCACGTCCATCGAGTCAGTGATGCCATCCAGCCATCTCATCCTCTGTCGTCCCCTTCTCCTCCTGCCCCCAATCCCTCCCAGCATCAGAGTCTTTTCCAATGAGTCAACTCTTCACATGAGGTGGCCAAAGTACTGGACTTAGTGACTGAACAACAAGGACAGGAAAATTGTTCTTAAAAATACTTAAACTCTGTAAAACTTGTTTTTAAGGACTTGTAATTAAAATACCTGAATCATCCAAACGTATAAGATAATGTGTTTTCTCTTGAGTTTTGGACACATTCACCTGGTTCCTTGTGCGTGTGTGTGTGTTTTAAAACTTCAATCCAGCCATTTTATAAGAATGAACTGAGAAACCTGGACCATAATATTTTATTCTGTAAATGTTTATTTCCTGAGATGACAAAGTGTTTTTAGTTTGGGGTGGTTAAGTTGAGGAGGTTATCATATAGTTTAAATTTATATGAAACTTGATCTAGACTAGAGATGGGTCATTATTTTAATTACTGAATTTATCTTTAATTACTCTAATGCCCAGTATCCCAAACTGTATGTTTTTCCCTCATTACTCAGATTGGAAGAAAGCTGGCATCGATCTCAGCTTGTTTAGGTTCACTTTTATATTCTACTCCAGTAGAGTCCTAGTATCTGACTACCATGAGAGTATACAAAAATAGATGATTTATGTATATTACCAACCTCTAATCCCCTGTTGCTTTCTTGCAAAACTAGGAGGGAAAGAATATCAGGGTGAGAAATTGCTTGACTAAAATATCTGTCCTTGCATTAATGCTCTTATAGATCGATTCATCTCACCAACTAAAGTGTTCTTCGAGGTTCTCTGTTTTCTCCATCTCTCCATTAAATTTTCCACCTACCCATACCTATAGTGTAAGTCCATCTTCATGTGCATAAGCTGCCAAACTCTCTACTCATATATGAACATCTCATTTAACTCCAAAGTATAATTTTCTCACATATTCTTTGCATCCAATCCATGTCACAAAGTCATAGGAAATATGTAAAAGTAATTTTAACAATATATTAGTTAGCCTAATATATTTAAAATATTATCACTTAAAATCAGTTATACCTCAATTAAAAGTAAAATATTATAATTTCCACCTGTAATCATAAAAAATTATTAATGTAATATTTTGTGTTATTATACTAAATTTGAAATTGGATATGTACTCTACAATAACATATCACAATTTATATGCTAAAAAATTTTGGTAACATTTAATCTATATATATTTTATAAAATTTACAGTTGAAAAGTAGATTTACATAACCAAATTGTACTAAATATAATTAAAGTTTTGTGAATAAGCAAATCAAGTATGAGTTTTTATAATTTAATTATAATTATAAATACATTAGGTTAAAATTTTAATATTCAGCTCTACTAGCCACATTTCAAGTGCTCCATTGCCACATGTGGTTAATGGCTACCATATCCTTGAGCACAACTCTTAACTGTTGCCCTTGTCCTGAATTTTATTCTCTCCATATTTACTTGGCTTCTTGCCCAAGCTCACCATTTAAAATTAATGTATTATATTTATGGTCTTCTTGAAAATGAAAGTGAATGTGTTAGTTGCTCAATTGTCACTCTTTGTGACTCCATGGATTGCAGATCACCAGGCTCCTCTGTTCATGGAATTCTCCAGGCAAGAACACTGGCATGGATAGCCACTCCCTTCTCCAGGGGAATCTTCCTGATCTAGGAATTGAACCTGGTTCTTCTTCATCGTAGGCAGATTCTTTACCATCTGAGCCACTAGGGAAGTCCTGCAGTCTTCTTATTACCTACTAATAAGTGGACTTTCCAATGTCAGCAGTTTCGATCCCTGGGTCAGGAAGATAGCCTGGAGATGGACATGGCAACCCACTCCAGTATCCTTGCCTGGAGAATTCCATGCACAGAGGAGCCTGGTGGGCTATGATACATAGTGTTGCAAAAGTTGGACATGACTGAAGTGACTTAGCACACATAATAAGAAATAAGATCTATTAGACAAGTAATGAGATTCCAGTAATATTTGTCCCTGTCCTCTCCTGTCTTTATCTTTTCCAATAATTGTTAGTTAGGGTAAAGTGATATAGCTAGACCCTGGTGGCTCAGACAGTGAAGAATCTGCCTGCAATGCAGGAAACCCAAGATTGATCCCTTGGTCAGGAAGACCTCCTGGAGAAGGGCATGACAACCCATTCCAGTATTTTTGCCTGGAGAATTCCATGGACAGAGGAACCTGGGGGGCTACAGAGTCAGACACGACTGAGTAACTAACATGTTTTAGGTTTTTTAGTTTGGTGGTGACTGCGGCCATGAAATTAAAAGACGCTTACTCCTTGGAAGGAAAGTTATGACCAACCTAGATAGCATATTCAAAAGCAGAGACATTACTTTGCCAACAAAGGTCCGTCTAGTCAAGGCTATGGTTTTTCCTGTGGTCATGTATGGATGTGAGAGTTGGACTGTGAAGAAGGCTGAGCGCCAAAGAATTGATGCTTTTGAACTGTGGTGTTGGAGAAGACTCTTGAGAGTCCCTTGGACTGCAAGGAGATCCAACCAGTCCATTCTGAAGGAGATCAGCCCTGGGATTTCTTTGGAAGGAATGATGCTAAAGCTGAAACTCCAGTACTTTGGCCACCTCATGCGAAGAGTTGACTCACTGGAAAAGACTCTGATGCTGGGAGGTATTGGGGGCAGGAGGAGAAGGGGACGACAGAGGATGAGATGGCTGGATGGCATCACTGACTCGCTGGACGTGAGTCTGAGTGAACTCTGGGAACTTGTGATGGACAGGGAGGCCTGGCGTGCTGCTATTCATGGGGTCGCAAAGAGTCGGACACGACTGAGCGACTGATCTGATCTGATCTGGTTGGATTTCTTGACATAAGCAGGTATAAGAAGACAACAGTTGCTTTTCTGAATATGTCAGAAACTACAGTCAGCTACAATAAGCATCAATTGTGCTCTTCCTTATATGTAAATGCCCTGACTGATAGTCTTACAAAGACTCTTTTTCTTTATCATCCTTATTATCATAGCAAACACTGTCTTGACACGTATTTACATCAAGGAGTTTCTATTTTGTGCAATACTACTCCAAGATTTTGATAGAGGAAACCAAAGAGAAAATACTTAATCCAAATTTTTACACCAAACTGATTACAAAACTTTGAGACTCTCATTCCTTATGTGAATTGGGAACTGCATGTGTTCACTATATTTGCATCATTGATCAAGACATCACTATGCTAACAGAATCTACAGAAGCAACAGATGGTTACATTTATTTTTATCTAAGAGATCAGCTGATATATTAATATCACTTTATTTTTAGTACCTTGTATCCCTCACTCTTGCATATTATGGGTATATATTAGGCCAAGTTTAAATTGGTTAGGGAAATCTCAATGAATCCCCAACCCTAACAGTTGCTAGCAGATGATTTCCTCCTCCCCATCAAGTGTGCTTCCAGATTACCATTCACACTCTAAAATCATCATACCTATTTTGTACTTGGTTTTATTCATTCTTACCACATACAATGAATTATGTTCTCTACACTCAGGAGGATTGACTTAAATAAAACCCGTGAATATATCATATTATTGTATCTGTTTTAGATAGATACAATTTTATTTTATTTGATTTTGTTCTATTAATTTCTCAAAATGTTTGTTATTAAAATTTGGCAGTGCCTAGAGTATTGAATGTTGTATTGATAGATATCCTAACTCTTACTTTGTAACT
This sequence comes from Bos taurus, assembly GCF_002263795.3. Classification (NCBI taxonomy): domain Eukaryota; kingdom Metazoa; phylum Chordata; class Mammalia; order Artiodactyla; family Bovidae; genus Bos; species Bos taurus. Next base: position 32,983,580 of record NC_037335.1, read on the forward strand.
TACAGCTGTAACTATAGCCTACACTTATAAATGTTAAGCTTTTTAGGAAATCCCCAAGTTCTAAGACAACTACAAAATGAATTGTCTTTGTGCTCTATCAGCTTTCCATACAGTACTCATATGAAAGTGAGTCTTGGGATATGTGAGTGAGAGTAGGAGCAGATAAATGACAAGTCAATATAATTTTTCACATTGTAGACTACAGATGGGTTAGTTATAACCACTAGTTATTAAATGATCAAAGTGATCAGACAATTCTCAGTGAAAGGTAATCAGAAGAAAACTACTGCATTAAGATATAATAATAGTAAGTTGTTTTATTATGTTTGCTCCTTTACTTTTTGGGAGCCTTCCAGAATCTTAATCATCAACTCAGAAATATCATTGCTGAAAAATCAATTTGAATTCAATTAGGAGATAAAGATTTCCCTGTTAGAAACTGAAACCAATCAGCTGCACCAGGAAGCTTTTAGCTTTCCCATTCTTTGATAAAGGGACTATGATATTCTATCATCATTCAGACTCTCAAACTGTAGCTGATGACCAAGGTTGCTGTCACACACAATGATCTTGCTATAATTATTCACTTGGCATCTAACTTTTAGATGTTAGCCTTAATAACTTAAGGTATTAATTTTGAATTTGGGATATGTATTTTCTTTCTCCTATGTCTTTGTAATCATTTATAACAATTCAACCAAACAGATCCTTAATTCTTGGGCAGGAGTATTAGTGAAAGAAAAAATTAGTCCATTATAGCTGAACTCAGGTACACAAAAAAGGAGATACATTAAGTCATTTGTGCAGTTCACACTTTGTTTATATGAATGCTCCTTAATATTGCAGCTATTTTCTCCTCAGGGAAGTAGAAATTATGATACTACCCATGCTCTCTTTTTTGAGATGTGCTTTCTTAGGAAAACTGAGGTCAACAACAGGATGCATACAGTTATAGACTCTAAAAATCCTACAACCTTATGAGAACATTTTAATGATACCTAAATTGTGTTTTGTAATTTGCTTATATTTTCATCTTGGGAACCAGGTGTTTACTTAGAGGTACCTTAATTTAACAAAAGGATAACAAAATATTTTTAATACATTAAACATTAGTTTGGTGACTTTTAGTCCACACATGAAGAATGAAGGGTAAAATTAAGGACTGTAAAATTGTAAAGGCATATTTAATTAGAACAATGAATTTTTTGCTCACTATATGCTAATAGAAAATCAGGAGTTTCTCTAAAATTTGAAAGTGCTATATTTTTATGTGTAAAATATCTTATAAAGTGGATAGTATATACATAGAGAGAAACTATACAGAATTATAGAAATGTAACTCTCTATATATCTTTACGTAAAAGTTTAGATAATCAGGGACAGATACTTAATGAGCTTCTGCATCAATTGAAAATATTTAGACAGTATATCTTTAGACATGTTAGGCCACAAAAGGCACAAATGAAAATATATAAAGGATATTTCATCTCTTGAGACAGTATATTTGAGGTGAGGCAGACTTTTCTTATTTTCTGATAGATAAGTATTTTCTAACAGAAAAGTAATGAGAGACACATGTATAATTTAAAATTTATTGTAGTCAAATCATCTCAGTGCACCAGTCCCAAGCTTTGGTTCAGGATGGGGAACATGTGTACACCCGTGGCAGATGCATGTTGATATATGGCAAAACCAATACAGTATTGTAAAGTAAAATAATAATAATAATTTAAAAATTTAAAAACTAATTAAAAAAATAAAATAAAATTTATCGTAGTCAAATCAAAAAATTTAAATCAAGTTGAATTCATCTTGGTAACATATGTTGCTAAGTCACTTCAGTCATGTCCAACTCTGTGCGATCCCATAGATGGCAGCCCACCAGGCTCCCCTATCCCTGGGATTCTCCAGGCAAGAACATTGGAGTGGGTTGCCATTTCCTTCTCCAATGCATGAAAGTGTAAAGTGAAAGTGAAGTCGTTCAGTTGTGTCCGACTCTTAAGCGACCCCATGGACTGCAGCCCTACCAGGCTCCTCCGTCCGTGGGATTTTCCAGGCAAGAGTACTGGAGTCGGGTGCCATCGCCTTCTCCAACATATGTTAAAGTATATCAAAATACTATTTTTATATGTAGCCAATAGAAATTATTAATGAGATATTTCACAAGCTTTTTCTCATAATAATCTCCTAGATAAGTTGCTATTTTGCAGTTATATTTTCTTTTTTTTTTGTTTTTTTAAATTTTATTTTATTTTTAAACTTTACAATATTGTATTAGTTTTGCCAAATATCAAAATGAATCTGCCACAGGTATACCTGTGTTCCCCATCCTGAACCCTCCTCCCTCTTCCCTCCCCATACCCTCCCTCTGGGTCGTCCCAGTGCACCAGCCCCAAGCATCCAGTATCGTGCATTGAACCTGGACTGGCGACTCATTTCATACATGATATTATACATGTTTCAATGCCATTCTCCCCAATCTCCCCACCTGCTCCCTCTCCCACAGAGTCCATAAGACTGATCTATTCATAGTGTCTCTTTTGCTGTCTTGTACACAGGGTTATTGTTACCATCTTTCTAAATTCCTTGTCTTCAGTTTTTATAAAAATTAAAGTAGAAAAAGGAGACATATATACTAAGTTTTTCCAAAAAAATTTAAAATTTTCAATAATTGGCCAGAGGACCAAAAATTGTTTAATATTTGATCCAACACTGACACACTAACTCATTCATCTACTCAAGAACGAATCATTTCATTTTTAAAAACAAGTCAATTTCAAAATTGCATCTGTAAATAGGTAAATCATCTAACTCTTGGGTGAATTCAGTACTATTAATGCCAAATTCAAGTGTGATGCATAAATTGAAAAGCAGTTTTAAGTTTATCAATATCAAAATATTCCTTTAATCTTTTATTTTTTTGCAGCCAATTCATATAGTATTGGTGATAAAAAATTAAAATCTCTATTTAGATATGTAATATAATTTCTAAAATCACCATTATTGGTGTGTATCAAGTTAAAATAGATTCTTAACAGAAATCCTTTTACCTAACTAGGTCACAAATAAGCTTTTTTCCCCCCCTTATAGCTCTAAGTTAATTCTGACATTTTCAGTGCAGCATTGTGAGAGAATATAAATCACGAGGACACTTACTATCTTTGATTAAATAATTTTTATCAAGCGTTTTTAAAACTCAGATAATCTTGATTTGAAACCCTAGGGGGTATCAAATAGTGAGAACTCACATAACAGAAACCACTGTAATACAAGACCTGGCTTCACCCAACCACCAATAGCACCCTGTGCAGGATGCCTCCTCTAAACAATAAACAAAACAAACAAACCAAATCATCAGCAGACAGGATTACCACCTCACTCAGCCTTGCCCATCAGGGGGAAAATAAACAAATAAACAAAATTTCACACTATAAGAAGCTTATACAAACCACTGGACCAACCTGAGAGGGCAGAAACCAAAAGGAAGAAGAAATTCAACCTTGAAGCCTGGGAAAAGGAGACCTCAAACACAATAAGTTAAAAGAAAAAAGAAAAGGCAGAGAAACACTACACAAAAGAGAGAACAAACTATAAACACAGAAGTTCAAATAAATGATGAGGAAATAGGCAAACTACCTGAAAAAGAATTCAGAATAATGATAGTAAAGATGATCAAAGACCTTGAAAGCAAAAGGGAGAAAATGCAAGAATCAATTAACAAAGACATAGAAGAATTAAAGAATAAACATAGAGAGACAAACAACACAACTACTGAAATTAAAAATGCTCTAGAAGGAATTGACAGCAGAAAATCTGAAGCAGAAGAATGAATCCATGAGCTGGAAGATAAAATGGTGGAAATAACTTCTGAAGAGTGGAATAAAGTAAAAAGAATGAAAAGAACAGAGGATAGTCCCAGAGACTTCTGGGACAATATCAAATGCACCAACGTTCAAGTAATAGGGGTCCCAGAAGAAGAAGAGAAAAATAAAGGATATGAGAAATTTTTTCAAGAGATTATAGTTGAAAAGTTCCCCAATATGGAAAAGGAAATAGTCAATCAAGTCCAAGAGGCACAAAGAGTGCCATACAGGATAAACCTAAGGAGAAACACACCAAGACACATACTAATCAAACTAACAAAGACTAACACACACACAAAAAAAGAATATTAAAAGCAGCAAGGGAGAAGCAACAAGTGACATACAAGGGAAAACCCATATGTTTAATAGCTGATCTTTCAACAGAAAATCTGCTGGTCAGAGGGAGTGGCAGGATATATTTAAAGTACTGAAAGGGAAAAATTTACAACCAAGATTACTGTACCTGGCAAGGATCTCATTCAAAACTGATGGAGAAATCAAAAGCTTTCAGACAAACAAAAGTTAAGAGAATTCAGTACCACCAAATCAGCTTTACAACAAATGTTAAACAGACTTACATAGTTAAGAAATACAAGAGAAGAAAGAAGATCAACAAAATCAACCCCAAGCAGTTAAGAAAATGGCAATAGGGACATATATATCAATAATTACTTTAAGTGTAAATGGATTGAATGCACCAACCAAAAGACACAGGCTGGCTGAATGGTTAAAAAAACAAGACCTATATATATGCTGTCTACAAGAAACCCACTTTAGACTCAAGACACATATAGACTGAAAGTGAGAGGATAGAAAAATATATTCCATGCAAATGGGAAGCAAAAGAAAGCTGGAGTAGCAATCCTCATATCAGACAAAATAAACCTTAACATAAAGAAGATTACAAGAGATAAAGAAGGACACTACATAATGATCAAGGGATCAATCCAAGAGGAAGACATAAAACTTGTAAATATCTATGCATCCAACATAGGAGCACTTCAATACATAAGACAAACACTTATAGACATAAAAGTAGAAATTGACAGTAACACAATAACAGTAGGAGACTTTAACACCCCACTCACACCAATGGATAGGTCATCAAAACAGAAAATTAATAAGGAAATGCAATTTTGAAATGATACATTAGATGAGATGTATCTCATTGATATCTTCAGGACATTCCATCCAAATGCAGAAGAATACACCTTCTTCACAAGTGCACATGGAACATTCTCTAGGATAGACCACATTTTGGGTCACAAATCAAACCTCAGTAAATTTAAGAAAATTGAAATAATATCAAGCACCTTCTCCAACCACAACACTATGAGATGATATCAATTACAAGGAAAAAACTGTAAGAAACACAAACACATGGAGACTAAACAACATATTTCTAAATAACCAACAGGTTACTGAAGAAATAAAAAGGGAAATAAAAAAAATTTCTAGAAACAAATGACAATGAAAACACAACAACTCAAAACCTATGGGATGCAGCAAAAGCAGTAATAAAAGAGAAATTTATAGCAATACAACCCTACTTCAAGAAACAAGAAAAAGATTGAATAAACAACCTAACTTTACACCTAAAACAACTGGAAAAAGAACAACAACAATGACAACAACAAAAAACCCAAAATTTGTAGAAGGAAATAAATCATAAAGATCCAAGCAGAAATAAATGAAAAAGAAATGAAAGAAACAATAGTAAAGATTAATAAAACTAAAAGTTGTTTCTTTGAAAAGATAAACAAAATTGACAAGCCAGACTCATCAAGAAAAAAAGAAGACTCAAATCAACAATATTAGAAATGAAAAAGGAGAGGGTACAACAGACAATGCCGAAATACAAAAGAGTATAAGAGACTATTATGAACAAGAGACTATATAACAATAAAATGGATAATGAAAAGTTCAATCTTCCAATACTGAACCAGGAAGAACTAGGAATTATGAACAACCGAATTACAAGCATGGAAATTGAAGCTGTGACCAAAAATCTCCCAAAAAACAAAAGTCCAGGACCAGATGGCTTCACAGGAGAATTCTGTCAAACATTTAGAGAAGAGCTAATGCTTATCCTTCTAAAACTCTTTCAAAAAATTGCAGAGGAAGGAACACTTCCAAACTCATTTTACAAGGCCAGCATCACCCAGATACCAAAACCAGAACAAAGACAATACAAAAAAAGAAAACTACAGGCCAATATCACTGATGAAACTAAATGCAAAAATACTCAACAAAATTTTAGCAAACAGAATTTAGCAACACATCAAAAATGTCATACACCCTGATCAAGTTGGGTTTATTCCAGGAATGCAAAGATTCTTCAATATATGCAAATCAATTGATATGATATACCATAGTAACAATTTGAAAAATAAAAACCATATGATAATCTCAATAGATGCAGAAAATCTTTTGACAAAATCAGCACCCATTTCTGATTATAATTCTTAAAAAAAAAATAGACATAAAAGGAACCTACCTCAACATAATAAAGGCCATATATGATAAGCCTACAGAAAACATTATTCTCAATGGTGAAAAACTGAAAGCATTCCCCCTAAGATCAGGAACAAGACAAAGTTGTCCACTTTTATCATTATTCTTCAGCATAGTTTTGGGAGTCCTTGCTACAGCAATCAGAGAAGGAAAAGAAATAAAAGGAATCCAGATTGGAAAAGAAGAAGTAAAGCTCTCACTGTTTGCAGATGACATGATACTATACATAGAAAACCCTAAATATAGAATCAGAAATTTACTGTAGCTAATCAGTGAATTTAGCAAAGTTGCAGGATACAAAATCAATACACAGAAATCACTTGCATTTCTATATACTAACAAGAAAAATCAGATGAATCAATCCCATTCACCACTGCAATAAAAATAACATATCTAGGAATAAACTTACCTAAGGAGACAAAAGAACTGTACACTACACAGAAAATTATAAGACACTGATGAAAGAAGTCAAAGATGACATAAACAGATGGAGAGATATTCCATGTTCCTGGGCAGGAAGAATCAATATTGTGAAAATGACTATACTACCAAATGCAATCTACCAATACAATGCAATCCCTATCAAATTACCAATGGCATTTTTCACAGACCTAGAACAAAAAATTTCACAATTCATATGGAAACACAAAAGACCCCGAATAGCCAAAGCAGTTTTGAGAAAGAAAAATGGAGCTGGAGGAATCAACCTTCCTGACTTCAGATTATACTACAAAGCTACAGTCATCAAGAGAGCATGGTACTGGCACAAAAACAGAAATAAAGACCAATGGGATAAGATAGAAAGCCCAGAAATAAACCCATGTACCTATGAGTATATTATTTTTGACAAAGGAGGCAGGAATATGCAATGGATCAAAGATAGCCTCTTCAATAAATGGTGCTGGGAACACTGGACAGGTACATGTAAAAGAATAAAATTAGAACACGTCCTGAAACCATACACAAAGATAAACTCAAAATGGATTAAAGACCTAACTATAAGACGAGAAACTATAAAACTCTTAGAGGAGAACATAGGGAGAACAATCGATGACATAAATCAAAGCAAGCTCCTCTATGACCCACCTCCTAGAGTCACAGAAATAAAAACAAAAGTAAATAAGTGGGACCTGATTAAACTTAAAACTTTTGCACAGTAAAGGAAACTACAAGGAAGGTGAAAAGACAACCCTTGGAATGGGAGAAAATAATAGCAAATGAAACAACTGACAAAGGATTAATTTCCAAAATATACAAGCAGCTCATACAGCTAAATACCAGAAAACCAAACAACCGAATCAAAAAGTGGAAGAAAGACCTAAACAGACACTTCTCCAAAGAAGACATACAGATGGCTAACAAACACATGAAAAGATGCTCAACATCGCTCATTATTAGAGAAATGCAAATTAAAGATACAATGAGATATCGCCTCACACTGGTTAGAATGGCCATCATCAAAAAGTCTACAAACAATAAATGCTGAAGAAGGTGTGAAGAAAAGGGAATGCTTTTCCACTGTTGGTGGGAATGTAAATTGATACAGCTGATATGGAAGATGGTATGGAGATTCCTTAAAAAACTAGGAATAAAACCACCATACGACCCAGCAATCCTACTCCTAGGCATATACCCTGAGGAAACCAGGATAGAAAAAGACACATGCATCACATTGTTCATTGTAGCACAATTTACAATAGATAGAACATGGAAGCAACCTAGATGTCCATTGACAGATGAGTGGATAAAGAAGTTGTGGTACATATACACAATGGAATATTACTCAGCCATAAAAGAGGAACACATTTGAGTCAGTTCTGACGAAGTGGATGAACCTAGAACCTGTTATACAGAGTGAAGTAAGACAGAAAGAGAAAGATAAATATTGTATTCTAAAGCATCACTAGGAACAAAGCTAGTGGAGGTGATGGAATTCCAGTTGAGCTATTTCAAGTCCTGAAAGATGATGCTGTGAAAAGCTGCACTCACTATGCCAGCAAATTTGGAAAATTCAGCAGTGGCCACAGGAATGGAAAAGGTGAGTTTTCATTACAATCCCAAAAAAAGGCAATGCCAAAGAATGCTCAAACTACCACACAATTGCACTCATCTCACATGCTGGTAAAGTAATGCTCAATATTCTCGAAGCCAGGCTTCAGCAATACGTGAACCGTGAATTTCCTGATGTTCAAGCTGGTTTTAGAAAAGGCAGAGGAACCAGAGATCAAATTGCCAACATCCGCTGGATCATGGAAAAAGCAAGAAAGTTCCAGAAAAACATCTATTTCTGCTTTATTGACTGTGCCAAAGCCTTTGACTGTGTGGATCACAATAAACTGTGGAAAATTCTGAAAGAGACGGGAATACCAGACCGCCTGACCTGCCTCTTGAGAAATTTGTATACAGGTCAGGAAGCAACAGTTAGAACTGAACATGGAACAACAGACTGGTTCCAAATAGGAAAAGGTGTATGTCAAGTCTGTATATTGTCACCCTGCTTATTTAACTTCTATGCAGAGTACATCATGAGAAACGCTGGACTGGAAGAAGCACAAGCTGGAATCAAGATTGCCAGGAGAAATATCAATAACCTCAGATATGCAGATGACACCACCCTTATGGCAGAAAGTGAAGAGGAACTAAAAAGCCTCTTGATGAAAGTGAAAGTGGAGAGTGAAAATGTTGGCTTAAAGCTCAACATTCAGAAAACAAAGATCATGGCATCCGGTCCCATCACTTCATGGAAAATAGAGGGGAAACAGTGGAAACAGTGTCAGACTTTCTTTTTTTGGGCTCCAAAATCACTGCAAATGGTGACTGCAGCCATGAAATTAAAAGACGCTTACTCCTTGGAAGGAAAGTTATGATCAACCTAGATAGCATATTGAAAAGCAGAGACATTACTTTGCCAACAAAGGTCCGGCTAGTCAAGGCTATGGTTTTTCCTGTGGTCATGTATGGATGTGAGAGTTGGACTGTGAAGAAGGCTGAGCGCAGAAGAATTGATGCCTTTGAACTGTTGGTTTTGGAGAAGACTCCTGAGAGTCCCTTGGACTGCAAGGAGATCCAACCAGTCCATTCTGAAGGAGATCAGCCCTGGGATTTCTTTGGAAGGAATGATGCTAAAGCTGAAACTCCAGTACTTTGTCCACCTCATGCGAAGAGTTGACTTATTGGAAAAGACTCTGATGCTGGGAGGGATTGGGGGCAGGAGGAGAAGGGGATGACAGAGGATGAGATGGCTGGATGGCATCACTGACTTGATGGACGTTGAGTCTGAGTGAATTCCGGGAGCTTGTGATGGACAGGGAGGCCTGGCATGCTGCGATTCATGGGGTCGCAAAGAGTGGGACACGACTGAGCGACTGAACCGAAGTTAATGCACATATACGGAATCTAGACAAATGGTACTGAAGAATTTATTCATAGGGCAGCAATGGAGGAAAAAAAACGCATTTTTAAAACTCAGATAATCTTGATTTTTCATTAATAATAGATTAAATTTGTGTAAAGTAGTTATACCATCACCAAGGAGTATTGGAAAATAACTAAATAAATTCATTCATTGAATTCAATATCTTTTAGTCTTTCATCAATTGTGTAAATTATTCACTATGAATGGTTTTAACAAGTGTACCCATGATATTTTCCACAGAATCTACTCCAGAAAACTAAATGGAAATATTTTCAATATTCAGTAGAGTGGAGGAAATCAATACGGGGAAGATCAGCCTTTTGTTTTAAAATTCCAATCAATCAAGATTAATATCTCACATGACTGGAGTATAGCTCATTGAAATAGCAACTAAGTAGTGTTTTCACATTTAGCTGATATTCTGTGATAAATGTAAATTTAAACAGAAGTCTGTGCAAGAGTTCGATATTACTGTTTTTACTGATTTCAGTAACATGTTTACTAGTAAATTTAAAAGGCCTTAGACACAAAACACACCAAATGTCATAATTTCACATTATCTCTTACTTTGCAATATTCACCTAAAGCTATAGAGTGTACTTAACACTTTTCAAAATTTGAATAAATTGATCTTTGATGTACTTAGAAAGTTAAATGAATTTACATATTTTTAAAAGATCCTATATTCTAAAACTAATTGTTTGGTAGCTTAAGTGAAGATTGTTACTGTAAAATATCTTTAATAGTTTTTTTATTTCACTAGCTTCTAACAAAATTTCTAACAAAAACAATCATTATTTGTATTTTTTCATTATTTTTTCAAGAATCTAAGCTACTTTAAAGTTTGCCAAACCTACAAGCTTAGATTCTGTTTAAAAAAAGTTTAAAATATTTTTGTGGATGTTTAAATTGTAATATCAAGTGATTAATCTCACATATTATGTTTTGGCTATTTAGAGGAAACATCTTATCAAATGTGCTATGTATGTACAGACAAGGTCTCTTCACATTCCCCACTTTATTGTCTTTAAAATTCTTTTTTTTTTTCTCTCACACAGGCCATAAACACCTTTTTGTTTTACTCTGCTGCAAAAAATTCAAAATTGCCATTCACTCTAACATGTAATTCATATCTTGTTGAGGTATTCCAATCATAGAACTAGTTTGTGCATCTCCAAGAAATACTGCAACAAATATATGCCTTCATTTTAAATTTTAAAAATTGCCCATACTTAATTTTAACCTGAGATAATTTATATTAAAATTATAACTATTTTAAGTTAATTACCAATTATGACTTAAACAGATAACACTGTGTTTTGTTTTATCTGTATAACATATTCAAACAGGCACATAATCATATTATATTTATGCCTAGAAAAATCATTCAAGTTAAATCAATCCAATAGCACAGAATAGATGAAAGGTTTATGTTTATACATAATGGTAAAATGAGATTTTCACCAATTATCAAACTACAACAAAATATCTTGCATGATACAATAAAGTAAAAGTTAGTATTATAAAAATAATAAAATTTTCTCAGTAAGAAATATTTTATATGCTTCAGCTTTAAAGTATAAATTGATTAAAGATAAATAATATTAAAAACTCACTTCCTCAGGTGCATTAGCCCCATTATAAGTGTTCACTTGCCATGTGTGTCTAGTGGGTCCAATATTACACAGGCCTAAACTGAAACTCCTAGCATGTGTGAAAGAAAGGGATATAGTTTGGAAGAAATGCTTCTTTAAGAAGCAATATAAAGAAACAGAGGTAATAACAAGAAGTGATACTGTCGATACTATCAAAGCAAGTTGTGCTTTAACTCAGAGGAGACTGGTGACAAATATATGCCAATTGTTCAGATAGAAGAACTAGACAATCAGACCTTGATATTGCTAATATCTGCCATAGTAACTACAAGTTCACTGTGAATCATAGTAGTAACTTGTATCCCTCTGTGTTTCCTAGGGGGACATGCTAGACTAACAAATAGCCAATATGTACATATATCTGTATTTGAAAATTTTTAGATTAGCCATGTGAATCATGATCTTTTGAATTTTATGAATTTAGGCAGGTTGAATTAACCTAAGCGATTCTGAAACTGATGTAAAATGCAAACTAAGCTGTAAATTATGTGTTGCTGTAAATAACCAAGGGAAGTACTATATTATTTGCCAATTTGCTGCCACCAGCTATTTTATGAGAATAATCTGATTGCTCAGTGTTTTTTCATAGTTTCAGGTCCAATCAAAAACCTTTAATAGTTTTGTGAATAATTGTCTTAGCAATGTTCTTATTTTTTTCAAGAGCTTTAAAATGTTCTTTACTATTGTTGCAATTTGGAGAAGAGACTATTTTATTAATCTACTATTAAGTATTTAACAATGTTATCCCTTCCCTCCCTCTCCTCCGATCCCGCTCCTCCATCCCATCTCTCTAGGTCATCATAGAGAGCCAGGCTGGGTGGCCTGTGCTATATAGCTTCCCACTGCTGCTGCTGCTGCTAAGTCGCTTCAGTCGTGTCTGACTCTGTGCGACCCCATAGACGGCAGCCCACCAGGCTCCTCCGTCCGTGGGATTCTCCAGGCAAGAATACTGGAGTGGGTTGCCATTTCCTTCTCCAATGAATGAAAGTGAAAGGTGAAAGTGAAGTCGCTCAGTCGTGCCCGACTCTTGGCGACCCCATGGACTGCAGCCTATCAGGCTCCTCCATCCATGGGATTTTCTTACTAGCTCTCTGTTTTATACATCGTAGTGTATATTTGTCAGTGCTACTTTCTCAATTCGTCCCACCCTTTTGCTCCTCTGCTGTTTCCACGAGTCCATTCTCTCTACATCTGTGTCTCTATTCCTGCCCTGCAAATAGGTTCATCAGTACCATTTTTCTAGATTTCATATACATGTGTTAATACACAATATGTGTTTTTCTCTTTCTTACTTCATATTGTTTAATAGGCTTTAGGTTCATCCACCTCATCTCTGTTCTTTAAAATATCTCTGTTCTATTTTTACAGTTGGTAATTTTCATTTGTAGAAAATATGGCTTGAAATTTGTTCAAATAATTGCAAAATTTTTTACAAAGCTCAGCATCTCTCCTCTGTCCTCTATCAAATTTAGGATCATCCCTCTGTCCTACCTATCATGACTTGATTATGCTGCTATTTTTGATAGTCAGTATCTAATGCTGTCACTTATTTCTTCATTTTTTGATATCACAGCATTAGGCCATATTTCATGCATTCTCTCTACAAGTTTCTAATTCCTAAAACAAGATATGAAGAACTTTAAGAATGAATAAATATTGCTATGTGTATTATTTGTAATGAGCAAATAATATTTTAGCAACTAATTCATAATCAATTAGCATGAAAGATATATTTAAACAGACCACATTTTTTTCAGAATGTTAGCTATTACAAAATCTTTTAGTTTTCAGATGAATGCTGTGAAAATGTGTTTATTTCCAGTAAATCATGTTATTTAGGAACAATATTATGGCCTCTTTCTTTATATTGTATTCATCTGCCTTACTGAACTCCTGGTTAAGTTCTGAGATATTTGTATATTCATTGGCATTTCTAAAGCAAAGAAAAAAAAAGTTTTTAGGAATCAGTGTCTACAATTATGGGTTTTCATGATCACCTTCAAGTCCAGTGAATCATTAGTGGGTCCACAGGATTTAACAGCAAGTAGAAGTCATGGCTTAATTTCATTATCCCATGGACAAAGGAGCCTAGCAGGGTACAGTCCATGGGTTCGCAAGAGTCAGAGATGACTCAGGGACTAAACCACCACCAATTTCATTATAGCAAATGTTGCTGAGTTAAAAGTAATTAGAAAAATATATGTATTAAGCAAAGTTCATAGATGGAAGCTGCAGACTACTGAGTCTCTCCTATTTGGCTCTACAGAGAATGCATTCTCTGCCAGAAAATTTATAGTTTTAGTGCACAAATCTTAAACTTCTTTTGATAAATTTATTAAGTATTTTATCCATTCCAATGCTATTGTAAATGAACTTTTTCTAGATTTCATTTTAGACTTTTCATTAATGTATAAAAATGAAACTGATATATCCATCTTGCAATCTACAACCTTGCTGAAATCACTTATTACTAAGACTGTTTCAGGGCTTACTGACTGACTCAGTAGTTGAGTGTTTTTGTGGATCCCTCAGAACTTTTTTTCATACAATACCAAAACATCTATGAATATAGATAATTGTATTTCTTCTTTTACATGCTGGGCCCCTTGAATTTGTTCCTTGGCTTATTATGCTGGTAAGAGTATCTTGTACAATAGTAAATGGAAGTAGAAAGACTGGGTACCCTTGTCTTGTTCCTGATATTAAGGGGAAAGAATTCTTTTTTTTTTTTTTTACCATGGTGAATGATGTTAGCGACAGGCTTTACACAGATGTCTTTCATTAAGCTGAGGAAATTCTATTCCAATCTTAATTGTTGAGATGTTTTTATCAAGAAAAATGTTAGATTTCATTAAGTACCTTTTATTTGTTTACTGGCATTATCACATTTTTGTGTCTATTCTAATAATATGGTGCACCACAGAGACTTGTTTTCATAAAATAAATGAATCTTACATTCCTTAGATAAATAGCACTAGACATAGTATATTTATTTATACGTTCATAGGCTCCATTTTGGTTTCTATAATTTTAATGGAATTACACGTGTGCCCGGGAGAAGGCAATGGCACCCCACTCCAGTACTCTTGCCTGGAAAATCCCATGGACGGAGGAGCCTGGTGCGCTGCAGTCCATGGGGTCACTAGGAGTCGGACACGACTGAGAGACTTCACTTTATTTTTTCACTTTCATGCATTGGAGAAGGAAATGGCAATCCACTCCAGTGTTCTTGCCTGGAGAATCCCAGGGACGGGGGAGCCTGGTGGGCTGCCGTCTATGGGGTTGCACAGAGTCAGACATGACTGAAGTGACTTAGCAGCAGCAGCAGCAGCAGCAGCTTTCCATTAATAGTTTTATCACTCTGCTTTTCTATGGAGTTCACATTTCATAAATTTTCAATCATAATCCAAAGTCCACAGATAATTTTTCTTTTATCTTGGCATATATAATATTTTAATGTATTTATATAATTAATATTAATTTAACATATGTATTTAAAAATTTTATTTGATTTAGTCACTAAGTTGTGTCTGACTCTTGTGACCCCATGGACTGCAGGCTGCCAGGATCCTCTCTCCATGGGATTTTCCAAGGCAAGAATACTGTAGTGGATTGCTATTTCC
Organism: Bos taurus; assembly: GCF_002263795.3. Taxonomy (NCBI): domain Eukaryota; kingdom Metazoa; phylum Chordata; class Mammalia; order Artiodactyla; family Bovidae; genus Bos; species Bos taurus. Next base: position 32,998,650 of record NC_037335.1, read on the forward strand.
TTTCCCAGGGGATCTTCCTGACCCAGGGATAGAGCCTGGGTCTCCTGCATTGAGGGGGATTCTTTAACAACTGAATGACCAGGGAAGCCCTGGTGTTAAATTTTCAGATTTATTATCTTGTCTTTCATTTTGCAAAGCTGTACAGATTTTCAATAATAAGTTGTTAGAAGTTCCAAATGTACAACGGCTGTTTGTCCCCTCTGCTCTTTTAAAGGACTCTATTTGAAGGTCTTTAAGAGACATTGTGGTGTTTTCCTTGGCTCGAGTTCCTATGCAGAAGTTATTTCAGTGTGCATTCTTATATTTTACCTTTCTTTCCTTCGTTTTTACATTGTTATTGGTCACACACACCTTTGTTCATATTCTGACCATAAAAGCACTGCTTCCTTTTTCTATTGCTTCCTTGAGAGCAGTCAAATCTGGGAGACTATCCTTGTATTTTTGTATATGTCTTTCCTGAAATTTAAAATATAAAGTGATCCTTTCATACCTTCCCAATATGTTCTGGTGATAGCCATAATTCTCTTAAAATAATCACTTTATTCCTTCAGCTAAGCAATTAGCTTTTAAAATTTTGTCATTATTCTCCCAACATTCTCATTTTGACAATAAGATTGTATCATATATTCTAACCCTTCCAGTTTATCTTTGAAATTCTGGGGAAACCATTATTAGAGACAGAGTGTTTCAAATATACAGATTGTTAAAATTGTCTTATTAGGAAATTCACTATGTTCATCTAAATTACAGTTTATACTGACATTTTAAAAATTTATTTACATAATCAAGTGCTAATGCTCAGAGTGACAAAACCTCTGAAATATAGTTATATCCAGTCTTACGTAATTATCAACTTTAATCCATGTTCTTTTATAGTAAGCCTCACAAGTTCATATACAGCTTCTCTATACTTGGCTCCTTTTGCTCTGAATACAGATTAAAACATCATCAAGGAGAATGAAATATTGACACCCAGTTTAATATGGGCTCCCTCGGTCTGAACATTATTTAAAGCTACAACTTCACTAATGATTGTAGAATATATAGAACCCAGACTCAATGTTATTGACTGCAAGTCTGGCTTAAAAACACAGGAAAATAGAGAGAGAGAAAAAAAAAAAAGAATTATCTTCCTTCTAAAACAACAGGCTGTTCGCTTCCCAGGTAGTGTTAGTGGTAAAGAACCTGCCTGCCAATACAGGAGACTTAAGAGACTTGGGTTCCATCCTGGGTCAGGAAGATCGCCTGGGGGAGGAAATGGCAACCAACTCCAGTATTCTTGCCAGGAAAATTCCATGGACAGAGGAGCCTGGTGGGCTGCAGTCCATGGGGTCGCAAAGAGTGACTTAGCACTCACAAACAGCTGCATGTAGATAAAACCACTGTAAGGTGTAATGACCATGATCAAAACTCAAATTACCTTCAAATCAATATGAAAAGCTTTCATTTTTACTTACCAATTTTGTACTTTTACTTACCAATAACTTTTACTTACCAATAATGTACCATATAGTGAAATACTTGAATATCGTTTAATCCTCTCCTTAATCTTTTGACAGTTGGTTAGATAAACTAATCAGGTATTTTGTGTGTGTGCATGCTTAGTTGTTCAGTTGTGTCTGACTCTTTGGTTAGACAAACTAATCAGGCAAATAGAGTTCAAAACAGTCCGTATCTTACTGATAAAGCTCTTTCAAGGATGTGGTTTCCAGTCAAGCCCAACCTCTAAGACTTTACCCTTGAAATAAACATTCTTAGCCACATTGTTACTGATTTATTTAGACAAATCACTGAGCTTTTCCTTGGGGACAGACTTCATAACATACATAGGCAAAGTCAAAGAAAGAGACAAAGTTAAGAGGGAGACAGAAAGAAGGTAGGAGGCAGAGGGAGAATATCTGCAAAACATGATTATAAATCCTCCTAGTTACATATGCTAGTCGTCCACCAGTGTCTCTTCCCTTTATTTCTGTCTTCTGTCAACTAGTGTTACTAATGAAAAGTTCAATACCATTATAATTTTTACCTATGGGAGTGATTCATTAAATTTTCTTTCTGAAAGTTTAAATGAATTCTTCACCCATGATGTTCAGAATTTTTTATTATAGAATTTTTAGAACTGGATTTCCTATGATTCATTTTGCTTATAGCTTTGAATGTCTTTTCAAGATGAATATTTTTCATCTTTATAAATTTTGCTTCTACACAATGTATTTGTTTTCTCTACTACATTTGCTGTTCATTCTAGATCATGTTCAACATATGTTGCATCTTCCTGATGTATTTTTCATGTGTTACCTTTGTACTCATGCTTTATAAATGTATTAATTACAGTTATCTTAAATATTGTATTATTTGCTTCATGATTAGCTTTACATGCATTTTTAAGTTTAAAATATATTTCTCACCATGAGAATTTTCCTCACAAATTTGGTGATTTTCATATGGGAGCTTCATATGTAAGAAAGCTCATTCACCAAGATCTTTGTTGCCTGGCTCTTGTGATCCTTAACAAGGTAGAAATATGGCATCCAGCATTGTGCCTTTTGGGTGTGGGGATATCTGCTCTACCTAAGTCAGTAAACTGAAGTCTGATAATACCCTGACCTCTGCTTCAGGCATTAACATTTTCTGCTTTAGCCTCTAGCTAAAGCCATTGGTGCCCATAGAAAACTACTGCCTGCTCATCTATTACCCAAATATATAACCCTGGGTTCTAAGGCATTCAGACTGCTTCCATCTTCTTAGTAGTCTACTTTAGAATGTGTTTTTGGTTATAGTATTCTCAGGTTGTGTTTTATAAACCATCTAGTTTGCCTACTTTCTATCTGTGATAATTAATTTCATATACCAACTTGATTAGACTATAGATTCCAAGAAGTTTGGTCAAACACTACTCTGGGGATTTCTGTGAGGGTGTTTTTGGATGAGTTTAACACTGAAATCAATAGACTGAGTAAAGCAGATTTCCCTCCAAATGTGGGTAGGCTCCATCTAATCAGTTTAAAGCCTGAATAGAAAAAAAGACTGATCTTCCCCCAAATAACAGGAAACTTTTCCTGCCTGATTGCCTTCCAAAATTTTTTTTAATGAATAAAAAACATCATTTTTAAAAAATTTCTACAGAATGAACTGAATTAGCTTTTACTGCATCTCAAATCTTTAGGCCTTCAGACTAAAACTGCACCACTAGTTCTCATAGATTTCCAGTTAGCCAGCTTATGACTTGTCAGCCTCCATAAACTAATGAGCCAATTCTTATTCATATATATACTTTCATTCTGTTGGTTCTGTTTATTTGGACAACTCTGGCTAAATGCACTATCTAATAAGACTCTAAAATGTCTTTATTAGTGAGAGCACAAAACTCTTCTGTCCATGGGATTCTCCAGGGAAGAATATTGGAGTGGGTTGTCATTCCCTTGTCCAGTGAATCTTCCTGACCCAGGGATCAAGACCAGGTCTCCTGCATTGCAGGCATAGTCATTACCATCTGAGCCACCAGGGAAGCCCCTTTTTTGTCTAACAAGATTACAAATTATTTCCTTATTCACTTTGTTCTTACATGTCTGATTCTATTTCTCTGTTTTTTTGTTTTTTTTTTTTTTTCATTTAAAAACATTATTTATTTATTTTTTTCATTTGGAGTAGTTGAGAAGGTAAATTAGTCTTTTAGGCTATTTTACTTATCTAACTTTTTAATTTTTTTCAATCAAAATTCATGCTTTCACCTTATTTAAAAAGAGTCATGATACTTAATGCATTTTGACTTTTTTTCTGTATACATCGATATATGCTTTTTCCACTTCTGTGCAACTTTACATATTTATTTGAGACTTCCTTTTTCTTCCTCATTTCCTTGCCCTTTGAGTTTTCTTTTTCAAGCCTCTTTTAAATACAGTTCCTTGTCACTCTTTTCAAAAATTTTCCTACTTAAGGATCTTAGTTTACATGTACCATATGTATATTCTTTCTATGACTTATAGTATCTTCTAAAGTTGAACCCTCTTGCTGTCATTCATTTAGGATCCTACCAGTTTTATATCCCTCACAATAATCATCCTCAGTAGGATGATGTACAGACTTGTCTTACAATAATTTAAAAATGAGTGCTTTCAAAGAATTTGAATTTCTAAATTCATATATTCAGTATTTACAGAGAGTTCACCTTACATCAGGTATATACACTTTATAGTTTGGTTTTAACAATTCCTTATGTTTTCTCTATCCATTATTATTGCTTTATTTATCTTGTTGTTTGAAGAGGGTGGTTGCTACGACTAGTGTGTTCTCTTGGCAAAACTCTGAGCCTTTTCCCTGCTTCATTTTGTACTCCAAAGCCAAGAGAACACTACACATGGACATCACCAAATGGTCAATATCAAAATCAGATTGATTATATTCTTTGCAGCCAAAGATGGAGAAGCTCTATACAGTCAACAACAACAATAACAACAAAAAAACCGGGAGCTGACTGTAGCACAGGTCATGAACTTTTTTATTGACAAATTCAGACTTAAATTGACGAAAGTAGAGAAAACCATCAGACCATCAATTATGACCTAAATCAAATTCCTTACAATTATACAGTGGAATTAATAAATAGATTCAAGGGATTAGATCTGATAGAGCACCTGAAGAACTATGGACAGAGGTTCATGACATTGTACAGGAGACAGTGATCAGACCATCTCTAAGAAAAAGAAATGCAAAAAGGCAAAATGGTTCTCTGAGGAGACCTTAAAAATAGCTGAGGAAAGAAGAGAAGTGAAAAGCAAAGGAGTAAAGGAAAGATATACCCATTTGAATACAGAGTTCCAAAGAAGAGCAAAGAGATATAAGAAAGCCTTCCTCAGTGATCAGTGCAAAGAAATAGAGGAAAACAACAGAAAACAATAGAGATCTCGTCAAGAAAATGAGAGATACCAAGGGAAAGTTTCATGCAAAGACGGGCGCAATAAAGGACAAAAATGGTATGGACCTAACAGAAGCAGAAGATATTAAGAGGAGATGGCAAGAATACACTGAGTGAGTGAAGTCACTCAGTCATGTCCGACTCTTTGCAACTCCACGGACTGACTGTAGCCTACCAGGCTCCTCCATCCATAGGATTTCCAGGCAAGAATACACAGAAGAACTATACAGAAAAGATCTTCATGACCCAGATAACCATGATGGTATGATCGCTCACCTAGAGCCAGACATCCTGGAATGTGAAACCAAGTGGGCCTTAGGAAGCATCGTTACAAACAAAGCTAGTGGAGGTGATGGAATTTCAGTTGAGCTATTTCAAATCCTAAAAGATAATGCTGTGAAAGTGCTGTTCTCAATATGCCAGCAAATTTGGAAAAACTCAGCAGTGGCCACAGGACTGGAAAAGGTCAATTTTTATTCCAATCCCAAAGAAGGTCAATGCCAAAGAATGTTCATACTACTGCACAATCGCAGTCATCTCACACACTAGCAAAGTAATACTCAATATTCTCCAACTCAGGCTTCAACAGTATGTGAACAGTGAATTTCCTGATGTTTATGCCAGATTTAGAAAAGACAGAGGAACCATAGATCAAATTACCAACATCATTTGGATCATAGAAAAAGCAAGAGAATTCCACAAAAACATCTACTTCTCTTTTATTGAATATGCCAAGGCCTTTGACTGTGTGGATCACAACAAACAGTAAAATTCTTAAAGATACGGGAATACCAGACCACCTTACCTGTCTCCTGAGAAACCTGTATGCAGGTCACAAAGCAACAGTTAAAATTGGACATAGAACATCAGACCGGTTCCAAATTGGGAAAGGAGTATGTCAAGGCTGTATACTGTTACCCTGCTTATTTAACTTACATGCAGAGTATATCGGGCAAAATGCCAGACTGGATGAGGCACAAGCTGGAATCAAGATTGCTGGGAACAATGTTAACCTCAGATACTCAGATGACACCACCCTTATGGCAGGAAGTGAAGAGGAACTAAAGAGCCTCTTGAAGAAAGTGAAAGAGGAGACTGAAAAAGCTGGCTTAAAACTCAACATTCAAAAAACTAAGATGATGGCATCTGGTCCCATCACTTCATGGCAAATAGATGGGGAAACAGTGGAAACAGTGACATATTTTATTTTCTTGGGCTCCAAAATCACTGCAGTTGGTGACTGCAGCCATGAAATTAAAAGATACTTGCTCCTTGGAACAAAAGCCGTAACTCTTTAACTGAGTTGTTTAACAGTTGTTAAAGAGTTTGCTCAGGAGACTGGGGGAGCTGGGTCTTAGTGGACAGGGGTCTAAAGTACACTGGAATTTACTGAAAATTTGTTTGTAAAGATGATTACTTATTGCCATTTTCCTACAAAAATATATTTTGGAAAGTTGTATACTGTCAACTAAAGTGCTTTTGTCTAAAGAAAAAAAAAAAAAAAGCTATGACTAACCTAGACAGTATATTAAAAAGCAGAGACATTACTTTGCTGACAAAGATTGGTGTAGTCAGAGCTATGGTTTTTCCAGCAGTCATGTAAGGATGTGAGAATTGGACCATAAACAAAGCTGAGCACGAAAGAATTGATGCTTTTGAATTGTGGTGTTGGAGTAGACTCTTGAGAGTCCCTTGCACTGCAAAGAGATCCAACCAGTGAATCCTAAAGGAAACCAGTCCTGAATATTCATCGGAAGGACTGATCCTGAAGCTGAAACTCCAATACTTTGGCCATCTGATGCGAAGAGCTGACTCACTTGAAAAGACCCTGATGCTGGGAAAGATTGAAGGTAGGAGGAGAGGGGGACAACAGAAGATGAGGTGGTTGGATGGCATTACCTACTCGATGGACATGAGTTTGAGCATGCTCCAAGAGTTAGTGATGGACAGGAAAGCCTGGGGTGCTGCATTCCTTGGTGTCAGAAAGAGTCGGACACAACTGTGCGACTGAACTGAACTGACTGATTTATCTTGTTAACAGAAATGGTGGTAGAAGTTAGCAGAAAGCTTTGAAAAAAATAAGGGGAGAGGAATATTCTAATAAAGCCATTGGTTTCTAATTAAATATTTTTCTTGATTTACAGTATGATGAAAGTGAAAAGGAAATGTTTAGTTATTTCCATCACAGTTTATATATATATTATTTTCCAAGAATGTTATTTCTTATTTGTGTTTTCTTCTGTTGGTCTATTCCTAAATGAATTATATAGTATATATTTTAAATAAAATAGTTTATTATATATTATAGCTGTTTATATTGATGGGATTCCCTGGTGGCTCAGACAGTAAAGCATCTGCCTGCAATGCAGGAGACCTGGGTTCGATCCCTGGGTAGGGAAGATCCCTTGGAGAAGAAAATGGCAACCCACTCCAGTACTCTGGCCTGGAAAATTCCATGGATGGAGAAGCCTGGTAGGCTATAGTCCAGGGAATCAGACATGATTGAATCACTTCACTGGCTATTCCATAGCTGTTAATTACTGCACATGTAATTTAATTGGTAGAATTGGAGTCGTCAGGCATTACGCTATTTGTGAAAATACAGACAAGAAAAAAAAAAAATTTCTGGTATCCTATTATTCACCAAATGTCAGTAACTGGCTTAAAATTTAGATTTAGCTGATATCCTGAGTTATAGTGACTTATATTTTAAAGACACTTTACATATCTACTTTTAGATCCCCTCATGAACTAGAGACAATGCTATTAATTGAGCTAAATATTTCAATTTCCTCCTCAGAATACAGAAAGTTTTTATCTTTAAATCAAGTAGGAGTTATATGACCAAGACTGTTCAATGAAGTAGTGCCAAAAGCAATATTTTCTACTGGGTGAACTGAATCTGGGTGAACTGCGGGAGTTGGTGATGGACAGGGAGGCCTGGCGTGCTGCGGTTCATGGGGTCACAAAGAGTCGGACACGACTGAGTGACTGATATGATCTGATCTGGAAAGGAGAAACTGAACTGCTTTAGGCTGTGATATGAGCAATAAATCCAGAGAGACCTTGGAATTGTTCATTAGAACAGTTAGTCTAACAAAGTCTAAGTCCAAAACGTGTAACACTGGCATAGGATATTTGTGGAACACAGTGCTTAAAAGGAAAACATGCTGCAATAACAAAATAATTTTGAAGTTTTATATATATATATATATATATATATATATATATATATATATATAATAACTTGGGGTTATATATAATATATACATAATCAGTTGGAAGTTACATTACATGACTGCTGGGCAAGCACAGAAGAAATCATCTCATCTCAAGTTGGTCTCAAAATTATTAATATACAATGCTGTAATTCAGCAATTTATGCAGACATAAATTTGAATTCTTGTCCACATGTCCCATTGTTAATGCTTCTATTCAGCAGGTCCTGCCTATATTCAGTAAACCTAACCCTTGCATCTTTTAGCTTTTCTCTTCTATAGTTTTCTCATTCTGCTTCCTCAATATATTCCTATTTAGATTTCCCATCAGATCAGATCAGATCAGTCACTCAGTCGTGTCTGACTCTTTGTGACCCCATGAATCGCAGCACGTCAGGCCTCCCTGTCCATCACAAACTCCCGGAGTTCACTCAGACTCATGTCCATCGAGTCAGTGATGCCATCCAGCCATCTCATCCTCTGTCGTCCCCTTCTCCTCCTGCCCCCAATCCCTCCCAGCATCACAGTCTTTTCCAATGAGTCAACTCTTCGCATGAGGTGGCCAAAGTACTGGAGTTTCAGCTTTAGCATCATTCCTTCCAAAGAAATCCCAGGGCTGATCTCCTTCAGAATGGACTGGTTGGAACTCCTTGCAGTCCAAGGGACTCTCAAGAGTCTTCTCCAACACCACAGTTCAAAAGCATCAATTCTTTGGTGCTCAGCTTTCTTCAAAGTCCAACTCTCACATCCATATATGATCACAGGGAAAACCATAGCCTTGACTAGATGAACCTTTGTTGGCAAAGTAATGTCTCTGCTTTTGAATATGCTGTCTAGGTTGGTCATGACTTTCCTTCCAAGGAGTAAGCATCTTTTAATTTCATGGCTGCAGTCACCATCTGCAGTGATTTTGGAGCCCAGAAAAATACAGTCTGACACTGTTCCCACTGTTTCCCCATCTATTTCCCATGAAGTGGTGGAACCGGTTGCCATGATCTTCATTTTCTGAATGTTGAGCTTTAAGCCAACTGTTTCACTCTCCACTTTCACTTTCATCAAGAGGCTTTTTAGTTCCTCTTCACTTTCTGCCATAAGGGTGGTGTCATCTGCATATCTGAGGTTATTGATATTTCTCCTGGCAATCTTGATTCCAGCTTGTGCTTCTTCCAGTGCAGCGTTTCTCATGATGTACTCTGCATATAAGTTAAATAAACAGGGTGACAATATAATATACAGCCTTGACGTATACTCCTTTTCCTATTTGGAACCAGTCCGTTGTTCCATGTCCAGTTCTAACTGTTGCTTCCTGACCTGCATACAGATTTCTCAAGAGGCAGATAAGGTGGTCTGGCAAAAAAGCAAAATGGCTGTCTAGGGAGGCCTTACAAATAGCTGTGAAAAGAAGAGAAGCAAAAAGCAAAGGAGAAAAAGAAAGATATAAACATCTGAATGCAGACTTCCAAAGAATAGCAAGAAGAGATAAGAAAGCCTTCTCCAGCGGTCAATGCAAAGAAATAGAGGAAAACAACAGAATGGGAAAGACTAGAGATCTCTTCAAGAAAATCTGAGATACCAAAGGAAAATTTCATGCAAAGATGGGCTTGATAAAGGACAGAAATGGTATGGACCTAACAGAAGCAGAAGATATTAAGAAGAGATGGCAAGAATACACAGAAGAACTATACAAAAAAGATCTTCACAACCCAGATAATCACGATGGTGTGATCACTGACCTAGAGCCAGACATCCTGGAATGTGAAGTCATGTGGGCCTTAGAAAGCATCACTATGAACAAAGCTAGTGAAGGTAATAGAATTCCAGTTGAGCTATTCCAAATCCTGAAAGATGATGCTGTGAAAGTGCTGCACCCACTATGCCAGCAAATTTGGAAAACTCAGCAGTGGCCACAGGACTGGAAAAGGTCAGTTTTCATTCCAATCCCAAAGAAAGGCAATGCCAAAGAATGCTCAAACTACCACACAATTGCACTCATCGCACACACTAGTAAAGTAATGCTCAACATTCTCCAAGCCAGGCTTCAGCAATATGTGAACCATGAACTTCCTGATGTTCAAGCTGGTTTTAGAAAAGGCAGAGGAACCAGAGATCAAATTGCCAACATCCACTGGATCATGGAAAAAGCAAGAGACTTCCAGAAAAACATCTATTTCTGCTTTATTGACTATGCCAAAGCCTTTGACTGTGTGGATCACAATCAACTGTGGAAAATTCTGAAAGACTTCCCATAGGGTTCCAATTAAGGGCATTGTTGGATGGTGCTATTGAGATATTAACATTTTAACACATTTAACACAGGCAAGATTTGCCATTGCTACATAAAGTAACAAAAGACAAGGTGTAGAGAGAAAGAATCATCTAAAACTGCAAAAAATATGGATTAATAGAATGAGCAACATATTACTTTTCTGTTATTAAATCTTTACTTTTTAAAAGTATGTCCTCTTTCTGGACTTCTTTGATGAAGAAATAAAGCTTTATTTCTACCCATTTATATTTAATTGTTAACAGGAAGCTTCAGAAAGAATTATGAAACTGCATAACACCCATTTCTTGCCTCTCACTTCTCATACTTGTACATATTTTATGAGCAAATGAAAGCCTCCTTAATAATGATGATAAGGTATATTTTGAAAAACTGTAGGCCAGGAGTCCCCAATCTCTGGGACCCAATGCCTGATTATTTGAGGTGGAGCTGTTATAATAAAAATAGAAATAAAATGCACAATAAGTGGGAGAAGGCACTGGCAACCCACTCCAGTACTCTTGCCTGGAAATGCCATGGACAAAGGAGCCTGGTAGGCTGCAGTCTATGGGGTTGCTAAGAGTCTGACACGACCTAACGACTTCACTTTCACTTTTCACTTTCATGCATTGGAGAAGGAAATGGCAACCCACTCCAGTGTTCTTGCCTGGAGAATCCCAGGGACAAGGGAGCCTGGTGGGCTGCTGTCTATGGGGTCGCACAGAGTTGGACACGACTGACGCGACTTAGCAGCAGCAGCACAATAACTGTCATGGGCTTGAATCATCCTGAAACTATTCCCTCACACCTAGTCCCTGGACAAATTGTCTTAAATAAAATAGGTCTCTGGTGCCAAAAAGGTTGGGGACCACTGCTTTAGGCCACATCATAACCATGATTCCACACTTAGGGAAAGTACTTAAGTTCCCTGATCTCAGATCTTAATAGGATAATATCAGTTCAGTTCAGTTCAGTCACTCAGTCGTGTCCGACTCTTTGCAACCCCATGAATCGCAGCATGCCAGGCCTCCCTATCCATCACCAACTCCCGGAGTTCACCCAGACTCACGTCCATCAAGTCAGTGATGCCATCCAGCCATATCATCCTCTGTCGTCCCCTTCTCCTCCTGCCCCCAATTCCTCCCAGCATCACAGTCTTTTCCAATGAGTCAACTCTTCGCATGAGGTGGCCAAAGTACTGGAGTTTCAGCTTTAGCATCATTCCTTCCAAAGAAATCCCAGGGCTGATCTCCTTCAGAATGGACTGGTTGGATCTCCTTGCAGTCCAAGGGACTCTCAAGAGTCTTCTCCAACACCACAGTTCAAAGGCATCAATTCTTTGGCGCTCAGCCTTCTTCACAGTCCAACTCTCACATCCATACATGACCACAGGAAAAACCATAGCCTTGACTAGACGGACCTTTGTTGGCAAAGTAATGTCTCTGCTTTTGAATATGCTATCTAGGTTGATCATAACTTTCTTCCAAGGAGTAAGTGTCTTTTAATTTCATGGCTGCAGTCACCATCTGCAGTGGTTTTGGAGCCCAAAAAAATAAAGTCTGACACTGTTTCCACTGTTTCCCCATCTATTTCCCATGAAGTGATGGGACCGGATGCCATGATCTTCATTTTCTGAATGTTGAGCTTTAAGCCAACTTTTTCACTCTCCACTTTCACATTCATCAAGAGGCTTTTTAGTTCCTCTTCACTTTCTGCCATAAGGGTGGTGTAGTCTGCATATCTGAAGTTATTGATATTTCTCCTGGCAATCTTGATTCCAGCTTGTGTTTCTTCCAGTCCAGCATTACTCATGATGTACTCTGCATAAAAGTTAAATAAACAGGGTAACAATATACAGCCTTGACGTACTCTTTTTCCTATTTGGAACCAGTCCATTGTTCCATGTCCAGTTCTAACTGTTGCTTCCTGACCTGCATACAAATTTCTCAAGAGGCAGATCAGGTGGTCTGTGCTTTTTGATATGTTTCATTATATTTAACTTCATAATTAAAGGCCTATATGGCTCAGTGGTAAAGAATCTGCCTGCCAATGCAGGAGACATGGGCTTGATCCCTGGGTCAGGAAGATCCTCTGGAGGAGGAAATGGCAACTCATTCTAGTATTCTTGCCTGGAAAATCCCATGGACAGAGGAACCTGTCAGTCTACAGGCCATGGGGTCTCAAAGAATCAGATATGACTGAATGACTAGACACACATACTATTTATTATCACAAATTTCCTTGTTTTTACCTAGATGAAAAAATGTGCTCAAATGTGTTATTTGTAAAACTACACTAAAAATGTATATGTGTATGGGAGGGCAGATTCATAAAAATAACATGTAATATATAATTAATACTTGACAATAAAATGATCTTCAAATTTTCTACATTCAATATTCTTCCCTGAGGTACAAATATATATTACATTTGTTGCAGCTTCTTTAGAATCAATTTCTATTTTGATGTGCTGTATTGCCAAGAATTGGAAAATTTGATAAAAAGAGAACAAAGAAACTTGTTTATGTATTAGTTAAGACTAAATGTTAATAATATAAACCCAAGCAGAAGGGAGCAATGAATCTTAGAATTCAAGACATCATAAATATATGAAATATTGAAAAATACAGAAAACTTTGATGTAATCCTTTCTGTACAGATAGTTTCTAAGACAATATCCTCCAAAAGGTATTTATAAGAGTAAATTAATATTTATCTTTCAATTTGTGATTGACATGAGACATTATTGCTAGAAGACTAGCCAGAGAGAATTAATACTTATTCCACATAAAGCATTATCTCTCTCTCTCTCCGTTTGTCTTTGTCCCCTCTTCCAAAGAAATATCTCTGCTTGTTTCATGTTGGTAAATGACTTTATATGCTAGGTGATCAAGAAAACTAATTTCTCTTACATTGCTATGTTTTCTAACATGGTTTCCCTTTCTATATACTACTCTATAAAATTCCTAGATTGATGTTAAGATATATAATTTTGGTTTATTCTGAATATATGATTTAAGTCCTTTGTCTCCGTTCTTTTTCCAATACTAATTCACATTAATGTCACTTCCAAATGACGAGTGGAACAAGGTGGTTTCTTTACTTGCTCAGACAAAATCTGAATTAAATTGGGTTGAACATCTACAGAGAAGGAGAATTTCATATTTTAAATTAATATTTTCCTTCAAAGAAAAAAAGTCTCTACATCAAGGGAACATTTTTCTCCTTACCACTTACATTCTTATTTTTCTTATTTAATTTTTACTTTATAGGATTTAAACCACATACCTACACGTACCTACTTTAATATTTATGCAATTTTGCTTATTCATTCATAAATGAGGTTTAAAGTATCACCATTAAATAGTTAAAACTAGCAGTGTTCTTAGAGATAATTGCATTAATTCCCCCTTTTCTTGTGTAAGAGATTACATGATTTATAATTGAATCATCTTCTTTCTAGTCTAGTACTCTGCTTTGAACAGTATCTATCCACTTAAACCATATAATATCTACTTGACAAGATGAAGATGAATGGATCTATTTTCTAATAGAAGAAAATAATTTTAATTTTATTCTTTAAACATGTATTAAAGCAGGTATATGTCTGCATTGAAATTACCATGACCATCACTATGAATTCTAGGTTTAATTAATAAAAGTCTGTGAGAATATAGCTCTATAGTTACATTTTTGCAGAATGAGGTACTTGAGTGAAAAGAGCCTTGTATAATATTGGTAAGTACATTTTAAAGCCTACTGTAGGGAAAGTATATTAGATTGATGAAAAATGCTCTGGTTAAAGATATTATCATCATTTGAAAGTTCCAAAGATGAATTCTGTATTAAATAGACATAATTCAAAATTCAAAATCTTTAGCAAGGTTGTAATATTAATCTATAGGCAAAACTCAATCATAATTTGTAACTGTAAGAAAGTCCAGTGCAAAGGGATTAGAAAAGAATTCTATAGGAGAAGTTTAACTGACAAGAGAATAACTCACGAGAAAAGGAGAACTTTTGGTCATCCAGAAATAAAATACTCTGCACTTCAATACACATACCATTTAAAAAAATAAAAATATGCAAATAGGAGGCAATATATTTATCTTGAGAAAGGTAAAGTTTTAAAATATAATCAAGCTGAAATATTATAAAATGAGTTCTACTGCAACAATATTTTAGGATAATAGCAGAGATGTCAGTTAAGCAATTTGCAAATCGTATATTTCCCTGCTGTGTTTGCAAGATTACCTTGTGAATCATCAGGATCCATAACTCTAAAGGCTTTTGATTTACATTTGCCTGAATTGCAAGGCCAGAAAGGAGACTGCAGATAAGACAAACAACATGATGATCTAGTAGCTACAATACCAATAAAAAATAAACAAATAGGTCTCTTCTTCCAAAAGGATGAAGCTGACACTCACTTTCCTTTTGCAACCAATAATTCTCTGCAAATATATAGACTCTTTATATAGATTACATTGGAACAGCACTTTTACTGAGGCTTGTTTATGTCCTTCATAACCAAAGTGATATTTGAGGTTAAAGGTGGAGGGATGAGAGTGCTTCTTCATTTACTACATTTTCTGGTATCTTTGTAATCTTCAACTCCTGTATTTTGGCACCCCTCTCCAGTACTCTTGCCTGGAAAATCCCATGGACGGAGGAGCCTGGTAGGCTGCAGTCTATGGGGTGGTGAAGAGTCGGACATGACTGAGCGACATCACTTTCTCTTTTCACTTTCATGCATTGGAAAAAGAGATGGCAACCCACTCCAGTGTTCTTGTCTGGAGAATCCCAGGGACGGGGGAGCCTGGTGAGCTGCCGTCTAGGGGTCGCACAGAGTCGGACACGACTGACGCGACTTAGCAGCAGCAGCAGCTAGTTCCCTTTACTCCCTTAATCAGAGTTTTACTTTCTTTGTATTCAAACTTGCATTCACACTTGCATTCTCACTAGTATTGCTTACATTACTTTTTATTCACCATCTCTTCTACTTTTACCAGGCATGCTTACTTTCTTCTGATAAAAATAGATAATTAATATTTACCTACTAATTTATACAAGCCAGGGCTTCCCAGGTGGCTCAGTGGAAAAGAAGTGCCTGCCAATGCAGAAGGTGTGAGTTCGATTCCCAGGTCAGGAAGATTCCCTGGAGGAAGAAATGGCAATCCACTCCTGTATTCTTGCCTGGAGAATCCCATGGACAGAGGAGCCTGGAAGACTTGTGTCCATAGAGTCTCAAAGAGTTGGATAGGACCTAAGCAACTTAGCATATGCAACATATGCTTTAGAATCTGCATATATATCTGAGCCTGTTGGGCTACAGTCAATAGAGTTGCAAAAAATAGGACATGACTGAGTGACTGAGCATATACTTTATACATGCCAGGAAATTTCTTAAGTGATTTTAGATATATCACTTATTAAACCTAAAAATAAGTCTAGGAGATATGTGTGTGTATATATATAAATATAAATGTGTGTGTGTATATAAATACATATATGTATATAAATACATATATAAATAAATGTGTATATAAATACATATATGTGTTTATATACTGGGTTTAACAACCTTCCCAAGGTCATTTACCTATAATTAATACTGCTAGAATTCAAATTATCATTCTGATTATTTCTGAGTGTCATTCTTTCCAACAGTTCCCTCCTTCTTCTCTTCTAGAACTTTATAGGTTTAACCATATATGTGTTCTTCAGCAGCTATAATTATACTTTTATAAGTGTAGCCTCTCAAGGTCACAATTGATTAAATCTCTGTAGATGTCTGGAGGCTGATTGGAGGCTAGTGTACATGTGCATATGTATGTATGTGAGTGGTGTCTATGATAGAGAAAAGTATTCATGATGTAAATGCAAAATCATGGAGAGCTAGTCTGTACAGAAAAAGTAAGACTGACAGACAAAGACTCTTTAGAGTCCCTTGGACAACAAGGAGGACAAATTATTCAATCCTAAAGGAAATCAACCCTGAAAGTACATTGGAAGGACTGATGATGAAGCTGAAACTACAATACTTTGGGCACCTGATGCAAAGAGCTGACTCACTGAAAAAGACCCTGATGTTGGGAAAGATTGAGGGCAGGAGGAGAAGGGGCAGGCAGAGGATAAGATGGTTGGATGACATCACTGACTCAGTGGATGAGTTTGAGCAAACTCTGGGAGAGAATGAAGGACAGGGAATACTGGAGTGCTGTGATCCATGGGGTAGCAAAGATTCAGATGTGACAGTGACAGAACAACAACAGTTTTAATTAAATTCTTTTTAAGATTAGTGAATGTTAAGTGGGTACTTTTGAAATACAGTCACAATACGCAAATTCATCTTATATGAATTTACTTTTAAATTTAATATATTTCCTTTTGTGATTCTACAATTCTTTTCCTCTGAAAAATGCTTTGATATATCAGATTCTAGAAAAATAAAACATTTGTAATATCAAATATCTGAAAAGCCTGTTGGATACAATTAAAGTTAAGATTTGTATAATGTTGTATTTTTGAATTGCAAAATTATTTCAAAAGTTTTCACAGTACAAACACTAGAATGTGTACTGCTTGATAGATATCATGTATTTACAATTTAGAGAGAAATATATTTTTCTGTAATATCATCTCTTTCTCTATAAATAAAACCAATTTATAAGTGTGTTAAAATCTATAACAAAATTTCATAAAATATAGCATGATATTATATTTTATATTAATTACACAACATATTTTTTGCCAAATTTTCTAACATGTGTACATTTATTTAAATTAAACTTGGGCTTGAAAATGATTATTTGACTTAATATGTTATCACAGTGAAGATGTTCTTAAATTATCTTTATAACACTTTATCAATGCATGCAAATTTTTAGGAGCTATTGATACATATGTACAAATTCACAGTCTGTCACTTAGTAAGAATTGTGGCTTTCATTTCTTTGTGATTATTCCTCTGTAACTTTCTAACAACTTTTGATATCTTAGTCCAAACATCTATCTTTTCTCCATATGATTACTATGAATAAGTGATTTAGTTTGTTGTGATGATTTTAATGTTTCTTTTTTTTTTTTTTTGAAACTTGAGTTAAGATATCGTAGTATAGCTAAATTACTACAGGTAGTTGAATGAGTTATTGCTGCTGCTTAATACAAAGATATTGAAAAACACTTTCACACTGTAAGTCTGAAAATGTCTCTAAATTGTTCATGTGGTGAAGAAAGACATTTAACACTTTGGAAACATAATTTTCTCCTTGTGTCATCTCTTTCACCACTTTTTCTTTCTAATTCTCTTGACATTTTTTTGAAATATGTTCACTGATAATAACTAATGTTTTATTGCTATACTGATATGTATCTATTAAATAGATATTTTAAAGAAGTCATTCAACATAAAGCACTATGCAAGTCACTGGGAAAAACACAGCCCTGCTCTCTAAAGCTTACAACATAGTGGAAGACTATAACCAAACAACATACATACAAATTTTGAGTTCTATAATGCTGCAAAAGCTCCTCCAATAGGAGGAGCTCCTCCTCCTCCTCCAAAGAGGATCACCATGAATCTCTTTATTTTCTGTATCAAAATGCTGCTTCTCACAAATAGAGGTGAATTGTGTTTGCCCTTCCTTTAAATGTAGTTTGGATTTAGTGACTCTCTCAACCATTCAAAGAATGTGGAAGAATTCATATTCTGAGATTTCTGAGTCACCTTCCAGCTTCTCTCTAGGCCATCGAGGAAGGTGGTTACTAGGTAGGAAGAACAAAAGAAAGCAACATTTTGAGTGAGCCCAAAATAGCCCGGGGGAGAGGGCTTATGAGGAGAAAGTGTAATCAGCATTTGACTAACTTTCTAGTTTTCTAGCCATCTCAGCTGAAGAACTAGACATGTGAGCCAAGATACCCAGCACAAGTGAGCCTTCAGAAGACTTTAAGTCCAGTAACTATTGACTGAAATAGGCTTAGGAAACACCAGTGAAGATCATGTATCTGAGCCCTGTTAACATGCAAAGCCATGAGTGATAAAATATTTTGGCTTTAAGCCACTAACTTTGGAGGTGTTCTTTTATGGAAAAATACATGAACATAAATCATGTATTTATGTTTACATATGCATTATACATGATATATATAGAACAGAGATAATGTGCATATAAATATGTATACATTGGTATATAAAAAATGACGAAAAAATAAACAAAAGGGCTTAGTCAGCCAAATATATATGAGGAAATGTCATTAGATTTATGGTGAAAAATTAGAGACAAACAGCTATAGAGATGTCTGTCTCTGAGAATATGTAAATACTTTAAACTAGGATGCAACAGGTAATTGTGGCAGGATGTACCACCTAATAATCAAGCTCATTTCCTCCTCTTCCAAATCTTGACATTTTTTGAAGTTTACACAGAGTACTATGATTGGATTGTAAGCAAATAAAATGAATGTGGAATTGTGTGCATAAACTCTAAAGCTGTACTTCTAGTTCTGTACCCTTTTTTTGTATCTTCCTTGCCTTCTTTCATTCCTCCCTTCCTTATTTCCTTTATTTATTCTTTTCTTATTCTTTAAGCCTTCATTCCCTCTTTTTGAGACAGCTATGCACTTTGAAAAATCTGTTATGCTTTATTGTGTATTCCCCTGAGTTTTTAGTCTTAACTACTTCCTGCTGCTGCTGCTAAGTCGCTTCAGTCATGTCCGACTCTGTGCGACCCCAAAGACAGCAGCCCGCCAGGCTCTTCTGTCCCTGGGATTCTCCAGGCAAGAATTCTGGAGTGGGTTGCCATTTCCTTCTCCAATGCATGAAAGTGAAAAGTGAAAGTGAAGTTGCTCAGTTGTGTTCAACTCTTTGCGACCCCATGGACTGTAGCCTACAAGGCTCCTTTGTCCATGGGATTTTCCAGGCAAGAGGACTGGAGTGGGCTGCCATTTCTTTCTCCAACTACTTCCTATGGAATAACATAATTGAAAATACATCTAAGACTTGTAATCTTGTTTTTTTCATTCTCCTTTGCTATTTCCATCTTTCAACACCACAGGAATTCCAGAAAATATTCTAGTGATCTCAAGCTTCTCTTATGCTATCCTTATTGCCTCTTTACTCACTGGTTTCCTCCTCTTCATCTTTCAAACTTGTTTCAACGCCACTCCTCAGAGATCCTCTCCTAACTCCCATATTCAAGAATTCATTATACTCTCTCAAAGCACACTGTTGTGCTCCTTTACCAAATGGACACAATTTAATCTATGTATTTGTTTGCTTGCTATCCATATCCTTTATTAAAATGCATATTCTGTGGGACCAAGGACAGAAATTTTTTCATTGACTTTATACCAAATGAATAGCATAGTTCCAAGGACATGATAGACAGCATGTTTATTCTGATAAATGATATAGAACGTTTTATAGTTATCCAATGAAATTTAATTTAATCTCATTTTCAATTTGTTATTTACTATTAGTAACCATATATCATCCAACTGAATAAGATTACATTTTATTTTTGTATAGGTATGATATAAAATATGCTCTACCTTCTTTTCACAGTTGTATTTATTGCCTTTGCTATGAACTAACAGGAAGAAGAGTAAGTGGAACATTTAACATATTTTTAAAAATCAATGATAGGCTAAAATTTATATATCGTAAATTTCTTAATCTGGGCACCTCTGAGGAAATCATAGTGATAATTATTTTCATTCCTTTCAACACAGCCAAATGTAACACATGAACCAGGAACAGCTGAAGAAATTAATAAGAAATAGTATTAAGCAATTTATTGAAACCTGATATTTACATTTCCTATCCTGAATATGTGGTCCTAAATGTCTAAGGATAAAGTATCAAAGGGGCTTCCCTCATAGCTCAGCTGGTAAAGAATCTGTCCACAATGCAGGAGACCTGGGTTCAATCCCTGGGTTGGGAAGATTTCCTGGAGAAGGGAAAGGCTACCCACTCCAATATTCTGGCCTGGAGAATTCCATGGACTATATAGTCCATGGGCTCACAAAGAGTCAGACACTACCAAGTGACTTTCATGTTCACTTTCACTTTTCAAAGTGTTAAAGTATTATTTTTTAACTTTCTCATGAACTTGATATGATGAGAAAGAAAAACATCAGTTTACTTGAGTAATTTTCAGCTAGCAATTCTACAATCTTTCTTAAACTTCAAGTACAAAAGAGAAATTATAAATCTATGTTAACCTTGTTGCCTTAGAAAAGATATCAATTGTTTATTTTTCATTGATTTTGAAGATATCTTTTTCCCATTAAATTCAAAATTTGACTTGGAGTTATAAAATATTAGCTCTTTCTTTGTGTTGCTGATAATATGTTCCTTTTCTAAATACTGTTTGTGTCCTGGAAGAGTTGGGGGTAAATTGTGCATTTGATTATTTAGGGAATACAAAAAAGATATGTGTTATGCTTTTATTTAAATGTAGAAATAAATGTGTATATATATATATATATATTGTGTAGATATAAATATATTCACATAAGTACAGATAGGTGTGTACTAAGATTTGCTATTAGCAAAGGTATAACAGATTAAGGGAAGAGAAAAGGAAATGTACTACTTTTTCCTTTTAGAAATGTATTTATTTTTCTTACTTTCTATGTAAAACCTTTTCCAGATTTGAGATATAATTGATAAATATCATTGTATAAGTTTTGTGTACACAAAGTGTTGATTCTGAATACTTATATAACACAAAACGATTACCACCACAGCATTGGTTAACATCTCCCTTGCATCACATAATTCAGTGCAGCTCAGTTCAGTTCAGTTCAGTCACTTGTGTCCGACTCTTTGCGACCCCATGAATCACAGCATGCCAGGCCTCCCTGTCTATCACCAACTCCCGGAGTTCACTCAGACTCACACCCATTGAGTCGGTGATGCCATTTAGCCATCTCATCCTCTGTCAGCCCCTTCTCCTCCAACCCCCAATCCCTCCCAGCAACAGAGTCTTTTCCAATGAGTCAACTCTTTGCATGAGGTGGCCAAAGTACTGGAGTTTTAGCTTTAGCATCATTCCTTCCAAAGAACACCCAGGACTGATCTCCTTTAGGATGCACTGGTTGGATCTCCTTGCAGTCCAAGGGACTCTCAAGAGTCTTCTCCAACACCACAGTTCAAAAGCATCAATTCTTCAGCACTCAGCTTTCTTCACAGTCCTACTCTCACATCCATACATGACCACTGGAAAAACCATAGCCTTGACTAGACAAACCTTTGTTGGCAAAGTAATGTCTCTGCTTTTGAATATGCTATCTAGCATATTCATAACTTTCCTTCCAAGGAGTAAGTGTCTTTTAATTTCATGGCTGCAGTCACCATCTGCAGTGATTTTGGAGCCTCCCCAAATAAAGTCCAACACTGTTTCCACTGTTTTCCCATCTATTTGCCATGAAGTGATGGAACCAGATGCCATGATCTTCGTTTTCTGAATGTTGAGCTTTAAGCCAACTTTGTCACTCTCTCACTTTCATCAAGAGACTTTTTAGTTCCTCTTCACTTTCTGCCATAAGGGTGGTGTCATCTGCATATCTGAGGTTATTGATATTTCTCCCCGCAATCTTGATTCCAGCTTGTGCTTCTTTCAGCCCAACGTTTCTTCTGATGTACTTTGCATATGAGTTAAATAAGCAGGGTGACAATATACAGCCTTGACATACTCCTTTTCCTATTTGGAACCAGTCTGTTGTTCCATTACCTCTTCTTTTTTTATGGTGGGAACACTGAAGAACTACTTTTAGCAAGTTCCAGTATATAGCACTGTTTTACTAACTACAATCACCATAATGTACTTAAATCCTCAAAACTGATTTGTCTTATAACTGGGAGTTTATACCCTTTGACCAACATCTACAGATTTTCTCCAAGCACCAGCCCTTGTCAACGACCATTCTATTGTGTCTCTACAAGTTCAGTTTTTAGAATTCACATTTGAATGAGACCAAACAATGATTGCAGCCATGAAATTAAAAGATGCTTACTCCTTGGAAGAAAAGTTATATCCAACCTAGATAGCATATTCAAAAGCAGAGACATTACTTTGCCAACAAAGGTCCGTCTAGTTAAAGCTATGGTTTTTCCTGTGGTCATGTATGGATGTGAGAGTTGGACTGTGAAGAAAGCTGAGTGCCAAAGAATTGATGCTTTTGAACTGTGGTGCTGGAGAAGACTCTTGATAGTCCCTTGGACTGCAAGGAGATCCAACCAGTCCATTCTGAAAATCAGCCCTGGGATTTCTTTGGAAGGAAATATGCTAAAACTGAAACTCCAGTACTTTGGCCAACCTCATGCGAAGAGTTGACTCATTGGAAAAGACTGTGATGCTGGGAGGGATTGGGGGCAGGAGGAGAAGGGGACGACAGAGGATGAGATGGCTGGATGGCATCACTAATTCAATGGACATGAGTCTGAGTGAACTCCGGGAGTTGGTGATGGACAGGGAGGCCTGGCATGCTGCGATTCATGGGGTTGCAAAGAGTCGGACACGACTGAGTGACTGAACTGAACTGACACAGTAACTATCTTTCTCTGTCTGATTTATTTCACTTTGCATAATGCCCTCAAGTTCCAAGCATGTTGTTGCAAATGGCAGTAATCCCGCCTTAGAGATGAATAACATTCCCTTAGGTTCTTTACCTTTCTTAGCTATTATACATAATACTGCAATAGACATGGGAGGGAAGTTTTATATATACATATATATATATATATGTATATAAAATGCTAGAAAGGGGATTGATGGAACATTTGCAGTTTTAGTTTTAATTTTTGGGGGAACTTTATATTTCAGTCATGTCAGTGTTAATGTCTTTATTCATTTGTGATTTTGTTTATTTGAATCCTCTTTTTGTCTTGGGTAGGTGGTCTAAACATTTTTATGTTTTATCTTTAAAGAAAAAAACAACTCTTAGTTACATTGTTTTTTTGAGGGGGGTCTGTATTCCATTTATATCTCCTTTGTTCTTTGTTATTTCCTCCCTTCTTCTAATTTTGGGCGTGTGTGTGTCTCTGTGTGTGTGCACATGTGCTCAGTCATGTCCGACTCTTTGCAGCCCCGTGGACTGAAGCCCACCAGGCTCCTCTGTCCCTGAAATTTTCCAAGCAAGCATACTGGAGTGTGATACCTTTCCCTCCTCCAGGAACCTTCCAGACCCAGAGATGGAACCTCATTGCTTGTGTTTCCAGCATGAGAAGGCAGATTCTTTACCACTAGCGCCACCTCAGTCAGTTCAGTTCAGTTCAGTCGCTCAGTTGTGTCTGACTCTGCGACCCCATGAATCGCAGCACGCCAGGCCTCCCTGTCCATCACCAATTTCGTGCTTAGTTTGTTCTTTTTTTATAGTATGTTGCAATGTAAAATTAAGTGCTCTTTTTTCAGCTCTTCTTTCTTGTTAATGCTGGCGTTTATCCCTCTAAACTTCCTGGTTAGACTGATTTTGTTTTTTTGTTGTTGTGTTTTAATTTTTATTTGTTTCAAGACTTTTAAAAATTTCTCTTTTGATTTCATCTTTAACTGATTGTTTAGGAGTGTATTGTTTAATTTCCACATATTTGTGAATTTTCCAACTTTCTTCCTATTATTGATTTTTAAAATTTATTTATTTTAATTAGAGGCTAATTACTTTACAATATTGTATTGGTTTTGCCATACATCAACATGAAGCCACCATGGGTGTACACGTGTTCCCAATCCTGAACCCCCCTCCCATCTCCCTCCCCATACCATCCCTCTGGGTCATCCCAGTGCACCAGCCCCAAGCTTCCTGTATACTGCATCGAACCTGGACTGAAGATTCATTTCTTATATGATATTACACATGTTTCAATGCCATTCTCCCAAATCACTCCCCCCATCTCCCACAGAGTCCAAAATACTGTTCTATACATCTGTGTCTCTTTTGCTGTCTCGCATACAAGGTTATCATTACCATCTTTCTAAATTCCATATATATGCGTTAGTATACTGTATTGGTGTTTTTCCTTCTGGCTTACTTCACTCTGTATAATAGGTTCCAGTTTCATCCACCTCATTAGAACTGATTCAAATGTATTCTTTTTAATGGCTGAGTAATACTCCATTGTGTATATGTACCACTGCTTTCTTTATCCATTCATCTGCTGATGGACATCTAGGTTGCTTCCATGTCCTGGCTATTATAAACAGTGCTGTGACGAACATTGGGTACACATGTCTCTTTCAATTCTGGTTTCCTCAGTGTGTTTGCCCAGCAGTGGGATTGATGGGTCATAAGGCAGTTCTATTTCCAGTTTTTTAAGGAATCTCCACACTGTTCTCCATAGTGGCTGTACTAGTTTGCATTCCCACCAAGAGTGTAAGAGGGTTCCCTTTTCTCCACATCCTCTCCAGGATTTATTGCTTGTAGACTTTTGGATTGCAGCCATTCTGACTGGCATGAAATGGTACCTCATAGTGGTTTTGATTTGCATTTCTCTGATAATGAGTGATGTTGAGCATCTTTTCATGTGTTTGTTAGCCATCTGTATGTCTTCTTTGAAGAACTGTCTATTTAGTTCTTTGGCCCAGTTTTTGACTGGATCATTTATTTTTCTGGAGTTGAGCTGTAGGAGTTGCTTGTATATTTTTGAGATTAGTTGTTTGTCAGTTGCTTCATTTGCTATTATTTTCTCCCATTCTGAAGGCTGTCTTTTCACCTTGCTTACAGTTTCTTTTGTTGTGCAGAAGCTTTTAATTTTAATTAGATCCCATTTGTTTATTTTTGCTTTTATTTCCAATATTCTGGGAGGTGGGTCATAGAGGATCCTGCTGTGATGTATGTCAGAGAGTGTTTTGCCTATGTTCTCCTCTAAGAGTTTTATAGTTTCTGGTCTTATGTTTAGATCTTTAATCCATTTTGAGTTTATTTTTGTGTATGGTGTTAGAAAGTGTTCTAGTTTCATTCTTTTACAAGTGGTTGATTGATTTTTATTTTCATACCATTTTAATTGGAAAAGATACTTGACATAATCTCAGGCTTCTTACTTTATTTATGGCCCAACACATTATCTTTTCTGAATAATGTCCCATGTGCTCTTGAGAAGAATGTGTATTCTGCTGCTTTTGGATGGAATGTTCTATGGAGGTCTGGCAGATCCATTTGGCCTAAAGTATGGTTCAAGTGTAACTTCATTTGTTATTTTCTATCTAGATGATCTGTCCAAGGTTAAATGGCAGTATTTAAGTCCTCTACTATTTGGAGGGCTTCCCAGGTGGCTCATCGGTAAAGAATATGCCTGCAAATGCAGTAGTAGCAGGTTCAGTCCCTGGGTCAGGAAGACCCTCTGGACGAGGAGGTAGCACCCCCACCCCAGTATCCTTGCCTGGAGATACCCATGGACAGAGGAGCATAGCGGACTACCATCCATAGTGTCAGAAAGAGTAGGATACAACTGAGCAACTGAGCATGCCTACACTATTTGGTATTTTCAATTTCTCCCTTCAGATCTGTTAGAATTTGGTTATATTCTAAAGTACACACATTCAAGGCTCCCTCCATTCAATGACTCCCAGACTCTCTGGCAGATGTAAAGGATTTTAGCACAACATATGATAAACTGAAATTTAACACTCCACAGGTATAAGTAGCTATTTGGTTCTGCTTTTGGGAGATTCTTACCTGGGAGCTTTTGGCCCCACCGAAGTTATTGATTAATGTAGACCTTTGTGTTCAGAATGCAAGTTTCTGGAGATTTGATTCCTCACTCTGATCCTGAGGTAAGGCAATTTCTATTCTGATGACTTCGGGACATTATTAATTATTTTATCATTTAAAGATAGTTTTTTCATCTTGATTTTCTGAGAACATCAATTATTTTTTCATGTTTTCATTACATCCATACCATTTAATTATTTTAGGTTTTAATTCCCTCAGACTAGTGCTTTGAAGAACCAACTGCACATCTGTAATCATTGCTTCATCTTAAAAGTATTTCATTCAAATATATAAGTTGCAAGTATTTTGTAAGTCATGTCTTCAAAATAATTTTTACCCTAATCTGGGCAATTTAAATGACCTTCAGAAAGTAAGCATCTGTAAATACATCTCCTCCCTTTTCCAGCCTGGAGCAAACATATCTAAAGGACTTTCTTACTACTCAGTCAGTAAAGCTAAATGTAATTTATAATAAGAAATTGTTTATAGCCACAACTCAGTTTTTTTTTTCCTCCTTTTTTTTTTTTTTTTTGATGAAAAGATTGAAACATTCAGCATTTTATTTTGCATGCCTGCTGAAAAATGCTACAATTTGTCCAAATTGGCACCCATGGAAATGACCATTATTCTCTAAACTACTGATCCAAAACCTTAGTTGTCTTTCAATACTTTGTGGGTTTGATTCACATTCTTGTTGGTTCTTGTCTGTCTTTGAGCTAAGAGTAATTTTCTTGTTCCTAATAGCTCCTTAGAAGTGAACCAAGTATGGACCATGGATCAACTTGACAAGTTTCTTCTGCTTTAGAAAGTGTGTGACTCGAGAGAAGCCAGTGAGTCAATAGGAAGAGTCACAATGCCCTTTTCTTTCATATTTGAGCTTGCATTGGGAGCAGATATCCTGAAATAAATTTACCATTAGAAAACTTTTTTTTCCCCTGGGAATATTGACCTGACCAAAGCACCAGAAATTCATCTCTTGTGAGAGAGTCTATTAATTTTAAAGCCTGAAAATTCATTACCCCAATCACTGAAGGTCAGCACTGACTCTTCTTTTGCTATTATTGTTGTTAAGAATTGAGGTTTTAAAAGTTTAGAGACTTAACCATAGATACTGTAAATGAAGTTTAAGGCCAAAACAGAGACAGAAATCAAAGACAAAGTGACATCACATCACAAAATTAGGCTAAATCCTTATATCTGTATCTGAGTTTTCATCTTCTGTTTTTTTTTCTTTCCTCACCTAACATTCATATGCACACAAGCTGAGAAAACCAACCTTTTAGTTGGGAAAATGTTCAGAGATCTGGAAAAGAAAGATTGTAGATCTTGATGCAGGATTCATGCTGATGTGTTTAAGAAAGATTTCTTAACATCTATTCAGAAGGAAATGGCAACCCACTCCAGTATTCTTGTCTGGAGAATCCCAGGGACAGAGGAGCCTGGTGGGCCACTGCCTATGGGGTCGCACAGAGTCAGACATGACTGAAGCCACTTAGCAGCAGCAGCAGCATTCACCTTTTTTAAAGCTTACATCACTAAGGGATATTGTACCTTAGCAAAGGCACAAATCATTCTCAAAGCTGAATGGAAATTGTTTCTTTAAAGTCTGTCTGTGTTATACACTTGTATTATGCTAGGTCTCTCCATTCCTCATCACTGAGAGGACTCCTGAACCCAGAAATATCCATCACAACATGGTCATTGTTTTATACCAGTGCTATCCATTATATGAACCCCTGTTTGATAAAAGAAATAAACCTGCTCAAAGAAGAGATTCATTGTACACTAGAGAGATGAATTAAGCATTCTCTGAACTCTTAGGAGTGTTCTATATGTTTAAGGCACTTAGCTCATCTTTTAGAAAACAAACAAGAAATATCACTGACCAGCCTTTCTCTCAACAAATTTCTCCTGATTCAGCAAAGCCTTAAGTATTAAACCACAGTTTTCAAACATCAGCATAGATTACAAATTAAGTGTAGCTACTTGATGTATGAGTATGCCATAATTTATACAAAGAATTTGGAGGAAAAAAGATTCACTCATAATTTAAAAAGAAATACATCATTTTAAAATAGATAAGAGAAATTAAATATCATTATATCATAGAGAAATTTTCAAATCAATTTAAAAATAAATTATACTACTTACATAAACTTTCTTGCATTTTAATAATTGGAGTACATCTATAGAACAGAGAGAAAATTCTGTTTTATTTCAAAAGTAAATTATATTAAGGGAAATGTCTCTTTGAAATGAATAAAAAACATTCATGAATAAATGAATAAATAAATAAATGAATACATGAATAAATAAATGAATAAAAACATCCATGAATAAATAAATAAATGAATTTTAAAAAGCAGTAGTATATATCAATTAAACCAGTAATAATATACACATACAAGCTATTGTTGAGCAATATAGATATAGATGTTTATTCATTTTCTGGCAGGCTACAGTCCATGGGGTCACAGAGTCAAACATGACTTAGTGACTAACCAGTAGCAGCAACATGCTCTACTGAAGCCTTAAATCTAAGTTCACTAATAAATATTTATCTAGTATTATCAATTAACTAGGGCTATCAATTAACCAACAATTTTCTATCTTAAAAACTATATCAAATAGCTTTAATTGACCTTAAAAACATCCTTTTACAGTAGGAAACAAAAAATGTGAAACAAAATTAAATAAGTAAGAATATATATATTTAAATAGGTGGACAGATGAATACATAAAGAATTTTGATTATTATAGTTGACACATAAAGTTAGTTTCTAAATTTAGATTTTATCGGTTACAGTTTTTAATAAATTTTCTTACTTTAATTTAGGGCATCTTAAATTTTAAGTACTATTATTAGTTGCTTATCTTTTTTTGAATAAGATGGAGTACAAAATACACAGAAAAGAACAATTTGATGTAGAATTAACTGTACATTACTTCATTTCTTAAGATGTATGCTGAACTTGTTTACACATTTGTTAGTGACTAAATTATATCATTAACATTAATAATATTACCATGGTTTTGTGTAGTAAAACCCTAAAGGAGCACTGAGACCTTAAAAATTATTTGACTCTAATATAAATGATACACCAATGTAATTTCTACTACTCTGCTTTCTCTGTTATCAGCTATACTATTTTCTTGTGTGTGTGCATGTGTGCATGTATGCCTATGTATATTTAAAACAATTACTGAGTGGCCCACTAAGGTAAGGTTCATTGCAAATGTGAAAATAAAAATGCTTTAGGAAAGTTATAGGAGCATGGGGAATCCTTAAAATAAAATAGTACTTTCCAGTTCCTAATTGAATGTATAGCAGATAATTAATTAATTCTTCCATGTATATGAAGAGTATCAGAATAAGACAAAAAATAAACAATTACAATTAAAATCATGATTCAGATACAAATTAGCTAGACTTCAAAATGAAGAAACCAAGTAAAAATAATTTATAATCAAAATTAACCGTAAGATTTGCTTAAGAATGTATTACAATGGAGACTGGTATTCTTACTTGTAACAAGTCTAACTGAAATCTTTTTTCAACTAGTGCTGGAATCCATTGCTGTTTCTTTAGTTAAGGATCAAATGAAGTAATGTGAATGCAACTTGGGGAAATAAAAGAGTATTTTTGTTGTAGAATGACAGTGTGAAAAAATAAGAAAATTTTTGGATGTAATCACTTAAACTATTTGAAATGTATTATTATATGTTTTTGAATTTTTATTCTTTCTTCTGTCAAGCACATAAGCACATACAATTCAATTTAATCATTCCAATATGGATGCACAGACAAAGCAGTGTCTACTCTATGGCTTTTGCACAGGTTTAATAGTTCAAAACCAAAACTGTGTTCACAAAAGAATTACAAAGTGTTCTAAAAGGCAGACACACACACACACACACACAGAATCTGAAAAGATAAAGTAAACATCAGAACAAAAATCATATATATATAACATAGATTTTATTTTTATATAAATTAAATTTAAATTTAAATAACTGATTAAAATATTACAAACTTTAACCAAGGAAAGAGTGAATTTGAATAGGTCAATAGAAATTTCCCAAACTGAAATCAAAAGGGAGTAGAAGAATCAGAAAGGATATAATTGGTCTAAATATAACAATCATTCTTCTTCTTCTAATCAACATGTATAAATACTATATCCACCTTCAGTAGAATACAGATTCTTCTCAAGCTTACATGTAACCTGCACCAAGAAAGACCACATTCTAAGCCATATAACACACAATGGCCAAAAAAAAAAAAAAAAAAATCCAATAATTATGTTCCAGATGACAATGGAAACAAACTAAAAATTATGGCAAAAAGATAGCTGGAAAATACAAAAATATTTGAGAAAGTAAATAGCATACTTCTAAATAAAATATCAAGAATTCTCAAGAGAACTTTTAAAATTACATTGAAAATAACAAAAATTAAATTACAACACATCAAAATTTGTGAAATAGAGTAGGAACAAGAGGTACAGGGATATTTATAGAATTAAATTTATATCTTAGAAAAGAAGAGAGATTAAAATTAATACTTTAAATTTTCAATTTCAGAAACCTGAAAAAGAACAACAATTTAATTGCAAAGCAAGAAGAAAAGAAATGCTATTACAACAATATTCAATGAAATTGAGAACAAAAAAGGGTGAAAAAGAACAAAAAAATAATTCAAATCCAAAAGCTAGATTTTTTAAAAGATACTCAAAATTTATAGGATTCCAGTCAGGTTAACTAAGATAAAATGAAAAAAGACAAATTTCACATCAGATATTAAAGAGGAAGCTTAACTATTCATCACATTTTTAAAAAAATTCAGAATATTTTGAACAACTCAACACCCATAGATTTGATAACTAAAATGGAATAATTCCTTTTAATACACAAATTATCAAATATGAGGAAAAATAGATCATATGAATATACCTATTCATTTTACATCCATGCTTGCATGCTCAGTCACTGTTTTCTTTGACTCTTTGTGACCATATGGATTGCAGCCCACATATCTCCTCTGTCCTTGGGATTTTCCAGGCAAGCATACTGGTGTGGGTTACCATTTCCTATTCCAGAGGATCTTCAAAACCCAGAGATCAAATCTGTTTGCCCCGTGGTTCCTGTACAGGCAGGTAGATTCTTTACCACTGAGCTACCTGGGAAGACAACCTATTCATTATACCTACTAAGAATTGAATTAAACATCAATATTTTGCTGGCAGAGTGATATTGGCAAAACTAAAGTATAGAAGTCCTGAGCAATCTTTCAAATCAAAAGTGAAAGACATCTAAACCAGAGGAAGAAATAAAATTATCTGTTTATAGATAATATGATTCTATATCTATAAAACCCTAAAGATTTCACATACAACAATTGTTGGGACTAATAAGGAATTCAATCCAGTTGCAGTATATAAATCAACATTTAAAAATTGGTTGTAGTGCTGCACACTAAAACAAAATGAAAAGGAAATTAAGAAAACAACCCCATTAAAATAACACATAGGAATAATTTAAAAGGTACAAGATTTATATGTTGAAGACTCATAACATTAATGAAATAAAGATGCAAAAAAAAAAAAAAGGAAAGGAATCTTGTGTCCATGTATTAGAAACCATACAATTAAAATCTTCATTCTACCCAAACTTATCCAGTTTCAATGCAATCCCTATCAAAATCACAATGTCATATTTCACAGGAGTTAAAACAAATACTAAAACTAATATAGAACCAAAAAGATACTTAGTACCCAAAACTATTTGGGGAAATTAGAACAAAGCTAGAGGCATCATACTTCCTAATTTCAGAATAAGTTAGAAAACCACATAAGTGAAATAGTATGGTAGTGGCATAAAGAGAAACATTTAGATTGATGAAGCTAAATAAACAACCCCCAAATAATTCCATGCATATACAGTTAATTAATCTTAAACAAAGGTAGCTTCAACAGTACAGAGAAAGGATAGGCCTTTCAACAAATGGTGTTGAGAAAGCAAGATATCTACATACAAGAGAATAAAACTGGACCACCATCTTACAATGTACAGAAAAATCAACTCCAGAGTGGGTTAAGGACTTGAACATAATCAGATCAGATCAGATCAGTCGCTCAGTCGTGTCCAACTCTTTGCGACCCCATGAATCACAGCATGCCAGGCCTCCCTGTCCATCACCAACTCCTGGAGTTCACTCAGACTCACGTCCATCGAGTCAGTGATGCCATCCAGCCATCTCATCCTCTGTCGTCCCCTTCTCCTCCTGCCCCCAATCCCTCCCAGCATCACAGTCTTTTCCAATGAGTCAACTCTTCGCATGAGGTGGCCAAAGTACTGGAGTTTCAGCTTTAGCATCATTCCTTCCAAAGAAATCCCAGGGCTGATCTCCTTCAGAACGGACTGGTTGGATCTCCTTGCAGTCCAAGGGACTCTCAAGAGTCTTCTCCAACACCACAGGTCAAAAGCATCAATTCTTCGGCGCTCAGCCTTCTTCACAGTCCAACTCTCACATCCATACATGACCACAGGAAAAACCATAGCCTTGACTAGACGAACCTTTGTTGGCAAAGTAATGTCTCTGCTTTTGAATATGCTATCGAGGTTGGTCATAACTTTCCTTCCAAGGAGTAAGCGTTTTTTAATTTCAAGGCTGCAGTCACCATCTGCAGTGATTTTGGAGCCCAGAAAAATAAAGTCTGACACTGTTTCCACTGTTTCCCCATCTATTTCCCATGAAGTGATGGGACCGGATGCCATGATCTTCATTTTCTGAATGTTGAGCTTTAAGCCAACTTTTTCACTCTCCACTTTCACTTTCATCAAGAGGCTTTTTAGTTCCTCTTCACTTTCTGCCATAAGGGTGGTGTCATCTGCACATCTGAGGTTACTGATATTTCTCCCGGCAATCTTGATTCCAGCTTGTGTTTCTTCCAGTCCAGTGTTTCTCATGACGTACTCTGCATATAAGTTAAATAAACAGAGTGACAATATACAGCCTTGACATACTCCTTTTCCTATTTGGAACCAGTCTGTTGTTTCATGTCCAGTTCTAATTGTTGCTTCCTGACCTGCATACAAATTTCTCAAGAGGCAGAACAGGTGGTCTGGTATTCCCATCTCTTTCAGAATTTTCCACAGTTTATTGTGATCCACACAGTCAAAGGTTCTGGCATAGTCAATAAAGCAGAAATAGATGTTTTTCTGGAACTCTCTTGCTTTTTCCATGATCCAGCGGATGTTGACAATTTGATCTCTGGTTCCTCTGCCTTTTCTAAAACCAGCTTGAACATCAGGAAGTTCATGGTTCACATATTGCTGAAGCCTGGCTTGAAGAATGAACATAATACCAAAATTGTAAAATTCTTGAATAAAAAATAGGAGAAAATTTCATGGCATTTGTCTTGGCAATGATTCATAAATACCATACCAAATATAGGCAACAACAGCACACACACACAAAAAAAAAGGTGGAAAAAAATTTTAGGTATAATGTAAAAATTTGTTAAAAGTGTAGATCTCATGTCAAGTTTTCATAAAATAATAATAATAAAAAACCAATGCAAGTAATTAGTGTTCTGAAAAAAGAAACCATTAGTCTCAGATGGTTTCACCAGTACATTCTCATATATGTTTAATAAAAATAAGTTAACAATGCTTTAAAATCTCTTCCAGAGATAGAAGTTGAGAGAATTCTTGGAAACTTACCCTGTGATGCCAGCATTACCCTAATACCAATACCAGATAAAGATATTATGAGTGGTGAAAGTGAAAGAGTGAAAGTCACTCAGTCCTGTCTGACTCTTTGCAACCCCATGGACTATACAATCCATGAAATTCTTCAGGCCAGAATACTGGAGAATATATTAAAAAAAATAGATAACAAGAACCTGATGTATAGCCCAGGGAAATCTACTAAATATTTGTGATGACCTATATTAGACAATAATCTAAAAAAGAATGAGTGTGTGTGTGTGTGTGTGTATATATATGTATGTATACCGAATTGCTGCTGCTGCTGCTGCTAAGTTGCTTCAGTAGTGTCCGACTCTGAGCGACCCCATGGACTGCAGCCTACCAGGCTCTTTCGTCCATGGGATTTTCCAGGCAAGAGTACTGGAGTGGGGTGCCATTGCCTTCTCCTAACCACATTGCTATACACCTGGAATTAACACAATACTGTAGGTCATCGAACCTCCAAAATTAAAATATTTACAAAAGAATCAACTATTACTGCCTATATTTCTTATGAATAATGTAAAAATCCTTGACAAAAGCTGTGGTACATATATATAATGGAATATTACTCAGCCATAAAAAGGAACACATTTGAGTCGGTTGTAATGCAGTGGATGAACCTACAGCCTATTATACAGAGTGAAGTAAGTGAGAAAAACAAATATCATATATTAACATGTATATATGGAATCTGGAAAGATGGCTTGATGAATATATTTGAAGGGCAGTAATTGAGATGCAGACATAGAGAACAGACTTGTAGACACAGTGGGAGAAGAAGGGGGTGGGACAAATTGAGAGAGTAATATGGAAACATATACATTACCATAAGTAAAATAGATAGCCAGTGTTAATTTGCTATATGAAGCAGGGAGCTAAAACCCAGTGCTCTGTGACATTCTGGAGGGGTGGGGCAGAGTGGGGGTGGGAGGAAGGTTCAAGAGGGAGGAGACTTATGTATACCTATGGCTGATTCATGTTGATGTATGGCAGAAACCAATGCAGTGTTGTAAAGTGATTATCCTCCAATTAAGAATAAATACAATTTAAAAAAAAAAAGAAGAAAAAAAAGAACAGGCAAGTATACTTCACTCACTAGTGTTTTTCAATGTCATACTGTGTTAGGCAATACACTTTAGACAAGAAAATAAAATAAAAGATAAAAAGGAATAAAATTGCTTATATATGATATATCATATATAAATAAAAAATCCTAAAGGATCAACAACAAAAAACTCCTGAAGCTAATAAGTGATTATAACAAATTTGCAATATACAAGGTTACTGTACAAAATTTAACTGATTTTCTCTATAACAATAATTAACAACTGGATTTTGAAAATAAAGACAATAAGATTCAACACTGTACCTAAAATGAAATATTGTTGTTGCTTAGTCATTCAGTTGTATCCAACTCTTTTGCGATCTCATGGACTGTAGGCCATCAGGCTCTTCTGTCCAAGGGATTTCTCAGACAAGAATATGGAATGGACTGCCATTTCCTTCTCCAGGGGATTTTCCAAGCTCAGGGATGGAACCTGCGTTGCAGTTCTTCTGCATTTCAGGCTGACTCTTTACCACTGAACCACGTGGGAAGCCTGCTTTTTGTTAACCCTTGCAAATAACCCTGCTGATACATCATCTGTATGGGATTACGGTTTATTGCATACCTTGATGAAAACTGAATTATCTCTCTCAATCCCAAATTAGGGGGGAACTAAGACTAGAGCAGAGTATTCTTCTTCCAGTAATCTGTTTGACTGGCTCCTTCCCATACATCAGGTTTCTACTCAATAAATTACCTTCACAAAGAGGTTTTATTAAAACCACTCAAGCAAATTGTTGCTTAGTCACTAGGTTGTGTCCAACTCTTTTGTTATCCCATGAACTGCAGCTTGTCAGGCTGCTCTGTCCATGGGATCTTCCAGGCAAGGATATTGAAGTGGGTTGTCATTTCCACCTCCAGGGATCTTCCTGACCCAGGGGTCAAACCCACATCTCCTGTATCTCATGCACACTAATATGACAGCTGTCACAATTCAATCTAACAAAATTGTTTCAAATGAAGTTTAAGACAACTAACCACTGCCAGAACCATCTTATGGTGGGGCGGCGGGGGGGTGGGGGGGGGTGGGGGGGGGGGAATGAACTAACCTTTAGGCCAACCCAGTATTTAAGTAGGCAAATGGTAAAATATATGCATGTATTTTTAGAAAAATATAAAACAGATAAAAGAAACTAAGTAAGACCTAAATAAAGGGATATTCTGCACTTATATACTAGGAAACTTAGGAAAATCTTTCCATTTTGATGTATATATTCCAAGGCAATCTAAAAATGCCAGCATGCTGTTCAGTAGATATCTATAAAATGATTCTCAAGTTTATACAAAGAAGGAAAAGACAACACAAAACTAAAGTAGACAAGGAAATTCAAAGGACTCACTCAATTCAACTTCAAAGTTTACTATAAAGCTACAATAAAGAGCACAGGATGATATTGGTGAGAGAATGGACACATAAGTTAAATGGAACAGAATGAAGTTCCAGAGATACACCAACACAAATATAGTCAACTAGTATTTGTCAAAGGAGCAAAGGTAATTTAAGGGAGATAGGATATTCTTTTCAACAAAAGGTGCTGGGATAATTGGACTATTTATGGAAAAAAAAAAAAAAGGATGTGGACATACACCTACATTTTTCATGATAGTAACTCAAAATTACTCATCATAACCTTAAATGCAAAACTTTTTTTTAGTTGCTAAAGAAAATAAAGGAGAATATCTTTATTGTCTTGGGGTTGGCAATGATTTTTAAGCATTCAAAACAAAAAAACATGATTCATTTTAAAAAAATAACTTAAATTTCATTAAATGAAAAGGTTCTGCTCCACAAAAATAATATTAAGATAATGAAAAGACAAGATTGAAGGAAAATATTTGCAAACAAAACCAAGAACATATCTGATAAAGGAATCATATCCAAAATATACAAAGAACACTTAAAATTCAACATTAGGAAATTAGAAAATCCAATTTTAAAATGAGAAAAATATCCAAAAAGTCAAGACATCAAAGAAGATATAAAAAGTATGTGAATTCTTTCACCAGTGTTTTATAATTTTCTATATATAGATCTTTAGTCTCTTTAGGTAGATATATTCCTAAGCATTTTATTCTTTTCATTGCAATGGTGAATGGAATTGTTTCCTTAATTTCTCTTTCTATTTTCTCATTATTAGTGTATAGGAATGCAATCAAAGAGGACACTAATAGATGGAGAAATATACCATGTTCATGGATCAGAAGAATCAATATAGTGAAAATGAGTATACTACCCAAAGCAATTTATAGATTCAATGAAATCCCTATCAAGCTACCAATGGTATTTTTCACAGAGCTAGAACAAATAATTTCACAATTTGTATGGAAATACAAAAAAACTCAAATAGCCAAAGCAATCTTGAGAAAGAAGAATGGAACTGGAGGAATCAACCTGCCTGACTTCAGGCTCTACTACAAAGTCACAGTCATCAAGACAACATGGTACTGGCACAAAGACAGAAATATAGATCAATGGAACAAAATAGAAAGCCCAGAGATAAATCCACGCACCTATGTACACCTTATCTTTGACAAAGGAGGCAAGAATATACAATGGAGAAAAGACAATCTCTTTAACAAGTGGTGCTGGGAAAACTGGTCAACCACTTGTAAAAGAATGAAACTAGAACACTTTCTAACACCATACACAAAAACAACCTCGAAATGGATTAAAGATCTAAATGAAAGACCAGAAACTATAAAACTCCTAGAGGAGAACATAGGCAAAACACTCTCTGACATACATCACAGCAGGATCCTCTATGACCCATCTCCAAGAATATTGGAAATAAACGCAAAAATAAACAAATGGGACCTAATTAAACTTAAAAGTTTCTGCACAACAAAGGAAACTATAAGCAAGGTGAAAAGGCAGCCTTCAGAATGGGAGAAAATAATAGCAAATGAAGCAACTGACAAACAACTAATCTCACAAATATATAAACAACTCCTGCAGCTCAATTCCAGAAAAATAAACGACCCAATCAAAAATTGTGCCAAAGAACTAAATAGACATTTCTCCAAAGAAGACATACAAATGGCTAACAAACACATGGAAAGATGTTCAACATCACTCATTATCAGAGAAATGCAAATCAAAACCACAATGAGGTACCATTTCATGCCAGTCAGAATGGCTGTGATCCAAAAGTCAGCAAGCAATAAATGCTAGAGAGGGTGTGGAGAAAAGGGAACCCTCTTACACTGTTGGTGGGAATGCAAACTAGTACAGCCACTATGGAGAACAGTGTGGAGATTCCTTAAAAAACTGGAAATAGAACTGCCTTATGACCCATCAATCCCACTGGTAGGCATACACATGGAGGAAACCAGAATTGAAAGAGACACGTGTACCCTAATGTTCATCGCAGCACTGTTTATAATAGCCAGGACATGGAAGCAACCTAGATGTCCATCAGCAGATGAATGGATAAGAAAGCAGTGGTACATATACACAATGGAGTATTACTCAGCCATTAAAAAGAATACATTTGAATCAGTTCTAATGAGGTGGATGAAACTGGAGCCGATTATACAGAGTGAAGTAAGCCAGAAAGAAAAACACCAATACAGTATATTAACGCATATATATGGAATTTAGAAAGATGGTAACGATAACCCTGTATGCTAGACAGCAAAAAAGACACAGATGTAGAGAACAGTCTTTTGGACTCTGTGGGAGAGGGAGAGGGTGGGATGATTTGGGAGAATGGCATTGAAACATGAATAATATATATGAAACGAATCGCCAGTCCAAGTTCAATGCATGATACTGGATTGTGGGGCTGGTGCACTGGGATGACCCAGAGGGATGGTACGGGGAGGGAGGAGGGAGGGGGGTTCAGGATGGGGAACACGTGTATACCTGTGGTGGATCCATGTTGATATATGGCAAAACCAATACAATGCTGTAAAGTAATTAACCTTCAATTAAAATAAATAAATTTATATTTTTAAAAATAAAAAATTGAAAATATGTTCAAAATTATTTGCCATTTAGAAAATGTAAAATAAGATGCCACTATATACCCATAGCTTCCCTGGTATCTCCGTTGGTAAAGAATCTGCCTACAATGCAGGAGACCCCGATTTGATTCCTGGGTTAGGAAGATCCGCTGGAGAAAGGATAGGTTACCCACTCCAGTATAATTGGGCTTCCCTTGTGGCTCAGCTGGTAAAGAATCCTCCTGCAATGCGGGAGACCTGAGTTCGATCCTTGGGTTGGGAAGATACCCAGGAGAAGGAAAAGGTTATGCATTCCAGTATTCTGGCCTGGAGAATTCTATGTACTATATGGGGTTTGCAAAGAGTCAGACATGACTGAGCGACTTTCACTTTCTTTCACTTTCATATATCTATCAGTTCAGTTCAGTTCAGTCACTCAGTCATGTCCTACTCTTTGCAACCCCATGGACTGGAGCATGCCAGGCCTCCCTGTCCATCACAACTCCCAGAGTTTACACAAACTCATGCCCATTGAGTGGGTGATGCCATCCAATCATCTCATCCTCTGTCATCCCCTTCTCCTCCTACCTTCAATCTTTCTCAGCATCAGGGTCTTTCCAGTGAGTCAGTACTTCACATCAGGTGACCAAAGTATTGGCATTTCAGGTTCAACATCAGTCCTTCCAATGAACATTCAGGACTGATCTCCTTTAAGATGGACTGATTGGATCTCCTTGCAGTTCAAGGTACTCTCAAGACTCTCCTCCAATGCCACAGTTCAAAAGCATCAATCCATCGGTGCTCAGGTTTCTTTATAGTCCAACTCTCACATCCATACATGACTACTGGAAAAACCATAGCCTTGAGTAGTTTGACCTTTGTTGGCAAAATAATGTCTCTGCTTTTTAACATGCTGTCTAGGTTGGTCATAACTTTCCTTTCAAGGAGTAAGAGTCTTTTAATTTCATGGCTGCAGTTACCAACTGGAGTGATTTTGGAGCCCAGGAAAATAAAGTCTGCCACTGTTTCCACTGTTTCTCCAACTATTTGTTTATGACACTTTATGAGTGATGGGACTGGATGTCATGATCTTAGGTTTCTGAATGTTGAAATTTAAGCCAACTTTTTCACTCTCCTCTTTCACTTTCATCAAAAGGCTCTTTAGTACTTCTTCACTTTCTGCCATAAGGGTGGTGTCATCTGCATATCTGAGGTGATTGATATTTCTCCCAGCAATCTTGATTCCAGCTTGTGCTTCTTCCAACCCAGCGTTTCTCATGATGTATTCTGCATATAAGTTCAATAAATGGGGTGACAATATACAGCCTTGACATACTCCTTTGCCAATTTAGAAACAGTCTGATGTTCCATGCCCAGTTCTAACTGATACTTCCTGACCTGCATATAGGTTTCTCAAGAGGCAGGTCAGGTGGTCTGGTATTCCCATCTCTTTCAGAATTTTCCACAGTTTATTGTGATCCACACAGTCAAAGGCTTTGGCATAGTCAATAAAGCAGAAATAGATGTTTTTCTGGAACTCTCTTGCTTTTTCAATGATGCAGCAGATGTTGGCAATTTGATCTCTGGTTCCTCTGCCTTTTCTAAAACCAGCTTGAACATCTGGAAGTTCACTTTTCATGTATTGTTGAAGCCTGGTTTGGAGAATTTTGAATATTACTTTGTTAGCATGTGAGATGTCTGCAGTTGTGCCGTAGTTTGAACATACTTCAGCATTGCCTTTCTTTGGGATTGGAATGAAAACTGGTCTTTTCCAGTCCTGTGGCCACTGCTGAGTTTTCCAAATTTGCTGGCATATTGAGTGTACACTTTCACAAATACCATCTTTTAGGATTTGAAATAGCTCAACTGGAATTCCATCACCTCCTTTAGCTTTGTTTGTAGTGATGCTTCCTAAGGCCCACCTGACTTCATATTCCAGGATGTCTGGCTCTAGGTGAGTGGTCACACCATCGTGATTATCTGGATCATGAAGATCTTTTTTGTATAGTTCTTCCACGTATTCTTGCCACCTCTTCTTAATATCTTCTGCTTCTGTTAGATCCATACCATTCTGTCCTTTGTTGAGCCCATCTTTGCATGGAGTGTTCACTTGGTATCTCTAATTTTTATGTAGAGATCTCTAGTCTTTCCCATTCTATTGTTTTCCTCTATTTCTCTGCACTGATCACTGAGGAAGGCTTTCTTATCTCTCTTTGCTATTCCTTGGAACTCTGCATTCAAATGGGTATATCTTTCCTTTTCTCCTTTACTTTTGGCTTCTCTTCTTTTCACAGCTATTTGTAAGGCCTCCCCAGACATCCATTTTGCTTTTTTGCATTTCTTTTTCTTGGGGATGGTCTTGATCCCTGTCTCCTGTACAATGTCACAAACCTCCGTCCATAGTTCATCAGGCACTCTGTCTATCAGATTTAGTTCCTTAAATCTATTTCTCACTTCCACTGTATAATCATAAGGGATTTGATTTAGGTCATACCTGAATGGTCTACTGCTTTTCCCTCCTTTTACAATTTAAGTCTGAATTTGGCAATAAGGAGTTCATGATCTGAGCCACAGTCATCTCCTGGTCTTGTTTTTTTGTAACTGTATAGAGCTTCTCCATCTTTGGCTGCAAAGAATATAATCATTCTGATTTCAGTGTTGACCATCTGGTGAT
Source organism: Bos taurus (assembly GCF_002263795.3). Taxonomy (NCBI): domain Eukaryota; kingdom Metazoa; phylum Chordata; class Mammalia; order Artiodactyla; family Bovidae; genus Bos; species Bos taurus. The sequence continues at coordinate 33,040,236 of NC_037335.1, forward strand.
GTCCATGTGTAGAGTCTTCTCCTGTGTTGTTGGAAGAGGGTGTTTGCTATGACCTCTGTATTCTCTTGGCAGATCTCTTTTAGCCTTTGCCCTGCTTCATTCTGTACTCCAAGGCCAGATTTGCCTGTTACTTCAGGTGTTTCGTGACTTCCTACTTTTGCATTCCAGTCCTCTATAATAAAAAGGACATTTTGGGGGGTGTTAGTTCTAGAAGGTCTTGAAGATCTTCATAGAACCATTCAACTTCAGCTTCTTCAGTGTTGCTGGTCATTTGTTAATGGCACAACCATATTGGAAGTATGTCTGACTGTCTCTTATGAAATGAAACTGATTCTTGCTGTGCTGTGCTTAGTTGCTCAGTTGCGGTCAACTCTTTGTGACCCCACAGACTGCTGTACGCTGCCAGGCTCCTCTGTCCATGGTGATTCTCCAGGCAAGAATACTGCAGTTGGTTGCCTATGCCCTCCTCTAGGGGACCTTTCCCACCCAGTGATGAAATCCAGTTCTCCCACACTGGGGGCGGATTCTTTACCGTCTGAGCCACCAGGGAAGGCCAAGAATACTGGAATGGGTGACCTATCTATTCCAGGCATCTTTCCAACCCAGGAATCGAACCAAGGTCCCTTGCATTTCAGGTGGATTCTTTACATTCTTACTCTACAACAGTCTAATCACAGTCTTACATATTTATTCAACTGATTGTTATCTACGTCCAAAGACAGACCAGCATGCAAATTCTTACAAGTACCTTTTTTCATAATCACTAAGAGCTGGAAAAAGTGCAGAGGCTCTTTAATAGGTGAATAGATAAACATGCTATATTAATCTATATGACAATATTATTCTGTGACAAAATATACATATGAACTATAAATTATACAAAATATATAAAGAGTAAATTCATATTACTAAAATAGAATAGTCTGAAAATGCTTTGTAACATATTATTCCAGTTTTATAACATTCTAGAAAAGGTCAAACTACAGATATAGTGAAATAATAAGTAGTTATCAGAGGTACCAGAAGAGAAGGAGAGGTCTGAATAGATGAAGTAAAGGGGATTTTCAGGTCAATGAAATTATTCTGTTTAATATAGCATAATGGTGGCTATTACATGATTTTGATTTTTTCAAAATCCATGGAACTTAAATACACAGGAGAGGGTATTTTAATGAGTTCAGGATGGAATGCAGAAAAAAAATCTGCTTTAGAAATTCATGAATCAGTCTTTCTAAGGGATTGGGGGAAATGCAAACAAGAGTAACTTTGGAAATGTATGAAGTACTTAAAATAAAGACAAAAATGACTTTACACAAACACTGTACATTAGTTAGTGAAGTTGTTTTCCAACTAGGTTAATAATTTAGATATAGCCATACCCATTTGCTATGCTACATTTTGTTTTATTATATATATAATTTTTTTCTTTTGCTCTTTTAATATATGATTTTTCCTTAAGTGAATACATCAAGGACAACAATGTCATTCCTTTAAGATTATTTTTCACTATATATGTTTTAACTTAACATGTTTGTGTTGGCTCCAGTGCTCATAATATACAACTTATTTTGCCAAAATCTACTTATTTATGATAATTCCTGCATAAAAATAATTACAATATAATTATGTATAATTATAATTAGATATAATTATTTCTCCTTTATGGCCTTCTCTGCCTTCCTTTTTTGTGCTTTTATTGTTATACATAATTTTTATGTTACAAATGCAAAAATGAATTATTTTATTATTTTATATAAGTTGTCTTTTTCACGCAGCTTATGCCTTTTTTGTTCTACAGTTCTTCCTTCTTTTGTGTTAAGTAGATATAATGTGACATTTTAAGTGTCTTGTTGCTTGTTTTAATATATATTTTGAGTTATTTTTTTAAGTACTGCACTAAGGATTACAACTGATTTTAATTTAAAAGATTCTAGTTCACATTAATAGCTTAATTTCAATAGTATGCAAAAACTTTCACTTTATATATTTCTGTTTCATCCTCCTTTAGTGTTAAATCACCAATTATATCTTTATACATTGTGACTCCATAAAAAAGATTTACTATTATTACTTTTTATAGTTGTTTTTTAAGTCCCATAGGATAGAAAAAAAGGAGTTTCAAACAAAAATACATCCATACTGTCCTTTTTAAAAAATGCATTATTGAGATAGTTAACATGCCATAAAATTCATCATTGTAACATGATTAATTCAATAGTTTTTAGTTTTTACTATTTTCACAGATATGTACACTATCATATAGTCAATTTTTATCATCTCAGAAAAAAGCCCTAGACTTCTGGTTCCATTTCTGTATTCAACAGTTTGAAAGTTTCCCCTGCTTTCTTGTTAGTAAAAAGCTGAACAGAGTGAAAAATCAACAATTCGTATATCCATGAGATAGGCTAGGACACGGGAGAAACTACTGCTTCCAAGATTGGAGAGATGAACAAATAAAAATCTCAACTTACTTCAGCACAAATTCCCAAGTAGAAACTGCCCTGGAAACCAGTGCTGGGGAAGGAAAACCTTGAACTGTAACTGATGAGTTGTTGGAGGTTCAGTGCGGACAACTTGGAGAGCTAAGAACTCCAGGGAGACTCAGACAGAGAGGGGACGCACAGTATTGTCAGATTTGCTCCCATGAGCTCGACCAATTTCTAACAGTAAATATCTCAGAATAAAACACCTCCTGTCTCTGGCAGGAAGAGGAGAATATAAACCATTTGAAATACCCGGGGGTGTTTAACCCATTACTGACCAGAGACATGTCAATATATATTTTTAAAGTGATACAATTAACATTACTTTGTGAAATTGTTGGGCTTCCCTGGTGGCTCAGATGGTAAAGTGTCTGCCTGCAATGCGGGTAACCCGCGTTTGATCCCTGGCTCGGGAAGATCCCCTGGAGAAGGAAATATCGACCCACTCCAGTGTTCTTGCCTGGAGAATCCCAGGGAAGGCGGAGCCTGGTGGGCTGCCCTCTGTGGGGTCGCACAGAGTGAGACACGACTGAAGCGACTTAGCAGCAGCAGCAGCCACTACTCTTGCCTGGAAAATCCCATGGACAGAGGAGCCTTGTAGGGTACAGTCCATGGGGTCTCAAAGAGTCGGACATGACTGAGCCACTTTACTTCAACATTGATGATTGTCCTTATCATTCATAATTTTTTCCGTTAGGTTTTCGTTCCAACGTTGTGTATATTATAAACAGAAATTTCTTACCATAATATTTTAAAAAACAATGTATTATGCAATTTTGAATGAAGGATAATTTTTCAGTGACGTTTATACAGATACTTTCTTTGATTGTCCAAATGACATTTAGCATCTCAGAAGATGACAGCTTTTCAGAATATACTTCTGATTCAGATAATACGAATTTAGATCAACAAAAAACCTTAGTGATTAATTCTGATCAGAAAGTGAAAATGAAACTCATGGTGCTGGAGAAAACTTTATAGGTGTGTCAGTTTTAACTATTGAATGTAATAACCTGCAAAGTATTAGAGAATTAATAGAATTAATTTGGGGCTGTCCACAATAAAATTTGTAGGCCACAGGCATTAGTTTCTACAAAAATTCCCTAGTCAATAATAAGTTAACAAAGGCTGACTACAGAAGAAACTAGTTAAGAGAAGCATATTCAGCTGGTTATTATCAGAGCCTAACTGAACTAGGGAAGGGAAATAATGAGCTAGAGATGGTACTAGCCTTCTATATGGGAGAAGGGAAGTACCCATCTCCAACCACCTCTACACATCCTGTCCCACAAAATGGGAGGGGAAAAAGATAAATGAGAAATTATAGTGAAATTCACATTCCAGGGCATAACCTCACTAAAAGACTGAGATCTAATCACAGAACTGTAGAACATTCCCCTCCCTTGAACACTTCACCATCACATTGCTGACAGACCATTAAAGCAATTACTTTTTACTGGTACAATATGTACAGCTGTCAAGAGATTGAAATCCCAAAAAAAAGAAAAAGCATGGCATTGCTAGGAGGCCACACCTGTCTCTAATTTAAAACCATTAAACAACAAGATAGCTTAGTTTTATATACTGATAGGCAAAAAAATATAACAAATGACCTCTGATTTGCAGAGGTTTATGAAATTGGATTATGAAGAAAGCTGAGTGCTGAAGAATTGATGCTTTTGAACTGTGGTGTTGGAGAACACTCTTGAGGGTCCCCTGGACTTCAGGGAGATCAAACCAATCAATCTTAAAGGAAATCAGTCCCAAATATTCATTGGAAGGACTGATGCTGAAGCTGAAACTCCAATACTTTGGCCACCTGATGCAAAGAACTGACTCATTGGAAAAGCCCCTGATGCTGGGAGAAGGGGACAATAGACAATGAGATGGTTGGATGACATTCCGGACTAGATGAACATGAGTTTGAGCAAACTCCGGGAGTTGGTGATGGACAGGGAAGCCTGGCATGCTGCAGTCCATTGGGTCACAGAGTCAGACAACAGAGCAACTGAACTGAACTGAATGAATGACCCTAGGGCTTTCCAGGTGGCACTAGTGGTAAAGAACCCGCCTGCCAATGCAGGAATCTTAAGAGACATGGATTAGATCCCTGGGTCGGGAAGATCCCCTGGAGGAACACATGGCAACACCCTCCAGTATTCTTGCCTGGAGACTCGCATGGACAAATGAAGCTGGCAGGCTAGAGTCCATGGGGTCACAGAGAGTCAGACACCACTGAAGTGACTTAGCACTAACACATGGACTACCTAAGGAAAATGTCATTTAGTAAACAAAAAAGAAAAGAATATATTAGTTGATGATAGCAGTATGGTTTATTATAATGCAGTAAAAGAGTAATTACCTAATGAATGACACAGACATTAGGATCTGTAGGCGCTCAAAGGAAGAAATGTTCATAAAAGATGGTAAAACTTCATGGAGAAGGGAGAACTTGTATGAGGTTGAGTATCAGGGTATCTAGTATATACAGTATACTAGATACAGGGTATCTAGTATATACAGCTATGATCCTTGTATCTAATCTTAAATATTTCTGTTTGTAAATCAATCTTCTTTTTAATTTTTGAATTTCTGTGTTTGATAAAGGAAGTGTATTTTTACTTTATAAATTAACCTTCTCAGTGCAATAAAGATAATCTTTTCCACTTATCTTCTCTCTAATCATAATGTTAACAATGAAAAAATACACCCATATTATGTGTAGTTTCTATTACGTTATAATTTAAAAATATAATTGTGGAAATAGAAATACATAACTTAAAAGCTTGGCAAGGAACTTATAACAAATTTTGCACAGTGCATTTTTATATCTAAAGCAAGCTTTTTCATATTCACCACAATTATTATATGTGTCACTACTTTTTTTAAAAAATGATATTTTTCATCTATTGAGTTATGATGCAGGCATGTCATGATCAACTGTGGTATGTTACAAAGGACCAAGCCCACACCCGAGGCCAGGGGCGGCGGCCGGGAGGACCAACCCCACGTCCAAGGAGCGGTGGCTGCATGGACGCAGGAGGGCCTAGAGGCGCTATCCCACATTGAAGGTCAGAAAGGGCGACAATGAGGAGATACCCCTCGTCCAAGGGAAGGAGCACTGGCTGTGCTTTGCTGGAGCAACCATGAAGAAATACCCCATGTCCAAGGTAAGAGAAACCCAAGTAAGAAGGTAGGTGTTGCAAGAGGGCATCAGAGGGCAGACACACTGAAACCATAATCACAGAAAACTAGTCAATCTAATCACACTAGGACCACAGCCTTGTCTAACTCAATGAAACTAAGCCATGTCTGTGGGGCAACCCAAGACGGGTGGGTCATGGTGGAGGGATCTGACAGAATGTGGTCCACTGGAGAAGGGAATGGCAAACCACTTTAGTATTCTTGCCTTGAGAACCCCATGAACAGTATGAAAAGGCAAAATGATAGGATACTGAAAGAGGAACTTCCCAGGTCAGTAGGTACCCAATATGCTACTGGAGATCAGTGGAGAAATAACTCCAGAAAGAATGAAGGGATGGAGCCAAAGCAAAAAGAATATCCAACTGTGGATGTGACTGGTGATAGAAGCAAGGTCCAATGCTGTAAAGAGCAATATTGCATAGGAACCTGGAATGTCAGGTCCATGAATCAAGGCAAATTGGAAGTGGTCAAACTAGAGATGGCAAGAGTGAACATCGACATTCTAGGAATCAGCGAACTAAAATGGACTGGAAAAGGTGAATTTAACTCAGATGACCATTATATCTACTACTGTAGGCAGGAATCCCTCAGAAGAAATGGAGTAGCCATCATGGTTAACAAAAGAGTCTGAAATGCAGTACTTGGATGCAATCTCAAAAACGACAGAATGATCTCTGTTCGTTTCCAAGGCAAACCATTCAATATCACAGTAATCCAAGTCTATGCCCCAACCAGTGACACTGAAGAAGCTGAAGTTGAACAGTTCTATGAAGACTTACAAGACCTTTTAGAACTAACACCCAAAAAAGATGTCCTTTTCATTATAGGGGACTGGCATGAAAAAGTGGGAAGTCAAGAAACACCTGGAGTAACAGGAAATTTTGGCCTTAGAATATGGAATGAAGCAGGGCAAAGACTAATAGAATTTTGCCAAGAAAATGCACTGGTCATTTTCTTGAAAGAGCAAACACGCTCTTTCAACAACACAAGAGAAGACTCTACACATGGACATCACCAGATGGTCAACACCGAAATCAGACTGATTATGTTCTTTGCAGCCAAAGATGAAGAAGCTCTATACAGTCAACAAAAACAAGACCAGGAGCTGACTGTGGCTCAGACCATGAACTCCTTATTGCCAAATTCAGACTTAAATTGAAGAAAGTAGGGAAAACCACTGGACCATTCAGGTATGACCTAAGTCAAATCCGTTATGATTATACAGTGGAAGTGAGAAATAGATTTAAGGGCCTAGATCTGACAGATAGAGTGCCTGATGAACTATGGAATGAGGTTTGTGACACAGTACAGGGCACAGGGATCAAGACTATCCCCATGGAAAAGAAATGCAGAAAGGCAAAATGGCTGTCTTGGAAGGCCTTACAAATAGTTGTGAAAAGAAGAGAAGCAAAAAGCAAAGGAGAAAAGGTAAAATATAAGCATCTGAATGCAGAGTTCCAAAGAGTAGCAAGAAGAGATCAGAAAGCCTTCCTCAGCAATCAATGCAAAGAAATAGAGGAAAACAACAGAATGGGAAAGACTAGAGATCTCTTCAAGAAAATTAGAGATACCAAGGGGACATTTCCTGCAAAGATGGGCTCGATAAAGGACAGAAATGGTATGGACCTAACAGAAGCAGAAGATATTAATAAGAGGTGGCAAGAATATACAGAATAACTGTACAAAAAAAATCTTCATGACCCAGATAATCACGATGGTGTGATCACTGACCTAGAGCCAGACATCCTGGAATGTGAAGTCCAGTGGGCCTTAGAAAGCATCACTACGAACAAAGCTAGTGGAGGTGATGGAATTCCAGTTGAGCTATTTCAAATCCTGAAAGATGATGCTGTGAAAGTGCTGCACTAACTATGCCAGCAAATTTGGAAAACTCAGCAGTGGCCACAGGACTGGAAAAGGTCAGTTTTCATTCCAATCCCAAAGAAAGGCAATGCCAAAGAATGCTCAAACTACTACACAATTGCACTCATCTCACACGCTAGTAAAGTCATGCTCAAAATTCTCCAAGCCAGGCTTCAGCAATACGTGAACCGTGAACTTCCTGATGTTCAAGCTGGTTTTAGGAAAGGCAGAGGAACCAGAGATCAAATTGCCAATATCCGCTGGATCGTGGAAAAAGCAAGAGAGTTCCAGAAAAAACATCTATTTCTGCTTTATTGACTATGCCAAAGCCTTTGACTGTGTGGATCATAATAAACTGTGGAAAATTCTGAAAGAGATTGGAATACCAGACCACCTGATCTGCCTCTTGAGAAATTTGTATGCAGGTCAGGAAGCAACAGCTAGAACTGGACATGGAACAACAGACTGGTTCCAAATAGGAAAAGGAGTTCGTCAAGGCTGTATATTGTCACCCTGCTTATTTAACTTATATGCAAAGTACATCATGAGAAACGCTGGACTGTAAGAAGCACGAGCTGGAATCAATATTGCCGGGAGAAATATCAATAACCTCAGATGAGCAGGTGACACCACCCTTATGGCAGAAAGTGAAGAGGAACTAAAAAGCATCTTGATGAAAGTGAAAGTGGGGAGTGAAAAAGTTGGCTTAAAGCTCAACATTCAGAAAACGAAGATCATGGCATCTGGTCCCATCACTTCATGGGAAATAGATGGGGAAACAGTGGAAACAGTGTCAGACTTTATTTTTCTGGGCTCCAAAATCACTGCAGATGGTGACTGCAGCCATGAAATTAAAAGACGCTTACTCCTTGGAAGAAAAGGTATGACTAACCTAGATAGCATATTCAAAAGCAGAGACATTACTTTGCCAACAAAGGTCCATCTAGTCAAGGCTATGGTTTTTCCAGTGGTCATGTATGGATGTGAAAGTTGGACTGTGAAGACGGCTGAGTGCCAAAGAATTGATGCTTTTGAACTGTGGTGTTGGAGAAGACTCTTGAGAGTCCCTTGGAATGCAAGGAGATCCAACTAGTTCATTCTGAAGGAGATCAGCCCTGGGATTTCTTTGAAGGGAATGATGCTGAAGGTGAAACTCCAGTACTTTGGCCACCTCATGCAAAGAGTTGACTCATTGGAAAAGTCTCTAACGCTGAGAGGGATTGGGGGCAAGAGGAGAAGGGGATGACAGAGGATGAGATGGCTGGATGGCATCACCGACTTGATGGACATTAGTCTGAGTGAAGTCCAGGAGTTTGTGATAGACAGGGAGGCCTGGTGTGCTGTGATTCATGGGGTCACAAAGAGTCGTACACGACTGAGCGACTGAACTGAACTGATGAATGACAAATTTAACACTAAAGTCCAATATCATGCTTTTGTTAATAATTACCTATTTATCCCTAATCAATATAAGTACATAGACTCCTGAATGTAAGATAATAGAGTTGTATCTGTCAGGGAGAGAATAATGGACAACACAGTAGGTGGTTATTAAAGTCTATTATGAGATGTGGTATGAGTATGTATCAAGAGTATGTGGTCATGAGACTGCTATGAATGATATACATTGTGTTGGGAGATATCTGTAATCTACTCCTTTAAAGAATTTTCAGTGAAGGGAGAGTTGAATAAAAAGATATGGCTAAACTTAACAAGAAAGTAAAAATAAATGTTGAATTTCAATATGGTCTTTCTGAAACGTGTTTTCAACTGCTGTACTGAACCATTTATTGAATATGTAGTGGATTTTAGAATACTAACTTTTTAGAAAAAATTATATTGAAGTGACTATTTCTTATGGAAAATAGTTCTTAAAATACCTAAATATACCAGTGATACCATATTCAGAGATATACTTCTCAAGTAAATAGTATTCTTATACCAAAGAGTATGTGAGTTTCATTTATACCAAGAGTTTTTAGAATAAAGCACAATTACTTCTATTAGACAAGTTATCTGATATATTATCCCACAATAATATTTCATCATTGTATTTGCTTAATGTAAAAACTAAAGGAATATATCATGTATACTTATATTAAACTTTGGAAAAAATTTAACAAAATGACTGTTTTGTCTTTCTTAAAAATGATTATTTTGGATATTCTGAGTGACTGGTAGATATTCAGTTAATATTATGCACGGCTTTTATCTAGGAAAAATTAAAATATAACCTTCAACAGAAAGATTACATGGAGAAATTCCTTAAAAATAATAAAACTGAAATACAATATCAGATGAATAGGATAAATGCTCAGACTTCAGCTGAGAGCTTTTATTGTTTTATTTTTTTTAAGTGTTGATGAGACTGGAGCCAGTTTCAGTAATTGCATATGTCTGCTTTTATTGGTCTCCAGGAGATTGTTACAGAACTCAATTTACTAAATATTTCACTTCCTACAGAAGAGTCAGGAATTAAAAGTGCTCTTCTGGTCCATATATTCAGATACTGTATTTTCAAACCCCTATACTAATCCCTGTCTTCCAAAGGAATAATGCTTTCAGAAACTTCTGACAAAATGGAGGCATCCATCAGTAGCTATGCAAATGACAAGTAGATAGCTTGACAGGAGAAACAGCAGCACTATCTAAAAGCTGACCCACTTGGTATGGCTTTCCCCATCAGCAATAATTAGATGTTACCGCTCAGTGGTGTGTAGCATTTTTCAGTTCCCTGGTGTGTTTCTCTCTGAAAAGATACCCAGATGGATATCTCTAATATGTCTAAGAATCACTGTACTTATTTATACTTGTGTAAAAGAAGTAAACACATCCTTTAATAAGAGAAGACAATTTCTCAAATCCATGAAAGAAACGTACAGTGCTTTCCTTGCACATATTTTATTAAATAGCAAATTTCCTGTTAACATCTACTCACCAAATGCTTAGAGCTGTAAAGACTGACAAAGCGAGTTTTGGAAGGTTCATCTTTATCTCTTTCCTTTTGTAATTGTCACCTCTCTACCCAACCACTTCCTCTGAGTGACATTACTACACAGACATACACACAGAGACACTCATGCATGCACATTGGTCATTTTCACACCCTGCCAAGTGCAAATACAGGATTATGGCAGTTATTCAAGTGTCGAAAAGAAAAGACAAAGATATATAAGCAGAACAGCTAAAATACTCCACTGAAGATGATATATCTTCAAACCAGTAATTATACTGCTTAGGAAATTTTTTCCAGAGAAATGAAGATCTATGTTCAAGTAGAAGTATGTACATAAATGTTACAGAAGCTATATTTGAAATAGTAAAAAACTAGAAATATCCTTGATTTTATTTTCTCAATTTTAAGTGAGACTATGTTTGCAATGCCCTTAGCATCATCAATATTTGACTATTCTTTTTTTTTTCCAGTATCACATATGTATATATTTATTAAATTTCTTTTAAACATTTTATTTTGTACTGCAGTGGATGGGGGAGCCTGGTGGGCTTGTGTACAACCCCTATGGGGTTGTACAGAGTTGGACACGACTGAAGCGACTTAGCAGCAGCAGCATAGCTGATTAACAAAGAATGCTGTGATCATTTCAGGTGAAAAGTGAAGGGACTCAGCCATACATATACATGTATCCAACTCCCTCAAACCACCATCCAGGCTGCCACATAACACTAAACAGAGTTCCATGTACTATATAGGAGGTCCTTGTTGGTTATCCATTTTAAATATAGCAATGTGTTCATGCCCATCCCAAACCCCCTAACTGTTCCTTTCTCCCATTCTTGCCTCTGACAACCACAAGTTCATTATTGGACTATTCCAAATTGAAGTGTCTGTGTAGATTCAGAGTCAGCAGTGGATACTTTTGATTGGTTGTTTATGGTCGCATATAAACTTGCTAATTGATTCCAAGACTTGCTAAAGCCTTGATTAGAACTTTATAAATTCCCCACATGTTCTCTGCTGCCTCTGCTGTCTCAAGTGTCCTTATTTGCATCATCACGATGATAAACTTCCACTAATCTTCTAACACCCAACTTACACAGCTCCTCCCTTTAGAATGTTTCCTTTCATATCATCTGTACTATCTAACTAACATAGTTGTGTGTTCCCTCAATTTTATCACTACTATTCCTTATATTTGCTTCCTGGGTAGCTCAGCTGGTAAAGAATTCACCTTCAATGCAGGAGATCCCAGTTTGATTCCTGGGTAGGGAAGTTCCCCTGGAGAAGGGATAGGCTACCCACTCCAGTATTATTGGGTTTCCTGAGTGGCTCAGATTCACCAGCAGTGTGGGATACCTGGGTTCGTTCCCTGGGTTGGAAGATCCCCTGGTGGAAGGCATGGCAGCCCACTGCAGTATTCTTGCCTGAAGAATCCCCATGGACAGAGGAGCCTGGCAGGCTATAGTCCATTGTTGTTGCTGTTGTTCAGTCATGTCTGACTCTTTGTGACCCCATGGACTGCAGCACACCAGACATCCCTGTCCTTCCACCATCTCCTGGAGCTTGCTCAAACTCATGTCCATTGAGTCGGTGATGCCATCCAACCAACTTGTCCCCTTCTTCTCCTGCCTTCAATCTCTCCCAGGATCAGTGTCTTTTCTAATAAATCATCTCTACACGCCAGGTGTCCAAAGTATTGGAGCTTCAACGACAGTACATAGGGTCATAAAAATTTATACACGACTGAGTGACTAAGCACAGCATAGCACATCCCTTATGTATATTGCTGGTAAAACACAAATTAATGTCTATTGGACATTTCTATTTAATTGTAAGGTATGTGTTCAGTAACAATATGATTTATCACCTGAATTGGAACACTTCTAAAAGTAAAATGTGATGTTGTTATTAATAATGTCAGGCTACCTGATATATATCCAAACTATTTGGATATAACATAGAACCCAGGATAAAACTCAGTACTAAATAATAATCATGTGGAGTTTGGGGACTGTGGGGAGAGAACAAATTAGCCAAGATGGACTGTTCAGGCTCTCTCACCTCCCGTTTTGTAAATAATGACTATGAAACAGCTGAGATCATTTACAGCACTGTGCATGCATGTCATGAGATACTTGCTTGGTCACGGGCTACTTTGTGTGGTACACCTGTATGAGCTTCGCCATGAAAGCCCTGGCTGCTCCTGCACTGGGGGGACATTAGAGCAACATCATGATTATGTTATGTGAGATTATGTTGTGGTTACCTTGTGGCTACATTATGGTTATGTTATGGCTGCTACTACAGCTGCTGTCAGCCAAGAGAGACGCTGTGTTATGGTTTCTGTGCTAGCCAGGAGAGAATAAACATGTCTGCAGTTCCTACAGCTCCTCGAGTCTCCTTCCCTGGGTTTAGTGAATCATGTGAACAGTGAGACAACTGGCATTGCAAACAGGAACAGCAAGATCAGGGACCATATATTATACTATTTATATATGAAGACTCAAAATTTGCTTTTCACGTAATCAATGTACTTTAATGTTCATGGTACCTGATACACAAATGAATGCATAAGTGACTCAATGTATACACATTCTCACCAATGAGACTTTTATGTGACCAGTGATTTCAAGGGACTCTTTTGGTACCAGTTGATGAGCATCTGTTTCTCAGTGACTTGTTTTTACAATGATGTGACTAGAACTTTCCACACCACGTTTTTGTTCTGCCCTCTTGTTCCCTTTCAGGTTCTTCCAATAATAGCCACTTGAGAAAGACAGAAACTGGAAGAGGGAGGAAGGCCTTGTTTCCTGTTTGCCTCCTGTTTCTTTAGCAATCATTTATCTTCACCACAGCAGCAGCAGTTACATACAGTGACAGCAGTTGAATCTATTAATAGTTTGCAGCTTTTTACACAAGTCACAAGCACAGCACCATCGTTCCTCTCAGGGACACCAGCACCTTGGGCTGGCACCTTATCTTCAAAGGCATGGTTCTCTTCAAACTCAGACACACCTGTGGCAAATGGCCATGACCCACTCCTCAGAGCTCAGGGTTTTAGTCGTGCAGGCCCCTTTCTCCAAGCTCCTAAATTTTAATGACACAAACCACTTCCTTTGTCCCATGAGTCCTAAAAGTAGCAAGTGTTTCATGCTCAGGTTACTTCCATGGTATCTTAGGGTTTTCTCTGTGTCTTTCTGATTACCAATTTGACACTGTTAATCCACTTAAGAATTATTTACATTTCTATCTTCTCAAATCCAGAGAAGGAAATGGCAACCCACTCCAGTATTCTTGCCTAGAGAATCCCATGGACAGGGGAGTCTGGTGGGCTACAGTTCATGGGATCACAAAGAGTCAGACAGGACTGAATGACTAACACACACACACACACACACTTTCTCAAATAACAAAATTGTACAAGCACCTTCTATAGGATAATATTCCTACATATTTCTCACAATATGGATTTTTCTCCTTGTGGGCTCATGTTTTTATACAGTTCATTTCCTACTAGCTCTTGACCACCAAATACATAAAATCAATGATCAGGCCTAAGCAGGAAATGTGATATTTGTATTGCTTATGACCCTGTTTTGCCTTCTGTAGCTATATATCTGAAGACTCCAAAAGAGAATACTAATATCAGGGTCTCTAATTTTTCCTGGCTTCAAAACACATATTTTTATCTCTGTTGTTTTGGTAGCCCTTTATAAACAATTCCCCTGATCAGTTATGCTCTTTTTGAGATTTTAATAATAAACAAATACATAATAATTAGGAGCTCCCAAGAAAGAAGCTCCTAATGGCAAAACTTTAGTTTCATCTTCAATATTCATCCTTCTAATATCTAATATTTATTTTCTTTCTATTTTTCTCATAATGTACAATATGTTGATTATAATAGTGATTTAATATAAACATATACAGATTTGTAAGATATTAGGTGTACCCATAATTTCTAGACACCTTCCTACTTTAATTGGTGTAGTACATTATTTCATTAAACTTTTTAATTTTACCCATAATTATCTGAAATCACATAAATCTTTACAATGACCATTTATATAGCTAGAAATATTTTATTAATTTTATATATGAATATTTAAGGAATAATAATCCAGTTTCCAGATGTTCAGTTTGGCTTCAGATTGTCCATACTACACCACACCATAATAAATATGTTTGCAATATATATTTTCCTTTGGAATATATCTTTAGTGAAAATACTTAGTTTTAGAAATATTGAGTCTGAGAGAATGAAATTATGTGCCTCTTGTAAACTCAGACAGAATCTGCTATCCTCATACTTTACCTCTAGGCTCATCCAAGACAGGGGAAAGCACTACAGTCTTTTCTTTTGTAGCCAAAAATTTCTGCATAAAAAATGGTGCTATAGGGGACTATGTTCATGGAAAATTATAGTGGGTTTAAAGTTGGTAGTGGGTTTTTAGATATGTGTTAAGTGGAGAAGGAAGGGGACCAGTCATGTTGGCATTCAACATTCTAGTAAGTTATTACTAGTAAATTCTTTTTGTTAGTCAGTTTCCAGGTGAAATAAGGTTGGTAAGTAGAGATAAACTTGAAGATTCTTAAAAATACTTTAAAATTACAATTCAGACTTAGACTTGATAATCAATTGAGAAATAGTACATTGTTAGCAGAGTGATTTTCCAGGGACACCATTTTCTGAGCGTGTTGTTAGTTTGTTCTTCCTCACTTCTTCTGAAGTTATGTGATGAACACTCTGACATCCACTGGTGAAATATAAACAGACATTAGAGTTTCAGAAACTTAGGTCAGAGTAGAGAAGGATGAGGATGTGCCTGGCATGTGAACAGAAATTAAGGACAGGAATAAGAAAGTGTGTGTGAGTCCTAACTCACTAGAGTTGAAAGGACAGGGAGCTGGAGAGAGAGGAATGGCACAGATTTTCTGGCCTTCATTAAACCAAGACATTATTGCTGAGTTGCTTCAGTTGTGTCCGACTCTTTGTGACCCTATGGACTGTAGCCTGGCAGGCTCTTCTATCTATGGGATTCTCCAGGTATGAATTCTGGAGTGGGTTGCCACTTCCTCCTCCAGGGGATCTTCCCAACCCAGGATTGAACCTGTCTCTCTTATGTCTCCTGCATTGGCAGGCAGATTCCTTACCACTAGCACCACCTGGGAAACCCGTAAGAAAGTGTAGGGAAGAGTAATTAAAAAGAAAGCAGTGGTTAACAGTCCACTGAAAGAACACAGAAAAATCAGAAACAGCACCTACATTCTTGGAAAATTAATAAAACAGAGCCTATTGGTAATCTGTGGGAGAGAATTTTCAGTGGTGTGACATGAATAAAAACTAGATTAGAGAGGTTAAAGAGTAAGTAGAAGTTGAGAACATGGATGTAACATATTGGGACTGCTTGATGCAGAAGTTTGTTTATAAAGAAAATGGAAGAAATAAAGTCATCATTGGAAGGAGTAGTAAGATCAATATAGAGTCTAGTTTTTTTTTTTTTTTTTTAACTTTTTGTACTCAAGACCAGGTGATCTCTAAGTGTTGATGAGACAACACCATATAGGTACAACTTTTCCTTGAGGACACCATATGCCAGGAATTCATGCAAGCAGTAGGTAGGAAAAGTTGAAGCAGAATCATCCTTCAACCTGGATAGAGATTCAAGGAGCTGAATAAATTATTTTGTTGCATGAATATATTCTGAATTGAATATATAGAGTGGATAACATTGCCAAACTTGAGAATCACTCGTATGATGTAATAAATAGATTTCAACCTATAGTGTCTAAATAATATATTTTTTCCCTTCACATAACTTTAATAAGTAATATCTTTATTTTATAAATTTAACAGTATAATATCTTTTTTTTTTAAATAAATTTAACAGTAATAGCCAAACTATTCAGAGATGAAACTCAGGTCAGTATAAGCAGTAACAACTAGACCAAGATATTATCTATCTTGTAAGTCTGCTATTACCAAGAAAACTGATTTAATCACATGGTTAAAACTGGCTCATCATCATAACATCTACAGTTTTCACTGTTGGAAGAGGAAAGATACAGAGAGCAAGTAGTTTTCTTTTAAAGACATGACACTGAAACTGCATACTTTTTTTTCTGTTCACATCCTTTTAGCTATAACTTAGTCATGTGGCACACTAATCTTCAAAGGAAGTTAAGAAAGAGAGTTTCTAGCAGGCAGGCTATATGTCCAATAAAACTCGGAAAGTATGCATGGATTTTAGAAGCCATGAGTAACATCTGTTATAGAAATCTATTCTTCATCAAACATACTGGATGTTCATAAAGAATACCTTAGCATGAGAGACAAACAAAACACAAATCAAAAAATGAGGTAAGACAGAAGTTGCCATTTTCAAGAGGTAAAAAGTAATATGTTATGGCTGGAGGGGTTTGAATGAGCTCAATAGAAAAAATTGAATCCACAAAGGTAGCTCAGTGTCTTGGCAGAAGATTTGAAAGCCCCACAAATAACTAAGTTTGTGTTAAGAGTATTTCAGAAAGCAAATATAAGGATCGACTGGACACAAATATATTTTAAGCAATATTATAATTCATAGTTAAATTTTAAAGCACATTAGAAATAGAACCATGGAAGTGAGAAAGGATGACAGTGTAAAGCAGCAGTCCCTAACCTTTTTGTCACCAGGAACAGAGTTTGTGGGAGACAATATTTCCAGGGATGGGGATGGTGGTACAGGGGAGGTGAAATGGTTCAGGCAATAATGCCAGCAATGGGGAGCGATGTGGAGCTGCAGATGAAGCTTTGCTTGCTAGTCTGCCACTCACCTCCTACTGTGTGGCCCAGTTTCTAATAGGCTGAGGACCACTACAGTTCTACAGCCCAGGGCTTGGGAATCTCTGATATACACTTGAAACAAAATAGACTAAAATAAGAGGATGGAATGGGGTAGGATAGGACAGAACAAACATCATAACATAACATAACATAACATAACACAACATAACATAACACAGCACAACATGCAAATTAATAACAAGTCAAATGTAACATAACATAACATAGCATAACACAACATAACATAACACAGCACAACATGCAAATTAATAACAAGTCAAATGTAAAGAATGAACCAGAGTGAAAATTTGACTATGATTCCAGTGTTTCCAGGCTAAAATTCCCTAAGCAGAAGCTCTTATGAAAAGTAGAACATTAAAAATGACCGAGGTTTTTTGAAAAAGAGATAATGTTTCCCATTCTACATATGTAGGGTCTCAAGTACTTATGGGATGATCTGACAGAAATCTGTGACTAAAATCATGTATTATATTTTGGTTTGCCTATGTTTATTGCCTTGGCATTATTTTAGAACACGATGCTTTTGCTGTGCTGAGTTGATTGATCTAGTAGTCTGTCACCAGGCCAATATTTCTAAAATCTATTACTGGGTTAATGTCTTTCACTAGCTCCTTTTCTCTCCATCAGCATGTGTGGGGCAATGAAGCACAAAAATTGCATATGGTGCCTTAATTTTAATACACAAATATATACTGCTTTACTGTTGTATTTATGTTCTTTCTTTTCCTGAAAGCTTATGTGATTGAATTTTTGGCTCTAATTGAAGTGACTGAAATGAACCAGTTTTACCTGGAATAATGATTTTCCTTCACTTGCTCTTCTGGAATAATATGAACTATATACCTAATCAGACAGAAATTAATTTTTTTTTGGTGATTCTGAACAATACTCTTGTATTATACTTTTTAGAATTGATTTCCTTTAAGTACTAACTTTAAATATTGGTAAAGATAAAAAGAAAACCAAAAGGGAACCATATATTGTAATAATAATGAGCTTTATGAAATTACTTCAATGTAAGGTTTCTTCATTTATTCCATCAATGAGCTAATATACTGCCCTGTTATACAAGGTCTTTAAACCAATTACATAAGGTTAATTGTATAAATTAGCATACCTAATATGATAGCAATAGCACTAAGTGTTGAATAATGAGTTTTCTAACTGAATGCATTAAATTCATCTCTGTTCACCTAATAATAAAAACAATAACCTTTTAAACATTAAATGGAAAATTTATGTCTACAAGTATTTGCTTTTTCAGAGAATGAGAGAAATATATACAAATCATACTATTTGCTATTTATTTCTAATTTTGCTTGCTATATTGATATTCTTACAAATCACAAAACTTAGATTTATTTAAAAAATAAAATCACTATCCAATGATTAGAGTTGCCCTAAGTAAGCCTACAGAATAATAAGTTACATTTATAATTTTCTTTATATACTGTGTTTTTAACAATGCTTGTAGATTTTGGCAAACCTCACACAACCATCCTGAAATCTGTAAAATGCCATAAGAGGACATTTAATATGTTTCTCAACTGATTTCCAAAATTGTTTTTATTCTATAACCCATGGAGTCCAGCCACAGGTACTTTCTGTTGCTTGAAAGTGTCGTGCTCTCTCATGATTATAAATTGGCTGATTTTCTTCACTCTTTCAAGTATTGTCATAGTTCTCTTTAATCTAGTTTGAGTTCTTAATTCCTTTTCTTTCCCATGATATCTTTCTATTATTTGTCTTCCTTCCTTTCCCCCTTATTCTCTTCATCTTTTTCCTCTTCCTTCTTTATCTTATCAAGTTTTTTGAATACTCAATTTGTTTCTTAACAGACCACCTCATTACAGATCTATACCTCTCTGTGAAAATTTAAGACTAGGTTTTATTTTTCTTCTGCCATCAATCACTGCCTCTCTTGAGCTATTTCTTAAATAGACATATGTCTCTTATCCAAGGCTTGAAAGAGATTTATTATGTTTCATTCACATTTTTTCTTTAGTTCCAAGCCCTCAAATTTCTGCATGCTTTGTTGCTGTTCAGTCACTACATCATGTCCAACTCTTTGCAACACAATGAATTGCAGCACATCAGGCTCCCATCTCCTTCACTATTTCCCAGAGTTTGCTCAAACTCATGTCCATTGAGTTGATGATGTTAGTCAATCAGCTCATCATCTGTCACCTGCTTCTCCTCCTTCCCTCAATCTTTCCCAGTATCAGGTGTTTTCCAGTCAGTCAGCTCTTTGCATCAGGTGGACAAAGCATTGGAGCTTCAGCTTCAGTATCAGTCCTTCCAATGAATGTTCAAGATTGATTTTCTTTAGGACTGGCTGGTTTGATCTCCATGTTGTCCAAGAGACTCAAGAGTCTTCTCCAGCACCACAGTTCAAAAGCATTAATTCTTTGGCATTTAGACTTCTTTATGGTCCCACTCTCACATTTGTACATGACTATTGGAAAAACCATAGCTTTGACTATACAGACCTTTATTGGCAAAGTGATGTCTCTGTTTTTTAATATGCTGTCTAGGTTTGTCATGGGCTTCCCTGCTGGGTCAGATGGTAAAGAATCTGCCCACAATGCGGGCGACCTGGGTTGGGAAGATCCCCTGGAAGAGGTCATGGCAACCCACCCCTGTATTCTGCCTGGAGAACCCCCATGGACAGAGGAGCCCCGAGGGCTGCAGTCCATGGGGTCACAAAGAATGAGATATGACTGAGTGACCAAACTGAACTGTACTGTGCGCTTAGTTGCTCAGTCATAGCCGACTCTTTGTGACCCCCTGGACTACAGCCCACCAGGCTTCCCTGTCCATCACCAACTCCTGGAGCTTGCTCAAACTCATGTCCATCGAGTTGGTGATGCCATCCAACAATCTCTACTTCTATCATCTCCTTCTCCTCCTGCCTTCAATCTTTCCCAGCATCAGCGTCTTTTCCAATGAGTCTGTCATAGCTTTCCTTCAAAGGAGCAAGTGTCTTTTAATTTAATGGCTGCAGTCACTGTCCACAGTGATTTTAGAGCCCAAGAAAATAAAATCTGTCACTCTTTCCACTTTTTCCTCATCTATTTGTCATGAAGTGATGGGGCCATATACCATGATCTTAGTTTTCTCAATGCTGAGTTTTAAGCCAATTTTTTCACTCTCCACTTTCACCCTCATCAAGAGGCTCTTTAGTTCCTCTTCACTTTCTTTCTGCCATTAGAGTGGTGGCTCAGTGGTGTTGGTAAAGAATTTGCCTGCCAATGCAGGAGACATGGGTTCGATCCCTGGGTTGCAAAGATTCCCTGGAGAAGGAAATGGCAACTCACTACAGTATTCTTGCCTGGGAAATCCCATGGACAGAGAAGACTGGCGGGCTACATTCCACAGGGTCGCAAAGAGTTAATTGTACGTGACTGAAGAACTGAACAACAACATCTGCATATCTGAGGTTGTTGATATTTCTCCAAGCAGTCTTGATTCCAGCTTGTGATTCATGCAGCCCAAACTCTTGAATGATGTACTCTGCATAGAAATTAAATACAGCCTTGACGTACTACTTTCCCAATTATGAACCAGTTCATTGTTCCACGTCTGGTTCTAACTGTTGCTTCTTGACCCACATTCAAGTTTCTCAGGAGGTGGATATAGTAGTCTTGTGTTTCCATTTCTTTAAGTATTTTCAGCAATTTATTGTGATCCACACAGTCAAAGGTGTCAGCATAGTCAATGAAACAGAAGTAGGTGCTTTTCTGGAATTCCTTTGCTTTTTCTGTGATCCAATGGCTATTGGCAATTCAATCTCTGGTTCTTCTGCCTTTTCTAAATCCATCTTGTACATCTGGATTTTCTTGGTTTACTTACTGTAGAAGAGTAGCTTGAAGAATTTTGAGCATTACCTTGCTAGCATGCAAAATAAGTGCATTTGTACAGTAGTTTGAACATTCTTTGGCATTGCCCTTCTTTGAGATTGGAATGAAAACTTACATTTTGCAGTCCTGTGGCCACTGCTGAGTTTTCCAAATTTGCTGACATATTGAGGGCAGCACTTTCACAGCATCATCTTTTAAGGTTTGAAATAGCTCAGCTGGAATTCTATCACCTCCACTAGTGAGAGAGTCAATTCCTAGGCAGGTTGATAAGAAGTCCAAGGTCCCCAAGGAGGAGAAAGGGGTCTGAGGCTCTCAAAGCGGAGATAGAGGTCTGGAATTCTCAAGGAGGAGGAAAGGACAAACATCTTTTTTTTTTTTTTTTAATCCCTCCATTCCTTAGTCTTAGTCACATAAAGTGTTTTATTCTTTAAGCCCAGAACTGATGATTACACAACAAACATCTCAGTTTAAACTCTGTACTAAGGATTATAGGGACTTCCCTGGTGGCTCAGACGGTAAAGCATCTGCCTGCAATGTGGGAGACTTGGATTCAATCCCTGGGTTGGGAAGATCCCCTGGAGCAAGAAATGGTAACCCACTACAGTACTCTTGCCTGGAAAACTCCATGGACAGAGGAGCCTTGTAGGCTACAGCCCATGGGGTGGCAAAGAGTCGGACACAACTGAGTGACTTCACTCAATCACTCACTCACTCAAGATTATATAAAGCCTCTTGATGAAGGTGAAAGAGAAGAGTGAAAAAGTTGGCTTAAAACTCAACATTCAGAAAACGAAGATCATGGCATCTGGTCCGATCACTTCATGGCATATAGATGGGGAAACAGTGGAAACAGTGTCAGACTTTATTTTGGGGGGCTCCAAAACCACTGCAGATGGTGACTGTAGCCATGAAATTAAAAGACGCTTACTCCTTGGAAGAAAAGTTATGACCAACCTAGATAGCATATTCAAAAGCAGAGACATTACTTTGCTAACAAAGGTCCATCTAGTCAAGGCTATGGTTTTTCCTGTGGTCATGTATGGATGTCAGAGTTGGACTGTGAAGAAGGCTGAGCACCGAAGAATTGATGCTTTTGAGCTGTGGTGTTGGAGAAGAGTCTTGAGAATCCCTTGGACTGCAAGGAGATCCAACCAGTCCATTCTGAAGGAGATCAGCCCTGGGATTTCTTTGAAAGGAATGATGCTGAAGCTGAAACTACAGTACTTTGGCCACCTCATGTGAAGAGTTGACTCATTGGAAAATACTCTGATGCTGGGAGGGATTGGGGGCAGGAGGAGAAGGGGACAACAGAGGATGAGATGGCTGGATGGCATCACTGACTCAATGGACGTGAGTCTGAGTGAACTCTGGGAGTTGGTGATGGACAGGGAGGTCTGGTGTGCTGCGATTCACGGGGTTGCAAAGAGTCGGACATGACTTGACTGAGTGACTGAACTGAACTGAACTGATGTATCCTGTTTGAGGACAGTTTCTCCTTCCTGAAAACCTTTGGATTAATCCTGATATCTTGGAATGTATATTATGGGAGTGGGTCTGATAGGATCTTTCTATTGTTAAGTTCTAAACCTGTTATTAATAAACTCAGATAAGCAGTTGACACTATGCTTATGGCAGAAAGTGAAGAAGAACTAAAAAGCCTCTAGATGAAAGTGAAAGAGGAGAGTGAAAAAGTTGGCTTAAAACTCAACATTCAGAAAACGAAGATAATGGTAACTGGTCCCATCACTTTGTCAACTACAAATTGGCACTTACCAAGAGCATTGCCAATGACTGAACAATAAAGGCATTTGCCATCTGCCTGTATGGAGATTGAATCCCATGCTGCTATAGATGTTGACCTTCAATAATCCCTGAGGGAGTTCAGGGTGGAGTAAGACACTCTGCTCCAGGGAATCTGGTGGGACACGTGTTTAGATAGCTGGATGTTTTTAGGAACAGATTTTATGATCTCAATCCTTGCATCTCCTCATGTATTTAGAGAAGCACTAAATTTCTTCATGGTGACATCAGATCCTCACAACTAACAAAAAACCTTTTGTAAACTGAGTGCTTCATGGTATTGAACTCCCCCTTCACCAAAACTTTATATATTGACGTTCCCCCATGCCACTTTGGAGCAGTTTCTCAGAGCTATCTGGTGCTGCCTCCTGGGCTGCATTCCTCATTTTGCCCAAAATAAAACAACTCACAACTCGCAAGTTATACATCAAGTTGTACATCTTTTTTTAGTTGACAATTATGGTGACCCACAGTGAACTTCCTCCTTTTGACTGGACTCCACAGGGAACCGGAGCTTTGGTACCAGCAGTGGACGCTTGTGCCCATCTGCCTCCTTGGGGAGTGCAGACGAATTTCGGTAAGTCTCTCCTGGTTCCTGAATCTCCTGTATTGGTTGAGATTCTGATTGAAAGATGTTGAGGAATTCCTACCCAGTCAAAAGATACTGGGTGGTGGGCTGGCTGAAAGATGGCAGGAGAATTGCCCAAACAGTGGAAAGGTATGGGTAGGGGGGCTCAACTGGGAAAAAAAATAGAGGAAACCTGGGGCTCAGCTGAAGGATGCTGAGGTCGCTCTGTTGTAGGGTACTGAATGGTCTTGGCTGAGTGGTTAAGTAAGAGGCTAATCTGACACTTTTCCTCAATTTGACTGCCTTTAGAGAATTTGTCAGGATAAAAGTTAGGAAAATACATGAGAACTTTGCTCTGAAGAAAAGGGACAAAACTCCTCCCAGCTGGTTTCAGTTTTCTCAGGTGACAGAAATTTACAGGAGAAGTGGAGGTCTAGTCCTCATACCGTGCAGTGGTCCCATAGGGAAATCCACTCATAAATTAAGATACTTGTTCATCCGGGTGTCACAAATAAGAACTGGCCATTCAGCAACCTGAGCAGCCATGGTGGTCTTAGATTGACAGAGGCAGAATCCGAGACATGTCAGAGGAGCTGAAAGGACTTGGGGTGACTCCTGGAGGAGTTAAGCTTACAAGCAGCACATGGGCCTGCTACACAAGTTCACTAGTGATTTTTATCCCTGACAAATTCAGCTTAAAATGGGAAACAGAAACTCTCAACAGAAACAAAGGATTGTCAGAAAACCAGCCTCTGACTAATTCTAAATAATTCTAAATCTAGCCAGATTCACGTACAATACATATGGAGCTCATACTTGCAAGTATCTCGTTAATTGAAGAAATTATACTAAAAGAGATCTCAACCTAAAATGGCCAAATTGGGGTTCTTTTGATATTCTAAAATTGATATTTTTGTGTGCACAATTAGAAAAGGCCGTCTGAGCTTTGAATGATATCTGCTGCTGCTGCTAAGTCGCTTCAGTTGTGTCTGACTCTGTGTGATCCCATAGACAGCAGCCCACCAGGCTTCCCTGTCCCTGGGATTCTCCAGGCAAGAACACTGGAGTGGGTTGCCAATTCCTTCTCCAATGCATGAAGGTGAAAAGTGAATGATATCTAGAAGCTTCTAAAAGAGGAATTAATAGAGTAATTTCTTCTCAGAAAATCAGCACGAAATTGCTTGAAACTATCAGAACTAAAAAGGCGGCTAGCACTGACTTTGCCAGGTCACAGGTCTAGTGGAACTGGGAAGTCATGTTTGGCATTTACGCCATTTGGCTTTTGATCTTAGGGCATCATTTTACCATGTTTTGGGGGCATTCTTGCCACTTGGCTTTTGATTTCTGGGCATTTCTTTGCCTTTGCTTCATTTGGAGTGTGACTCCTGGCTGGTGAAGTTCTGGTTCAGTTTGGTTTGAGTGCACAGACATCTGGTACAAACTGTTCGAGCTAATATGTGAATTGCTCACTCTAAGGTTCCACACCCCACCTGGGACTTCTTGGGAAATTTTTTTAAACGACTGGTCAATCTATAGCTATGATCCAATGACAAGAAAAATGACCTAAAAATATTAGATCTTTATTGACTTATGATAGGAAAATGAACTGAAGCTCCCTTATGTACAGGTCTTCCTCCTCTAATCAACAGCCTGAGACTGATCAAACTAAGATCCTTACTTCCCCAGAGGGACAATCCCTCCTGGAACCAATCTACCCTTGTTACCAGGCCAAGCTGAGTACTATCTGGTCTAAATTTTGGCTATATAACTATGGTCACACACAAAAAACACAATTTTTGACAATGTGGTCACAATATTCTTTAGACTCCAGAGAAAACTTGAAGAAAAAATTCTCTTAGGAATTCTTCTCCTGAGGAAATAACTCCTCCTATCCATTTCAGTGAAAAAGCAAGAGAGTTCCAGAAAAACATCTATTTCTGCTTTATTGACTATGCTAAAGACTTTGACTGTGTGGATCACAATAAACTGTGGAAAATTCTGAAAGCGATGGGAATACCAGACCACCTGACCTGCCTCTTGAGAAACCTATATGCAGGCCAGGAAGCAACAGTTAGAACTGGACATGGAACAACAGCCTGGTTCCAAATAGGAAAAGGAGTACATCAAGGCTGTATATTGTCACCCTGCTTATTGAACTTATATGCAGAGTACATCATGAGAAACGCTGGGCTGGAAGAAGCACAAGCTGGAATCAAGATTGCTAGGAGAAATATCAATAACCTCAGATATGCAGATGACATCACCCTTATGGCAGAAAGTGAAGAAGAACTAAAGAGCCTCTTGATGAAAGTGAAAGAGGACAGTGAAAAAGTTAGCTTAAACTCAACATTCAGAAAACGAAGATCATGGCATCTGGTCCCATCACTTCGTGGGAAATAAATGGGGAAACAGTGTAAACAGTGTAAGAGTTTATTTTTGGGGGCTCCAAAGTCACTGCAGATGGTGATTGCAGCCATGAAATTAAAAGACGCTTACTCCTTGGAAGGAAAGTTATGACCAACCTAGATAACATATTCAAAAGCAGAGACATTACTTTGCCAACAAAGGTCTGTCTAATCAAGGCTATGGTTTTTCCAGTCGTCATGTATGGATGTAAGAGTTGGACTGTGAAGAAATCTGAGCACTGAAGAATTGATGCTTTTGAGCTGTGGTGTTAGAAAAGACTCTTGAGAGTCCCTTGGACTGCAAGGAGATCCAACCAGTCCATCCTAAAGGAGATCAGTCCTGGGTGTTCATTGGAAAGACTGATGCTAAAGCTGGAACTCCAATACTTTGGCCACCTCATGCAAAGAGTTGACTCATTATAAAAGACCTTGATGCTGGGAGGGATTGGGGGCAGGAGGAGAAGGGGATGACAGAGGATAAGATGGCTGGATGGCATCACCGGCTCGATGGACATGAGTTTGAGTAAACTCTGGGAGTTGGTAATGGACAGGGAGGCCTGGTGTGCTGTTGTTCGTGGGGTCACAAAGAGTCAGACACAACTGAGTGACTGAACTGAACTGATTCCTTTAGACCAGAGCTCTCTGAATCACTTATCTAGACTAAATTTAATTCCTGAAACCAAAAGTAATAAAAAGGGGAACAATGCCTTTTAAAATCTTACTCCAACCATTTTTTTAATTCATAACTAAGTTTGGAAAACAAAGCTATAGGATCTCTTGTGTCTATTTGGATGTATGTATGTCTCAGTGTGTGTCTTTGATTTTTTGATAATATTGCTGATTGCTGAGATCAGTTTGTAAACGAGCACTAATCCAATTGGCCTTAAAAAAAAAAAAAAAGTAAGCGCTTACAAATCAATTCTAAATACAAGAGAAAGTAACCTAAATGAATTTCAGGTTTACATGAACCAGGAAATAGTATTAAACACCTGATATTAATGTTTGTTTGTTGATCTAAATAATGTAGGCATGTCTAAGAGTAATTAACATTAAGCAGAATATTTTCATTGTACCTAGGTTTAATAGAAGTTAAATATTATTATATTGTTACAAGTTTATCAGCAAAGAAATTATCTCAAATGAAGAAACTTCTAAAAAAATGTAAATGATATGAGTATTTAGATAAGAAACTCTAATAATTCTAATAATTATGAATTATAAATCATGAATTAAATTCTGATAATTCTAATAATTATTAGATAATTGTAAATAATTCTAATAATTATGAATTCAAAAACTCTAATAATTATGCTTTAGGAATGTCTGTCTAAAATAGTCTAACCTGATTGGGGTAACTTGAACTTCTAAGGGCTGTGCTAAACTAAGTGTTGGATGTCTATTAAATAGCTAAGTCATTTCCAAATAAAATAAGAATTTGAAACATTAACTACTGAGGCGGTCCTAAGATGGCAGAGGAATAGGACTGGGAGACCACTTTCTCCCCCACAAATTCATCAAAAGAACAGTTGAACGCTCAGTAAATTCCACAAAACAACTTCTGAATGCCGCTGGCAGAGGATATCAGACACCCAGAAAAGCAGCCCATTGTCTTCAAAAGGAGGTAGAAAAAAATATAAAAGACAAAAAGAGAGACCAAAGAGGTAGGCATGGAGCTCCATCCATGGAAGAGAGTCTTTAAAAAAAGAGAAGTTTCCAAACACCAGGAAACACTCTCACTGCCGAGTCTGTGGTGAGCCTTGGAACCACAGAGGGCAACATAACTGGGACAAAAAATAAATAAATAATTAAAACCCACAGGTTACGTGCCCAACGGTAACTACCCCAGCCGAGAAGCAGTGCAGACGCCTGCATCCACCACTAGCAAGCGGGGGCTGGGCAGGGAGGCGTGGGCTGCATTGCTTAGAGTAAGGACCAGGCCAGAATGCCCCGAGGGCAGTATGAGGGAACTAGCTTGGACTAGCAAACCAGACTGTAGGATAGCTACCAAGCGAAAAGCCCTAACCTAAGACACCGTCAGGCCTGCTCACAGAACAAAGAACTGAGCAGAGCTAGCGGGCTGCAGACCATCCCACTCCGGTGACAGGCAGCCAGAGCCAGAAGGGGGCAATTGGGGCTCCAGAGAGGCATTATCTACCAAACTGCAAGCAGGATTTGTTGCTAAGACTTCTTGGAATTCTGGAAGGTCAACATCCACCTGAGAAGGTGCGCCGGGTGTACACCCAGAGAAGTGAGCAGCAGGACGGGGAAGGCAATAAGTTGCAGCGACCATGCTCGCCAAACACCTGGTCACCTGAGCTGCTCGGACCTGGGAAGGGCACAAAACACAGGCCCAACCGAGTCTGTGCCGCTAAGGACTACCAGAGTACCTGAACCTGAGCGGCTTAGACCTGGGAAGTGCATACAATCCAGAGCAGGCCTCAGACAGTTCCCGGCAGAGCAACCTAGAGCCTAAGCAGTGTAGACAGGGATGGCACACACCTGTGAGCAGAGACAAACCCAGTGTGACTGAGACACTGCGAGCACACACCAGTGTTATTTGTTTGCAGCGTCCCTCCCTCCCCACAGCAAGACTGAACAAGGGAACCTAAAAAAGTGTCCACCACCGCCCTCTTGTGTCAGGGAGGAAATTAGACACTGATCAGATGAGATCAGATTAGATCAGTCACTCAGTCATGTCTGACTCTTTGCGACCCCGTGAATCACAGCACACCAGGCCTCCCTATCCATCACCAACTCCCGGAGTTCAATCAGACTCACGTCCATCGAGTCAGTGATGCCATCCAGCCATCTCATCCTCTGTCGTCCCTTTCTCCTCTTGCCCCCAATCCCTTCCAGCATCAGAGTAACCTTTAGCATCATTCCTTCCAAAGAAATCCCAGGGCTGATCTCCTTCATAAAGGACTGGTTGGATCTCCTTGCAGTCCAAGGGACTCTCAAGAGTCTTCTCCAACACCACAGCTCAAAAGCATCAATTCTTCAGTGCTCAGCCTTCTTCACAGTCCAACTCTGACATCCATACATGACCACAGGAAAAACCATAGCCTTGACTAGACGAACCTTTGTTGGCAAAGTAATGTCTCTGCTTTTGAATATGCTATCTAGGTTGGTCATAACTTTCCTTCCAAGGAGTAAGCGTCTTTTAATTTCATGGCTGCAGTCACCATCTGCAGTGATTTTGGAGCCCCAAAAAATAAAGTCTGACACTGTTTCCCCATCCATTTCCCATGACGTGATGGGACCAGATGCCATGATCTTCGTTTTCTGAATGTTGAGCTTTAAGCCAATTTTTTCACTCTCCTCTTTCACTTGCATCAAGAGGCTTTTTAGTTCCTCTTCACTTTCTGCCATAAGGGTGGTGTCATCTGCATATCTGAGGTTATTGATATTTCTCCTGGCAATCTTGATTCCAGCCTGTGTTTCTTCCAGTCCAGCGTTTCTCATGATGTACTCTGCATATAAGTTAAATAAGCAGGGTGACAATATACAGCCTTCGCGTACTCCTTTTCCTATTGCTATCTGGGGAGGCCTTACAAATAGCTGTGAAAAGAAGAGAAGCGAAGAGCAAAGGAGAAAAGGAAAGATATAAGCATCTGAATGCAGAGTTCCAAAGAATAGCAAGAAGAGATAAGAAAGCCTTCTTCAGTGATCAATACAAAGAAATAGAGGAAAACAACAGAATGGGAAAGACTAGAGATCTCTTCAAGAAAATCAGAGATACCAAAGGAACATTTCATGCAAAGATGGGCTCGATAAAGGACAGAAATGGTATGGACCTAACAGAAGCAGACGAAATTAAGAAGAGGTGGCAAGAATACACAGAAGAACTGTACAAAAAAGATCTTCATGACCCAGATAATCACTATGGTGTGATCACTGACCTAGAGCCAGACATCCTGGAATGTGAAGTCAAGTGGGCCTTCAAAAGCATCACTACAAACAAAGCTAGTGGAGGTGATAGAATTACAGTTGAGCTATTTCACACCCTGAAAGATGATGCTGTGAAAGTGCTGCACTCAATATGCCAGCAAATTTGGAAAACTCAGCAGTGGCCACAGGACTGGAAAAGGTTAGTTTTTATTCCAATCCCAAAGAAAGGCAATGCCAAAGCATGCTCAAACTACCGCACAATTGCACTCATCTCACATGCTAGTAAAATACTGCTCAAAATTCTCCAAGCCAGGCTTCAGCAATATGTGAACCATGAACTTCCAGATGTTCAAGCTGGTTTTAGAAAAGGCAGAGGAACCAGAGATCAAATTGCCAACATCCGCTGGATCATGGAAAAAGCAAGAGAGTTCCAGAAAAACATCTATTTCTGCTTTATTGACTACGCCAAAGCCTTTGACTGTGTGGATCACAATAAACTGTGGAAAATTCTGAAGATGGGAATACCAGACAACCTGACCCTCCTCTTGATAAATTTGTATGTAGGTCAGGAAGCAACAGTTAGGACTGGACATGGAACAACAGATTAGTTCCAAATAGGAAAAGGAGTAGGTCAAGGCTGTATATTGTCACCCTGTATATTAGACACTGAAGAGACCAGCAAACAGAAGAAGCTAAAACAGAAGGAACCTCCTTGGAAGTGACAGGTGCAATAGATTAAAACCCTGTAGTTAGTACCAACTACATAGGAAGGGGCCTATAGATCTTGAGAAATATAAGCTGGATCAAGGAACTATCCGAAAATGAACTGAACCCATACTACCCACAACACCACCAGAGAAATTCCTAGATGTATTTTTACTAGTTTTACTATCATTCTTTAATTTTTTTAAAAAAATTTTAAGTCCTGTATTACTCCTTTAATTTTCATTTTTATAACCTACTATTACTTTGCAAAAAAAAAAAAAAAGAGAGAGAGACCCTATTTTTAAAGCGAATATATATATATATATATATATATATATATATTTTTAAATTTTGCAACTTTTTTTTTTCTTTTCTTTAATATTGTATTTTTGAAAATCCAACCTGTACTCTAGAATTTTAATCTTTGCTTTTGGTATTTGTTATCAATTTTGTACCTTTAAGAACCCAAATTCAGTACCCATTTTTACTTGGGGGCGAGATTACTGGCTTGACTGCTCTTTCCCACTTTGGACTCTCATTTTTCTCCACCAGGTCACCTCTATCTCCTCCCTCCCCATTCTTTTCTCTACCCAACTCTGTGAATGTCTCTGTATGTTTTGGATGGTGGAGAACACTTAGGGAACTGATTACTGGCTAGATCTATCTCTCTCCTTTTGATTCCCCCTTGATCCTCCTGGCCATTTTGGTCTCCTTCCTCCCTCTTCTCTTCTCTGTGTAAATCCGTGAACATCTCTGAGTGGTCCAGACTGTGGAGCGTACACAAGGAAGTGATTACTGGCTAGCTTGCTCTCTCCTCTTTTGATTCCACCTCATCTCATTCAGGTCACCTCTATCTCCCTCCTCCCTCTTCTCTTCTCCATGTAACTCTGTGAACCTCTCTGGGTATGCCTCACTGTGGAGAAACTTTTCATCTTTAATGAAAAGTTTTGTTTTATCAATGGTGCTATATAGATGGAGAAGTCTTGAGACTACTGTAAAAATAAGACCGAAAACCAGACGCAGGAGGCTTAACTCCAAATCCTGAGAACACCAGAGAACTCCTGACTCCAGGGAACATTAATCGACAGGAGCTCATCAAACGCCTCCATACCTACACTGAAACCAACCATCCGAGGGACAACAAGTTCCAGAGCAAGACATACCACACAAATTCTCCAGGAACACAGCCCTGGGCTTCAATATACAGGCTGCCCAAAGTCAGTCCAAACCCATTGACATCTCATAACTCATTATTGGATACCTCATTGCACTCCAGAGAGAAGAAATACAGCTCCACCAACCAGAACACTGACACAAGTTTCCCTAACCAGGAAACCTTGACAAGCCACCTGTACAAACCCACACACAGGGAGGAAACTCCACAATAAAGAGATCTCTACAAACTGCCAGAATACGGAAAGGCCACCCCAAACACAACAATATAAACAAGATGAAGAGACAGAGGAATACCCAGTAGGTAAAGGAACAGGATAAATGCCCACCAAACCAAAAAAAAAAAAAAAAGAGGAAGAGATAGGGAATCTACCTGATAAAGAATTCCAAATATGATAGTGAAAATGATCCAAAATCTTGAAACCAAAATGGAATCACAAATAAATAGCCTGGAGACAAGGATTGAGAAGATGCAAGAAAGATTTAACAAGGACCTGGAAGAAATTAAAAAAAGTGTCAATATATAATGAATAATGCAATAAACCAGATCAAAAACACTCTGGAGGGAACAAATAGTAAAAAAAACAGAGGTAGAGGATAGGATTAGTGAGGTAGCAGATAGAATGGTGGAAATAAATGAATCAGAGAGGAAAAAAGAAAAACAAATAAAAAGAAATGAGGACAATCTCAGAGACCTCTGGGACAATGTTAAACACTCCAACATTCGAATCATAGGTGTCCCAGAAGAAGACAGAAAGACCATGAGAAAATACTTGAGGAGACAATAGTTGAAAATTTCCCTGAAATGGGGAAGGAAATAATCACCCAAGTCCAAGAAACCCAGAGAGTTCCAAACAGGATAAACCCAAGGCAAAACACCCCAAGACACATATTAATCAAATTGACAAAAATCAAATACAATGAACAAGTATTAAAAGTAGCAAGGGAAAAACAACAAATAACACACAATGAGATTCCCAAAGGATAACAGCTGATCTTTCAATAGAAACTCTTAAGGCCAAAAGGGAATTGCAGGACATACTTAAAGTGATGAAAGAAAATAACCTACAGCCCAGGTTACTGTACCCAGCAAGGATCTCATTCAAATATGAAGGAGAAATCAAAAGCTTTACACACAAGCAAACCAGCTCTCCAACAAATGCTAAAGGATCTTCTCTAGACAGGAAACACAAAAAGGGTGTATAAACTCGAACCCAAAACAATAAAGTAAATGGCAGCAGGATCATACTTACCAATAATTACCTTAAACATAAATGGGTTGAATGCCCCATCCAAAAGATAAAGACTGGCTGAATGGATGCAAAAACAAGACCCCTATATATGTTGTCTACAAGAGACCCACCTCAAAACAAGGGGCACATACAGACTGAAAGTAAAGGGCTGGAAAAAGATATTCCACGTGAATAGAGACCAAAAGAAAGCAGGAGTAGCAATACTCATATCAGATAAAATAGATTTTAAAACAAAGGCTGTGAAAAGAGACAAAGAAGGACACTACATAATGATCAAAGGATCAATCCAAGAAGAAGATATAATAATTATAAATATATATGCACCCAACATAGGAGCACCACAATATGTAAGACAAATGCTAACATGTATGAAAGGGGAAATTAACAATAAGACAATAATAGTGGGAGACTTTAATACCCCACTCACACCTATGGATAGATCAACTAAACAGAAAATTAATAAGGAAACACAAACTTTAAATGATACAATAGACCAGTTAGACCTAATTGATATCTATAGGACATTTCACCCCCAAACAATGAATTTCACCTATTTTTCAAGCGCACACGGAACCTTCTTCAGGATAGATCACATCCTGGGACATAAATCTGGCCTTGGTAAATTTTAAAAAATTGAAATCATTCCAAGCATCTTTTCTGACTACAATGCAGTAAGATTAGATCTCAATTACAGAAGAAAAACTATTAAAAATTCCAACATATGGAGGCTGAACAACACGCTGCTGAATAACCAACAAATCACAGAAGAAATCAAAAAAGAAATCAAAATATGCATAGAAACGAATGAAAATGAAAACACAACAACCCAAAACCTGTGGGACACAGTAAAAGCAGTGCTGAGGGGAAGGTTCATAGCAATACAGGCATACCTCAAGAAACAAGAAAAAAGTCAAATAAATAACCTAACCCTACACCTAAAACAACTAGAAAAGGAAGAAATGAAGAACCCCAGGGTTAGTAGAAGAAAAGAAATCTTAAAAATTAGGGCAGAAATAAATGCAAAAGAAGAAAAAGAGACCATAGCAAAAATCAACAAAGCCAAAAGGTGGCTCTTTGAGAGGATAAATAAAATTGACAAACCATTAGCCAGACTCATCAAGAAACAAAGGGAGAAAAATCAAATCAATAATTTTAGAAATGAAAATGGAGAGATCACAACAGACAACACAGAAATACAAAGGATCTTATGAGACTACTATCTGCAATTATATGCCAATAAAATGGACAACTTGGAAGAAATGGACAAATTCTTAGAAAAGTACAACTTTCCAAAACTGAACCAGGAAGAAATAGAAAATCTTAACAGACCCATCACAAGCACGGAAATTGAAACTGTAATCAGAAATCTTCCAGCAAACAAAAGCCCAGGTCCAGACGGCTTCACAGCTGAATTCTACCAAAGATTTACAGAAGAGCTAACACCTATTCTGCTCAAACTCTTCCAGAAAATTTCAGAGGAAGGTAAACTTCCAAACTCATTCTATGAGACCACCATCACCCTAATACCAAAACCTGACAAAGATGCCACAAAAAAAGAAAACTACAGGCCAATATCACTGATGAACATAGAGGCAAAAATCCTTAACATTCTTGCAATCAGAATCCAACAATACATTAAAAAGATCATACACCATGACCAAGTGGGCTTTATCCCAGGGATGCAAGGATTCTTCAATATCCACAAATCAATCAATGTAATACACCACATTAACAAATTGAAAAATAAAAGCCATATGATTATCTCAATAGATGCAGAGAAAGCCTTTCACAAAATTCAACATCCATTCATGATAAAAAGTCTCCAGAAAGCAGGAATAGAAGGAACATACCTCAACATAGTAAAAGCAGCGAACATTATCCTCAATGGTGAAAAGTTGAAAGCATTTCCCCTGAAGTCAGGAACAACACAAGAGTGCCCACTTTCACTACTATTCAACATATATTTGGAAGTTTTGGCCACAGCAATCAGAGCAAAAAAAAAGAAATAAAAGGAATCCAAATTGGAAAAGAAGTAAAACGCTCACTGTTTGCAAATGACATGATCCTCTACGTAGAAGACTCTAAAGAATCCACCAGAAAATTACTAGAGCTAATCAATGAATAGAGTAAAGTTGCAGGATATAAAATCAACACACAGAAATCCCTTGCATTCCTATACATTAATAATGAGAAAATAGAAAGAGAAATTAAGAAAACAATTGCATTCATCATTGCAACAAAAAGAATAAAATACTTAGGAATATATCCACCAAAAGAAACTAAAGAAACTATAGAAAGCTATAAAACACTGGTGAAAGAAATCAAAGAGGACACTAATAGATGGAGAAGTATACGGTGTTCATGGATCGGAAGAATCAATATAGTGAAAATGAGTATACTACCCAAAGCAATTTATAGATTCAATGCAATCCCTATCAAGCTACCAACGGTATTTTTCACAGAGCTAGAACAAATAATTTCACATTTTGTATGGAAATACAAAAAACCTCGAATAGCCAAAGCAATCTTGAGAAAGAAGAATGGAACTGGAGAAATCAACCTGCCTGGCTTCAAGCTCTACTACAAAGTAACAGTCATCAAGACAGTTTGGTATTGGCACAAAGACGGAAATATAGATCAATGGAACAAAATACAAAGCCCAGAGATAAATTCATACACCTATGCACATCTTATCTTTGACAAAGGAGGCAAGAATATACAATAGATTAAAGACTATCTCTTTAACAAGTGGTGCTGGGAAAACTGGTAAACCACTTGTAAAAGAATGACTAGAACACTTTCTAACACCATACACAAAAATAAACTAAAAAAAAAAAAAAGATCTAAACGTAAGACCAGAAACTATAAAACTCCTAGAGGAGAACATAGGCAAAACACTCTGACATAAATCACCGCAGGATCCTCTATGACCCACCTCCCAAAATATTGGAAATAAAAGCAAAAATAAACAAATGGGACCTAATTAAACTTAAAGCTTCTGCACAACAAAGGAAACTTTAAGCAAGGTGAAAAGACAGCCTTCAGAATGGTAGAAAATAATAGCAAATGAAGCAACTGACAAACAACTAATCTCAAAAATATACAAGCAACTCCTGCAGCTCAATTCCAGAAAAATAAACGACCCAATCAAAAAAATGGGCCAAAGAACTAAATAGACATTTCTCCAAAGACATACAGATGGCTAACAAACACATGAAAAGATGCTCAACATCACTCATTATCAGAGAAATGCAAATCAAAACCACAATGAGGTACCATTTCACGCCAGTCAGAATGGCTGCGATCCAAAAGTCTACAAGCAATAAATGCTGGAGAGGGTGTGGAGAAAAGGGAATGCTCTTACACTGTTGGTAGGAATGCAAAATAGTACAGCCACTATGGAGAACAGTGTGGAGATTCCTTAAAAAACTGGAAATAAACTGCCATATTGCCGGAGTCCAGCTCCAGCAACCAGGGAATCAGCCTGAAGGGGTGAGTGGTGTTGGCTGACATTGATGTAGCCTCTGACTCACAGTATGGAACTACACGTTTATTTCAAGCTTCAGGTTTTCTTTTATAATTTGACAAAAGCATTAGGTCAGAGGTTTGACATTTTTAGTTTTCCCCACCCAGTTTTTTGTCTCCAGAAATCATTGTTGTCCTTCAAACAGAGTTTCTGCTTCAGCGATTCTCTCAGAATTGGCTTTACTATCTATTATCTACTTTTTCTTATGTGTCCTATACTTAACTTGTGATTACGTTGTAACTCATGCTACATTCCTCAGTTTATTTCTTATCTTTCTGTATCCTGTTTGCCCCTGGCATCTTAAGATCACTGTCTCCTAAAAAGACGTCTAGCTATTCTTAATTATTCCTAAACCCTAAACTTAGCAAACTTCTTTTGCCATAAATATTTCCCTCACAAACAGGTTTCAGAAAACAATCCTTCCCATGGCCTCAAGTTGCAGCCTACCTGCTCATCCTGGGACATTCTTTGTAAAGATCCTTGAACAAATGTCAATGGTTATTTTATAGATTATTTTCTGGGCACAACTGCAGAAGGCTTTGTGCTTTCTCATGCTTCTCTCAAGTACCTTAACACTCTTTCCAGCCAACTCAACCAAAGAAAGGAAAGAACAAGTCAGAATCACAAGGCCTAACTCCTTCATCCTGGGACCGTGCCTGCGAGATGAGGAGAGGGGGTTGGGGCCATGCCTCCATTTTGTCAGTAATGCCTAATGTGGCTCCTGACACCATATGACCCAGCAATCCCACTGCTGGGCATATACACCGAGGAAACCAGAATTGAAAAGACACGTGTACCCCAATGTTCATCACAGCACTATTTATAATAGCCAGGACATGGAAGCAACCTAGATGTCCATCAGCAGATGAATGGATAAGAAAGCCCTGGTACATATACACAATGGAGTATTACTCATCCATTAAAAAGAATACATTTGAATCAGTTCTAATGAGGTGGATGAAACTGGAACCTATTATACAGAGTGAAGTAAGCCAGAAGGAAAAACACCAATACAGTATAATAATGCATATATATAGAATTTAGAAAGATGGTAACGATAACCCTGTATGCGAGACAGCAAAAACTACACAGATGTATAGAACAGTCTTTCGGACTCTGTGGTAGAGGGCGAGGGTGGGGTGATTTGGGAGAATGGCATTGAAACATGTATAATATCTTATGTGAAATGAATTGCCAGTCTAGGTTCGATGCGTGATACAGGATGCTCAGGGCTGGTGCACTGGGATAACCCAGAGGAATGGTATGGGGAGGGAGGTGGGAGGGGGGTTCAGGATGGGGAACACATGTACACCTGTAGTGGATTCATGTTGATGTATGGCAAAACCAATACAATATTGTATAGTAATTAGCCTCCAATGAAAATAAATAAATTCATATTTAAAGAAAAAAGAAACATTTACTACTAAACACTGATTTTTCTCTTACAGAGAAACTGAAAAGATTTGGGATTAAAAATAAATGATGTTTGGTGCCATCCTAAAATGTTCTCTCTAAGAAAACAAAGGTTTTAGGAATTATCACTTTTATTTATGCTCACTAATCTATAAAATGCTAATATAAAAGTCAGTTCTTTGTTGCTTTAGGAAAGTAGAAAGTGTGTTTTTGGTAAAGAAGTTATGAAGAATGGAATTGCATTTTGTGAAGGGAAAAGGAAATAAGCCTGACTTACAGGTGGCTTTTTAGGATGGAAGGACACAGTAATGGGTACAAGAAGTGATAAGGTTTGTGAAAAGTGAACCATGAGGAAAGAGTTTTGTATATGGTGAGGACTAAGTTTAAAATAAAGTTAATTAAATTTACCTTTTAAGTAAAGTAAGCTGGTGCAAACACTTGAATTTAGCTTTTCTCTCTGTTAAGAGGACACCTTTTCTTCAGATATTGAACTGCCTTTTATAATAGATTTAAATTTCTTTTTCTCTTAAATGATCTATTCTGAAATCCCTTATTGTTACTTTGGCTTATTGTTTTACAATAGCCTATAATCCTATCTGACTGAGTGTGCTAAACCTTTTCGTTATTTGTTGACAAAGCTTCCTAAATCATTCTAATGAAGATTTCTAGCTAACTTTGGGATGCTTCAGAGGGCCTCTGAAACATCACAAAGAGAGATATTACACTAATTAGGTTCATTTTGTATACAGGATTACATGGGGTGTATTGTCAAGTGAGTAATAAGTCTCAGGTTATATTGTATGGTAAATGTTACTAATATAGATATC
Organism: Bos taurus; assembly: GCF_002263795.3. Taxonomy (NCBI): domain Eukaryota; kingdom Metazoa; phylum Chordata; class Mammalia; order Artiodactyla; family Bovidae; genus Bos; species Bos taurus. The sequence goes on from NC_037335.1 coordinate 33,079,010, forward strand.
CTAGAAACTGTACAGAGTTCCTAAAATTTTGATATGTTTGGATAAAATGTTATCAAGAATACTTCTAGTGACTATATCAACATATTGTCACAGCACTAACCAAGTTTCACCTCTTCAAGATTTATAAAAAGAACATTTGGATAAATACCAAACTGGGTAAGGATTCTAATAGAAAACCTTATAACTTCACAAAGGTTAACAAAAGGACTGAATGAACTGGTGAATATGCTTATAACTTTTATGGTTTCTATCTGAAGAATTAGTGATCTGAATCTGTGTTTTCCAGGTATAAGGAAAAAAAAATCAAAAAACCTTCCCCTTAAACTAATTATGACACTAATTTAGTAAAATTATTTTATAAATAAATTGAAACATTTATCTTTTCTCTCTATCTGAAGCTCCAGAGATTGGAAGCTTTTAGTTTCCAGTAACTATCAGATAAGTTAGGAATGTTATCTCAATAACAGGTACAGAAATCTCAAGGAATTTGGGAGACCTTGAGAAGGCAGGAATTTACTTAGATCTTTTAGGCAAAATCTGTGATAAGCCTTTGGCATGACTTTCCTAGCCCTGAAAGGTTTTATTTTAAAAGTTCAGTCTGAGACTCTATAAGAGTCTCAGGAAAGCAAAAAAAGTCTGCGATTAATTATGGTTCTATAAGTCATCAGGCCAAGTTTATTGAGACCAGACATATATTACAAACAGGTCTTAATTTGGTTATATTTGGTAAAAAATTACAGTGATTTTAGGGAGAAAGAGATGTTTCAATGAATGTTAAATCCAAGTTTGTTAATGGAGGTCTGTATCTACTAAGACTCATTTTCTGGATAGTTCTTTGCTCTTAGGGTATACTAATGTAAAATTTAATTGAATTATTAAAGGACACTCTAGGGTTGTTTCTGAAGCTTATCTCAGTAATCTGTCTTTGGATGATCAGATGCCTCACACATGACCTTCAACCAAGACTGGAAGAAGACAAAATTTAAGGAACTATCTCCAACCTGAGTGGAAGGACCTTTCTATCAGGTACCCTTAAGTAGCTCACGCCCAGTGAAATTGAAGGAAAATTGATTCTTGGGTTAACTCCCACTTCCAAAAGCCCCTAAGATGGACTGGTCCATAGACAGAACCTCAGTTCACCTTAAAACCATGCTTAAACAGAAGAAACTACACTACACTGGGATGAGAAGATGACATCAGAAGTAGACGGCTTGCCCAAGATGCTGATCTGACTTTTATGATCATTTATAATGTTTTCTTGATTCCTTGGACCTATGCCTATTAGTTACATGTTTTCTATCATGGACATGATTCTATGCTACTTTAAAAGTCAAACCAAATGTTGGGTTGTGGCCAATTACTTGTGCCTAGTACTTCTGGATTATCTGTTCTCTAGATGGATTTCTGTTCTCTGGGGCTCTGATTGGATACCCCCTAGGAAATTTATTTCAGATGAGTGCTCAGTCCTGTTCTATCTATTCATTATATTACTAGATGGGATCCTCTCACCTGGCCAATTAATAATACCTGCTCTGATACTGGCCATAGATTTAAGTTTTCTCTTGGTGTCATTTAAAGTCAATCGGAGTGATGAGCTAAGTCTCAACAAAAAATTAACTTTTCATCTATTAAAAGGAAAACTCCCACAGTGATGGAGAGGATCTATATGGTTAACACCAGGCTATGGTCATTTAGGTTTAAAGGCTCCTCTATGTTGGGAATGGTTAAATCACACTAAAAATGATTAACCTGGTAATTATGAGACAAGGCTGGGTGCTTTATGAACTATGCCTATTATTACCATTAGGGAGAATTATTGGTATGTAACTCAGTGGATTTGTGCCACTAATATATGGCCTTCACATCTACAGGGATGGATACAGTGTAGCCTGGGATTCCTACGAATTTAAGGTCAGATATGTTAACAAATTAGAGGTAGCCCTAACCATAATATTGGAATGATACCAATGGGCCAAAGATCTGTATTCTACTGGTATGACCACTTAGCAGCTTGTATGTGTGTGTGTGTGCCTTCAATGGGGTTAGAGGATGTAATTGACCATATCTAAGCCTTAACATAGAGAAGGCAATGGCACCCCACTCCAGTGCTCTTGCCTGGAAAATTCCGTGGACGGAGGAGCCTGGTAGGCTGCAGTCCAAGGGGTCGCTAAGAATCCGACACGACTGAGTGACTTCACTTTCACTTTTCACTTTCATGCATTGGAGAAGAAAATGGCAACCCACTCCAGTGTTCTTGTCTGGAGAATCCCAGGGATGGGGGAGCCTGGTGGGCTGCCATCTATGGGATCGCACAGAGTCGGACACGACTGAAGTGACTTAGCAACAGCAGCAGCAGCAACAACAAGCCATAACAACTTTCATAAGCTTTAAACGATAACAACCGGGCTATTAGCCTATTGAATTCTGAGATCTCTATGATGAGAAAGGCAGTGCTACATAACTGCAAAGCCCTTGACACCTTACAGTATCTCAGGGAGATATCTGTGCTATAATTCAAACTGAATGCTATATTTTCATACCTGATAAATCCTTTAATGTAACACATGTGAATCACATGAAAAATCAAATTTCTGCTTTAAGTGACCCATTCCTTAGTCTTGACAGTCTTAAAAAAAAAAAAACAAAAAAACAAAAAAACCTGTCGGAGGCTCATGGCTATAATATTTATTTTTAATTCCACTAATGTTATTGATTATACCATTTGTATTTTGTTTGTTTCACATGATTATTATACTAAGTGTATGACTGAGCCTCCAACAAAAACGATGACTAGACTTGAAGCAACTGATCAAATGTATAGCTTAATATATGATATGATCAAGGATTGTAATAGTTAACTCTAGGTAGGAGAAGGCAATGGCACCCCACTCCAGTACTCTTGCCTGGAAAATCCCATGGACGGAGGAGCCTGGTAGGCTGCAGTCCATGGTGTCGCTAAGAGTCAGGCATGACTAAGCGACTTCACTTTCACTTTTCACTTTCATGCATTGGAGAAGGAAATGGCAACCCAATCCAGTATTCTTGCCTGGAGAATCCCAGGGACAGAGGAGCCTAGTGGGCTGCCGTCTATGGGGTTGCACAGAGTCAGACATGACTGAAGTGACTTAGCAGTAGCAGTAGCAGGTATGAAATGATGCAAAGAGAAGGAATACTTTCCTGGACCATAACTAGAAGACAGGTATCCAGAGATCTTTGACTATTAAGACCTAGTCCAGTAATAGCATATTGAGTGTCTTATTGACAAAAACCTAGTTCAGAACTGGGAACGAGCCTTCCCAGCTATGAAGGACAAAATAGTCATGAAATGCCCCCCAAAGTATTGTCGGATTTATGACCACAAAAGGGCCATATCAACTACAAATTGGCACTTATCCAAACATCTGCTGGATCATGGAAAAAGCAAGAGAGTTCCAGAAAAACATATATTTCTGCTTTATTGGCTATGCCAAAGCCTTTGACTGTGTGGATCACAATAAACTGTGGAAAATTCTGAAAGAGATGGGACTACCAGACCACCTGACCACCTGACCTGCCTCTTGAGAAACCTATATGCAGGCCAGGAAGCAACAGTTAGAACTGGACATGGAACAACAGACTGGTTCCAAATAGGAAAAGGAGTATGTCAAGGCTGTATATTGTCACCCTGCTTATTCAACTTATATGGAGAGTATAAGTTGAGAAACGCTGGACTGGAAGAAGCACAAGCTGGAATCAAGATTGCTGGGAGAAATATCAATAACCTCAGATATGCAGATGACACCACCACCCTTATGGCAGAAAGTGAGGAGGAACTAAAAAGCCTCTTGATGAAAGTGAAAGAGGAGAGTGAAGAAGTTGGCTTAAAGCTCAACATTCAAAAATCTAAGATCATGGCATCTGGTCCCATCACTTCATGGCATATAGATGGGGAAACAGTGGAAACAGTGGCAGACTTTATTTTTCTAGGCTCCAAAATCACTGCAGATGGTGACTGCAGCCATGAAATTAAAAGATGCTTACTCCTTAGAGGGAAAGTTGTGACCAACCTAGACAGCATATTCAAAAGCAGAGATATTACTTTGCCAACAAAGGTTCATCTAGTCAAGGCTATGGTTTTTCTAGTGGTAATGTATGGATGTAAGAGTTGGACTGTGAAGAAAGCTGAGCACCAAAGAATTGATGCTTTTGAACTGTGGTGTTGGAGAAGACTTTTGAGAGTCCCTTGGACTGCAAGGAGATCCAACCAGTCCATCCTAAATGAGATCAGTCCTGGGTGTTCATTGGAAGGACTGATGCTAAAGCTGAAACTCCAATACTTTGGCCACCTCATGCAAAGTGTTGACTCATTGGAAAATACCCTGATGCTGGGAGGGATTAGGGGCAGGAGAAGACGGGGACGTCGGAGGATTAGATGGCTGGATGGTATTACTGACTCGATGGACATGAGTTTGAGTAAACTCTGGGAGTTGGTGATGGACAGGGAGGCCTGGGGTGCTGTGATTCATGGTGTCGCAAAGAGTCGAACATGACTGAGCGACTGAACTGAACTGAACTAAAGAGCATTGCCAATGACTGAACAACAAAGGCTTTTGCCATATGCCTCTATGGAGATTGAATCCCATGCTTCTATAGCTGTTGATCTTCAACAGTCTCTGAGGGAGTTCAGGGTGGAGTGAGGCACTCTGTGCTCCAGGGAATCTGGTGGGACAGGTCTTTAGATAGTTGGATGTTTTTAGGAACAGACTTTATGATCTCAATCCTTGCATCTCCTCATATCTAGAGAAGTACTAAATCCCTTCATCGTGACATCAGACCCTCATGACTAACAAAAAACCTTTTGTAAATTGAGTGCTTCATGGTACTGAACTTCCCCTTCCCCTAAACCTTATATATTGACTTTCCCCCCACTGATGCTTTGGAGCAGTCTCTCAGAGCTATCTGAGATGCTGGCTCCTGGGCTAAAGTCCTCATTTTGCCCCAAATAAAATTTAACTCACAACTCGCAAGTTGTAGATCATTTTTTAGTCGACAACTTAATGGCAAATAGATGGGGAAACCGTGAAAACAGTGACAGGCTTTATTTTGGGGGGCTCCAAAATCTCTGCAGATGGTGACTGCAGTCATGGAAATAAAAGCTCCTTGGAAGAAAACCTATGACCAACCTAGACAAAATATTAAAAAGCAGAGACATTACTTTGCCAACAAAGGTCCATCTAGTCAAAGCTACAGTTTTTCCAGTAGTCATGTATGGATGTGAGTTTTGTACCATAAAGAAAGTTGAGCGCCAAAGAATTGATACTTTTGAACTGTGGTGTTGGAGAAGACTCTTGGGAGTCCCTTGGACTGCAAGGAGACAAACCAGTCAATCCCAAAGGAAATCAGTCCTGAATGTTCATTGGAAGGACTGATGCTGAATCTGAAACCTCAGTACTTTGGCCACCTGATGCAAATAACTGACTCATTTGAAAAGACCCCAATGCTGGGAAAGATTGAAGGTGGGAGGAAAAGGGGATGGCAGTGGATGAGATGGTTGGATGGCATCACTGACAACGGACATGAGTTTGAGTATACGCCAGGAGCTGGTAATGAACAGGGAGGCCTGGCGTGCTGCAGTCCATGGGGTCACAGAGTCAAACTCGACTTAGCAGCTGAACGGAATTGGACTGAATCCTGTTAGCCCAAAATGTAAATTGTGGGAGTGGGTCTGGTAAAATTTTCACAAACTTGAGACATTCTTTTGATTTATTGTAATAACTAATTAAAAATGTATATAACTCCTTTGCTAACACTAGCGAGGGAGGCACTCTCTTTCCCCCTTATGATGTTTATGTCAGAAGTTTTTCTGTCCCTTTTCATACTTTAATAAAACTCTTGTACACAAAAGCTCTTGAGGGATCGAGGCTGGCCCCTGGTCCTGAAGCTAAATTTTCCTCTTTGGAGATCAAGAATCCTACACAGTTCACCATAAACTATCACTAGCTTTGTTCATAGTGATGTTTCTTCTTCTTCTTTTTTTTTTTTTTTTAATTTTATTTTTTAACTTTAGAGTGTTGTATTGGTTTTGCCATATATCAACATGGATCTGCCACAGGTATACATGTGTTCCCCACCCTGAACCCTCCTCCCTCCTCCCTCCCCATACCATCCCTCTGGGTCATCCCAGTGCACCAGCCCCAAGCATCCAGTATCGTGCATCGAACCTGGACTGGCTACTTGTTGCATATATGATATTATACATGTTTAATGCCATTCTCCCAAATCATCCCACCCTCTCCCTCTCCCAGAGAGTCCAAAAGACTGTTATATACATCAGTGTCTCTTTTGCTGTCTCGTACAGGGTTATTGTTACCATCTTTCTAAATTCTGTATATATGTGTTAGTATACTGTATTCTTTTTAATGGCTGAGTAATACTCCATTGTGTATATGTACCACTGCTTTCTTATCCATTCATCTGCTGATGGACATCTAGGTTGCTTCCATGTCTTGGCTATTATAAACAGTGCTGCGATAAACATTGGGGTACACGTGTCTCTTTCAATTCTGGTTTCCTCAGTGTGTATGCCCAGCTGTGGGATTGCTGGATCATAAGGCAGTTCTATTTCCAGTTTTTTAAGGAATCTCCACACTGTTCTCCATAGTGGCTGTACTAGTTTGCATTCCCACCAACAGTGCAAGAGGGTTCCCTTTTCTCCACACCCTCTCCAGCATTTATTGCTTGTAGACTTTTGGATTGCAGCCATTCTGACTGGCGTGAAATGGTACCTCATAGTGGTTTTGATTTGCATTTCTCTGATAATGAGGGATATTGAGCATCTTTTCATGTGTTTGTTAGCCATCTGTATGTCTTCTTTGGAGAAATGTCTATTTAGTTCTTTGGCCCATTTTTTGATTGGGTCTTTTATTTTTCTGGAATTGAGCTGCAGGAGTTGCTTGTATATTTTTGAGATTAGTTGTTTGTCAGTTGCTTCATTTGCTATTATTTTCTCCCATTCTGAAGGCTGTCTTTTCACCTTGCTTATAGTTTCCTTCGTTGTGCAGAAGCTTTAAGTTTAATTAGGTCCCATTTGTTTATTTTTGCTTTTATTTCCAGTATTCTGGGAGGTGGGTCATAGAGGATCCTGCTGTGATGTATGTCAGAGAGTGTTTTGCCTATGTTCTCCTCTAGAAGTTTTATAGTTTCTGGTCTTACGTTTAGATCTTTAATCCATTTTTAGTTTATTTTTGTGTATGGTGTTAGAAAGCGTTCAGTCATTCTTTTACAAGTGGTTTACCAGTTTTCCCAGCACCACTTGTTAAAGAGATAGTCTTTAATCCATTGTATATTCTTGCCTCCTTTGTCAAAGATAAGGTGTCCATGGGTGCATGGATTATCTCTGGGCTTTCTATTTTGTTTCATTTATCTATATTTCTGTCTTTGTGCCAGTACTATACTGTCTTGATGACTGTTACTTTGTAGTAGAGGCTGAAGCCAGGCAGGTTGATTTCTCCAGTTCCATTCTTCTTTCTCAAGACTGCTTTGGCTATTCGAGGTTTTGTGTATTTTCATACAAATTGTGAAATTATTTGTTTTAGCTCTGTGAAGAATACCATTGATAGCTTGATAGGGATTGCACTGAATCTATAAATTGCTTTGGGTAGTGTACTCATTTTCACTAATATTGATTCTTCCAATCCATGAACATGGTATATTTCTCCATCTATTAGTGTCCTCTTTGATTTGTTTCACCAGGGTTTTATAGTTTTCTATAAAACACAGAAAACTATAGGTCTTTAGTTTCTTTAGGTAGATATATTCCTAAGTATTTTATTCTTTTCATTGCAATGGTGAATGGAATTGTTTTCTTAATTTCTCTTTCTATTTTCTCATTATTAGTGTATAGGAATGCAAGGTATTTCTGTGTGTTGATTTTATATCCTGCAACTTTACTATAGTCATTGATTAGTTCTAGTAATTTTCTGGTGGAGTCTTTAGGGTTTTCTATTTAGAGGATCATGTCATCTGCAAACAGTGAGAGTTTTACTTCTTCTTTTCCAATTTGGATGCCTTATATTTCTTTTTTTTTGCTCTGATTGCTTTGGCCAAAACTTCCAAAACTATGTTGAATAGTAATGGTGAAAGTGGGCACCCTTGTCTTGTTCCTGACTTTAGAGGAAATGCTTTCAATTTTTCACCATTGAGGATAATATTTGCTGTGGGTTTGTCATATATAGCTTTTATTATGTTGAGGTATGTTCCTTCTATTCCTGCTTTCTGGAGAGTTTTTATCATAAATGGATGTTGAATTCTGTCAAAGGTTTTCTCTGCATCTGTTCTCAAGTCCACTTGACATCACACTCCAGCATGTCTGCCTCTAGGTGAGTGATCACACCATCAATGTTATCTGGGTCATTAAGATCTTATTTGTATAGTTCTTGTATGTATTCGTACAACCTCTTCTTAATAGCATCTGCTTCTGTTGGGTCTGTGCCTTTTTTGTTTTTTATTTTGCCCATTTTTGCATGAAAGTTTCCCTTGGTATCTATAATTTTCTTGAGAAGATCTCTAGTCTTACCCATCCTATTGTTTTCTTCTATTTCTTTGCATTGTTCACTTAGGAAGGCTCTCTTACTTGTCGTTGCTATTCTTTGGAACTCTGTATTCAAATGGGATCTTTCCTTTTCTCCTTTGACTTTTACTTCCCTTCTTTTCTCAGCTATTTGTAAGGCCTCCTCAGACAACCATTTTGCTTTTTTGCATTTCCTTTTCTTGCAGATAGTTTTGATAACTGCCTCCTGTAAAATGTTAAGAACCTCCATCCATAGTTCTTCAGGCACTCAGTCTATTGAATCTATTCCCTCAAATAAAGAATACTTATGGTGTCAAGGGGGCTTCCCTTGTGGTTCAGCTGGTAAAAAATTCCACCTGCAATGTGGGACACCTGGGTTCAATCAATCTCTAAATTGGGACAATCCCCTGGAGAAGGGAAAGGCTACCCACTCCAGTATTCTAGCCTGGAGAATTCCATGGACTATACAGCCCATGGGGTCATAAAGAGTTGGACACAACTGAGCGACTTTCACTTCACTATGGTATAAAGGAGAATATGAAATAGGTATATATATGGAGTAGTGCTTTCTCATAACACTTACTCTCCAGACTGATAAAGCCACCAAAGCTGCACAGCATTTTACCTCCAGTTTCTTGCCCTGTACATGCACACACTTTTAAACCACAGTCTTACAATAAGATCAGGAACTAATTCTTACCTACATTAAGGAATTTTTAAAATCTTTTAAACCCCTATGTTTCAACATTCAAGTGGACTAGTTTCTGTCAGTTTTGATATTCTGGATGCATATTCCTGAATTCCTGGCACACTTTTGTAGAATATTCCCCCTTATTTGTCATTATCACTTTGGATATATTGTTTCTACTATGGTTTTGTTGCTTCTACTCACTGCTTCTAGTAACATATGGTGCCAGTTCTTTCAATTCTTCATATGGCATAATTTCAATTCTCCTTTCCATAATTGTTATGCCAATATCTTCTACTTTGCCTTCTATTAATTGTCTTGCATGATAGAGGCTACTATTTAACAAAAGTGCCAGAAATATCTTTAAACAATATACATGGCAAATCCCATAGGCTGTAAGAAATACTGCTTAACTGAAAACTACCACTATCTTGCTAACAACTAGGTTACAGAAATGATATGTTTGGAATCTGAAATTCAAATCAAATCTTTCTGGTTCCAAAGTCAATTATGTTTCCACTCTGTTTCCAGCTTTATATTTTTTTATCCTCTATTTTCTCTTCCCTTTACACTGTTAGTTTCTTGCAGATGACATAAATTACCATAAATTTTGGATTTTAAAAATACAGAAATGTATTCCCTCATAGTTTTAAAAGTCATAAGTCTAAAATCAGTATCTCTTGGCCAAAATCATGGGGTTGCCAGAGCCACGTGTCCTCCAGAAGGTCTATGCAAGAACCCATTTTTAACCTCTTCCAGATGTTGATGACTGCCATCATTCTTTGGCTTGTCATTGTATAATTCTGATGCTTTTGTAATCATATCACTTTACCTTATTCTGTGTCAAATCTCCCTTTTCCTCCCTCTTATAATAATATATGTAATAATGTTTAGGTCCCACTTTATCATCCTTGATATTCTTCCTATTTCAAGATGTTTAAGTTAATTGCATATGTAAAGTTTGTTTGTTTGTTTTCCTCATATAGGGCAACATCCAGAGGTTCCAGTGTTTAGAAGGTGGATCTTTTGGCAGGAGGACATTATTTAGCCTATTATGCTCTCTATCCTCTCCACTTTGCTCTTTTTCCAGGTTCTGATATCCATGTCTTCCCTTCATTCCTTCTGCTCTACAGGGAGCTACAGCTCCTTCTTATTAACTCTGTGACTTAACACTATTCCTCACACTTTCACTCACTTGTACTTTGTAAATAAAACAGTCTATTAAACACTTCTTGAATTATTTTAATAATATTGATTTGTGTGTGTCTATATGCTACTTTGATCTTTAAAATATTTATGACATAAAATATATTTTGGGACATCAGCAAGATGGTAAATAGGAAGTCCTGACAATATCTTCCCCTCATGGACATACATATTTAGTGATGATCCACAGAACAGTTTCCCTTGGGAGAAATCCAGAAACTAACTGAAAGGTTTATGAATGCTGGGTGAGCACAGACTGAGCCACATCAAAGTTGGCAGTGATATTTCATCATTAGTCCTAACAGGGCACAGGACCATGTTATTTAAAAGATACTTCTAGTTCCCACTTTCTTCCTTGGGATGGAAGGAAAGCACTAGACTATAGGTTCAACATTATGATGATTCTGTGGGCTTCCTGAGGCACATACTTCTGTCTCACCTGTTTTTGATCTCTGATGAGACCAGGGATACTCTAGATCTTAACGACCATTGAGGACAAAAACTGTTGCCTAAACTGTCAAACTAACACATACCACATCACACATCCCAGCTCAGGCAAAAAGAAACCCAGTCCCCAGATTCTCCAAGAGAGGAAACAACATTGTGTGTCCAATACTCTGATTTTTCTCATAGTTTTCTCAGTTATTGGATTCTGTCGTGTCTTAGAGCACTGATCAAACCTAGCATTAGATGCCTGGGGGGCCACTGAGAACAATATGACAGTTTGAACTGGCATGAAGTTTTGAAAGGCTGCTCAGAATCTCTGACTGGGACAACTACTTTGGGTCTTAACTTGTGCAAGACCAGTACAAGAAGAATGAGAAAAGCAACTGTATTGTCCAATATAAGGAATCAAATACAATGAAAAAATGATAAAAATATGTTCCAAGCAAAGGAACACAATGAATTTCTAGAAACGGACCCTCATGAAATGGAGATATATAAGCTACTTGAAATAAAACTTAAAATAACCATCATAAACATATTCAGTGAGGTCTGAAGAACAACACATGAACAAACTGAGAATATTAGCAGAGATAGAAAACACTAAAAAGTACCTAGCAGATGTCATAGAGTTGAAGGACACAATAAGTGAACTAGAAAATTCACTAGAAGGGCTTCTCAGAAGACTATATCAAGCATAAAAAAGGATAAGTAAACTCAGAGAAAAGACATTGGAAATTATCCAATAAGAGGAGCTAACAACAATAAGAAAAACAATAAAAGAATGAAAAATGCTAAAGAGACTTATGGAATGCCATAAGAGGGTCAAAAGACAAAGATGTAGTAAAATGTTATTCAAAGAAATAGTGGTCCAAAATTTCCCAAATCTTGGAAAGGAAAAATGAATCTCTAAATCTAGGAGCCCAAAGGTAACCAATAAGAGGAATTTATATCAAGACACATTATAATATAATGACCAACAAAGACAAAGACAAAAAGCAAGTGGAGCAAAGGTTATATACCATATGTCATCAGGTTATCAGCTTAAAACACTGTTATAACCGTAGACTGTTTTACGTAGGTCCCATTATAATGAGAAAGAAAATGCCAATAGAATATGCATGAAAGAAAAATGGAAAGAATCAAAGTATACCAATGCAGAAAAAATCAATGAAACACAAAAACAGCCAGAGAGAAAAAGGGACAAATACTATAAGGCAGACAGAAAAAAATAAAATGGAAATAGCAAGGCATTCTCTATCAACAATTACTTTAAATATTAATGAATCAAACTCCCCTATACAAAGACACAGACTATCCGACATAATTTTTTTAAGCAAAACAAAACAAAAATCTCAAGAGCCAACTATATGCTGTTTACAGAAGGGACTCTTTAGTTATAAGAATACATATGAACTGAAATTGAAGAGATAGAAAAAGTAATCCATGCAAATAGGAACCAAAAGAGAACCAGACTGTTATTACTTATATCAAATTAAATTTAACTTTAAGTCAAACACTGTCACAGAGATATAGAAGGACCTTATATAATGACCTTGGTGGCTCAGTGGTAAAGAACTTACCTACCAATGCAGGAGATGCAGGAAACACAGGTTTGATCCCTGGGTCAGGAAGATCCTAACCCTTTCCAGTATTCTTGAGTGGGAAATCCCATGAAAAGAGGAGCCTCACAGGCTATGGTCCATAGGGGTAGCAAAGAATCAGACATGACTTAGTGACTGTAACAACAACAACAACAACAACAAAAGGATCAATTCACTGGAAAGGCACAACGATTATAAATATGTATGTATAATTCTCCCAACATCATGGCATCTAAATGTATAAAGCAATTTGGCAAAACCGAAAGGAAAAAGAGACACCAATACAATAATAGTAGGAGTTTTATTGTTGTTTATTATCTTTATTATTATATTTTATTACTTTTATTATCTTTTAATTATGAATATAATATCCAGACCAAAAAATAAATAATAAACAGCAGACTTGAAAAACACCATAGACCAATGGACCTAACTGACATACATAAAACTGGTAAATTCATGAATATATAGAAATTAAACAAGTCACTCTTGAACAACAATTGGCTTGAAGAAGAAATCAAAAGAGAAATTAGGAAACATCTCAAGCCAAGTTAAAATGAAAACAAACATACTAAAACGTAAGGGATATATTAAATGTAGTCTTAAGAAGGAAGTTTATAGTGATAAATGCCTTTATTAAGAAAAAATCAAATATACAGTCTAATTTACACCTCCAGGAAGGAAAATAGAGAACAAAAATAACAAGCTACTCTAAAGTTAGTGAAAGGAAAGCAATAAAAGGATTAGAGCATAAAAATTTAAACAGAGCTAGAAAGACAATTGAAAGGGTCAATGAAACTAAGAGCTAATCTTTTGAGAAAATAAAAAATAACAAGCCTTTTTAGCCTGACTAACCAAGAAAAAGAGAAATACTAACTTCATCAGCACATATAGTAAAATCAGAATGATACACAGAAGATTAGCATGAGCCCTGCACAAAGATGACAAGCAAAATAATAAAGTATTTGAGAGAGAAGCAGGAGAGAAGACTCCAATAAATAAATTCAGAAATAAAAGAAGAGGCATTACAAGTGCCACCAAAGACATAAAAAGAACTATATTATGTTACTGTCTATGGCAGTAAATATAATTTTCTATAAGACTTGCCGCTGTTACTGGCAAACATTTATAATTGGATGAGTTGTCAATTCTTGTGAGAACAAATCACTTCCTTTTCCAAGGTGGAAGGGATATAATTGAATTAAACTGAAATCAAGTAACTCTGATCACTTGGAAGAATGGTACAAATGGAAAATTTGTGGAAATCTTTAAAAATTTATCTAAAGATACCATATAGGACAAAACTGCTGAAAATACCACTTGAATAAGTTTACTGAGTTACATTTGGGTCATTCTTTAAGCAAGGATGACAGAGGTGAAATGAAGACTATGTAACAGGGACCACAAACCTCTTCATCATTTAAAGAGAATTGCACTGAAGATTTCAACAATTTTTCTCAAGACAAAGTATCACTTATGATTTGTTAAGTTGGAAGAAAAGGATAGGATACCTATCAAGTTAGGAAGCCACCATGAGGACTCTTCTGCCACTATGTGTCCAAATGGGAGATGTTTATGCCAGAATTCCATGCATTACCTCAACCTAAAAGGCTCCCTCCAATAAGGAGGCTATAATAGCAATTCAGGATCAGTGCTAGTGGGACTCTGTATATAACAGATGCAAAATGCCTGATATTTCTCTTTTCCCAATGATATCTTTAAGGAAGGATTAAAGGGCATTGGGACAATGTCTTCCTCAAGAACCCCCACCTCAGTCAATGTGCTTTGAGTCTGATAATAGGACTATATCGAAAAAGTGAATGAAAATTGCAAGAGTATCTATCCTTGTAGCAGCTGACTAAGCTTTCTTTTTTTCTTTTAATCACACAAATGAATCAGCATCCTAGATGACAGCCTGTTTTGTCTTTAGCGCTTAAGTTATCTATTATCTGGCTCTTTTTCCTCCTCAATAACTCTTGATTTACTTGTCTAATTTCCAATAAAAATTTGAGATTGAATTCTAGTTTTTGTCTCTTCTATTTTCTCACCTAGTCTAGTCCCAAATATTTCATTACATAATCTTTTTTGCTGCCGCTGCTAAGTTGCTTCAGTTGTGTCCGACTCTGTGCGACCCCATAGACGGCAGCCCACCAGACTCCTCTGTCCCTGGGATTCTCCAGGCAAGAAATCTTCTTTAGGTACTTTTAAAATAATTAAGGTAAAAATCCCAAATAAACACACTGAAAGATCGTCATTGGCGCCTTTTGTTTGCTTCCAAATTTCTGAAGCTTTATCTTAATGTATCTTTACTATTCTGCTTGAAGATAAAGTTCATACTAATGCTTCACAGTTATATTCCAATAGAGCATTCAACTGGGAATCCCTGGTGGCTCAGAAGGTAAAGAATCTGCCTGTAATGCAGGAGACCTGGATTCAATCCCTGGGTCAGGACCTTTCTCTGGAGAAGGAAATGGAAATCCATTCCAGTATTCTTGCCTGGAGAATTCCATGGACAGAGAAGCCTGGTGGGCCACAGTCCATGGGGTCACAAATAGTTGGACATGACTGAGTGGCTAAGCATGACAAGGCATTCAACTAAAAATATATAAAATATATATGACATCAAATAGTCATTTAAAGAGTTTTCATATTTTACTCTTACAGGTGACATATAGGATAATCCAACTTGGAACAGGGCAAATTTCAATGAATTTTTTCTTAAATATATCCAACAATAAGTCACTTAAAATATACAGTTATGATAAATCACCATGTATATATAAAATTATAATGACAGGTAATTTAAACCATTTAATTTTTAAGATTTACATTTTTAGTGAAATATACTAATGTATAGTATAGATATTTAAATAATTCTCTTTACATATTATTGAAGAGGTTCACTTCAATTCATATTTTTGGTCTTAATAATGCTTCTTTTATTTCCTACTACTTTAACAAGTTCTTTTCAAATGCTTACTCTTTGTGATTAATAAAATGTCATGAAAAATATAAAATCTTATTTAAATTAAGTATTTTTATATTCTAAGCTAGAAACACATTCTATATTAGCCACAGCCACTTGAGTTTTAATGAATATTTATAGAAATATGATCCATTTATTTTATATTACCTGTTGAAAATGAAACCCATCCCAGGAGGTCTTCGGCTACCTGAAATGGATAAAATTTCACATGTTAAGGATAATCAGTGTGTAAAATCAGTCATCATTTTCTGCAAACTAAAGGAGCCATAGAAAGCATCTCTGGATATTAAAAAAAAAAAAATGCTCACTTCCATTCATGTTGTACCAGGGCCCAAATATATTAAAAATATATTGATTGTGGTTTTGTTTCAATTCCTAAAGTAATCTGTAGCATGTCTTCTGGACTTGGGCTGTGGTTGTCTATTTTACCTTCTTGTACATTTAAATCAGAAAACTAAGAGATTCAGAGCTGAGTATATTTTTTCATATAAGATGCTTCTTAGACATATGCAGTGCACAAGAAATCAGCAGTAGTATTTTAACATACTTAAGTATCAAGCTGCAGCCTACTTTTCTCTAATACACTTAAAACCATATGGTTGTTTCTGTTTTCGGTGTCAATTTGGTTGGGTGGGCACTACTTAGGCACAACATAACACAATTTCATTGATTCTTAAAAGGTCTTTATTCACACTTGAGCTAAAGCAGCTGGTGGAGGGTTAGAGAGCACTCGAGTCACCAAATCTCTGGATATTGCTTTCTGCTGCACCATCTGTGCCCTGTTAAATATTCTTGATTTTTGCCAAGTTTGGGCCAATTTATATGTTAAATCAGTTACTGAAATCAGGATCCAAGAAGCTTTCCGGAGAAAAAAAATGATATTAAACTGCAACACTTATACATTAATCATTAGTATTGGAATGGGAAGTTCAAGTACTGCCACTCAAAAGATCGTTGTAAGAAATCAGGCTTCCTGAATATGGGAGGACTGTGAATGTGAATTATTTTTCTAAAGCATTCACCCCAGAGACATGTACCCCATCCTAATCTTTCAAGATAGTGAGTGAATTTTGTATGGGTTGCTACAGAGCAGCTGCAGACTCAATTCTGTTCACAAATGCTTTTTAATCTTCTATGCACCATAGCCTGGCAAAACCTAATACAGTGGCTAATTACTTTGGTAGCCTAACAATTTACTGTCTTGTACTTGACAACAACTTCAAGTAACACAAATTAGCCAGTATGTAACTTCTCCCTTTAAGAAGTGTAACATTCTAAATTCCACATGGAACAAGGGCTCAGATTATGAAGTCTAAGGCTTTTAAGATATTGATTTTCAACAGTGAACAAGATTGTATTTCAAAATTCAAAGAAAATTTTAGGATATAAAAGTCAAATTACATTACACTTTTAGATGTCTTTGACTGAATTAGATATAAATTATCACTGAGACTAGTGGCCAAAAATGGAAAACACTAAAAATTAACTGAGAATTTTAGTGCAAATAAAGGAAAAGAAAAAGACTAATGGATAATTAAGAAATAGCAGGATTAAAAAAGCCTATAGACACAATGCCCCAAAATATTTAACAAAACTATATACAATAATTAATCTAATTAGAAATTTGTTTAGTGAAAGATCAACATGTTGTAATATGACCAATGAGACTCATGTTAGCTAGCTAATATTTGCAAATTATTTTCTCCATGCTCAGTACTCTGCTGCTGAAGGTATTGATTGATTTTCTCATTCAATCTACTCAAACTATACAAGTAGGTGCACTCCAAGTATACATTAAAAACTATATAAAATTGTTCACTGTCCTATACAAATGAGGTAGTAAAGAATATTTATTAACATCAAAACTATATCAAATTCACTCTGTCAAAAGTGCCTGTTAAATCATATACAAATGTCTTCAACAATTGTCTCATATTAACTGAGACAACAACCTTTGACATACCATATTATAAAGAGCTGAAAATATACATTATTTTTTTCTTTAAGAAAAATAGTAACATATTTTGCAAAGAGTTAGTATTCACTACATCACACCCCAAAAGAAACAAAAGAGAAAAACAATGGTCCACTGCAAAAATAACAAACTGGTCAAGCATATTTGTAGAATTACTTGAAGATTTGTCAAGTTTTGATACTTACATTTAAAACAACAGTATTCTTTAGGAGTAAATGTTTAGTTTTGTTTGCCACAAGTAAAGCTAGGTATCACTTAGTCTGTATTGGGATGTTAAAGCATTCTGTCATGATTGTCAAAGTTCAAATAATTCTACCAAGATTTGAAGTATTTTAAGAAACAGGGAGATTGTGTTAAATAAAACCTAAAGAGGTCAAAGAGATTGGGTTGTTTAAAATTGTTTTTAAATTCCAAAAAGAGAAACACAGGCACTTTCTTAGAGAAGGTTAATGTAACGTCACAAAATTCAACATGATTTAACAGTTCCTGAGAATCTACTGTAGAAAATGTTAAAATTTAGAAATTTGAGTTTAAGTAATTTCTTCAGGGTAGAATACTAAATTATGATATACTTTTTAAAGAACAAGTATTCCACACATTATTTTTATATAAATGCAGACTTTTCCCAGTTTACTTTATCTCTGATAAGGAGAATGATAGCTATAGAATTGCCTTTTATACCAGAATTAGTCAATAGACACCATGCTCTTCAAACAGTAAAGCATGATATAAATGAATAACAATGATACTTCATCAATAAGAATCAACCATATAAACTAAACTGAATGGAAAGATTAAGATGAGGAAGTAAGAGGACAAGGAGCTTACCTCTCCCATGAAAATTCATTTACATGTGGGATAATTCTCACTGTTAACTAATAGGAAACTGGCAGAAGGACACTTGTATTACCAAGACTATAAGAAAGATACAAGCATAATTGGGTAGGAAGGGAAAAAGAACAATTATGTCAGAACCTATGCCCCTGGAAGGGGAACTAAGAAGAAAAAGGAAGTTGCATGGGTGGAAATACACCCTGAGGAATGAGCAGTTCCAGTCACAGACTGGATGCTCATGTCCTGGGGTCCTATGTGGGAGAGATAAACCCCCTTATCTAGTTGGAGGAACATTAGAACAGACAGAATGGCTGTGGGAAGCCTAGACTCTGCTGATGAGGAACAAGCACATGCTGGCTAGCACCCATTTGGGGGAGACAGAGATTTACTGTAGTGGTGTCTGGATTTACTATGAAAGCCTTGCTGCATACCTCAGCCTGATCTGAATGAAAATGCTGAGCCTGCTTACCCCATATCTCAGTTCAGCCATGGATATAGGGCATGTTTGACTGAGAAAAAGACTCAGTCATGAGCCACAGGTGACCAAGTCATGGGGCAGAGCCTGAATGAAGCAGTGGTAGCTACTGTTGGTGCTTACTTAAGTGGGATCTCAGAAGTGTCTCCATCACATCTCACCTCCTGATACACTCTGAGAGTCTACACAGGTTCAGCCCTGCTAAGTGATTCCATAACAGGGTAGGAGCAGTGGAGGCTGGGGTACTTATCAGTTATGAGAAATTTATGCTTAACTGAGGTTGGGCCTGAGCAGAGGTGTAGGTACATACACAGATAGCCCACTGGACTTCTGTTTATGGAAGGGTCCCACTTGCCTCAGCACTCCCCTCCTCTGGGGTAAATTTCCTAGTGAGGGGAAAGGAAAAAAACACACCCTTGAAAAGAGTAGATTCAGCTTGAGCCTGACCCTTGGAGCTTCTGCTTCAGCAATTTGAAATCAGGTCATCCATCCCTAGTAGGGCAGTGAGAGGTTGTACCAGATCAAGAGGTTGTACTGCCTCACACCTGTTGCCTCCAATTACAGCCCCACTCCCAATCAAGATATAAGTTGCCAGCACATCTTGAGGAAAGACATGAATTTCATCCACCTCAAATCCAGCTCTCCCACCAAAGGCAATGGACACATGCAATGGGTATAAGTATGCTTCCTTATCAGGATATCCTTTCAAGATCAGAACAGGTAACTCCTTCATTTAAATTCATAAAGGCACAGAAAGAACCAGCATGAAAAGTCAGGGAAACTACTCTCAAATGAAAGACTAATGGAATACCCTGGGAAAAAATAATGATACAGAAACTAAAAATCAGATAAAGAATTCAAAAGATTGGTACTTGGTAATAAAAACGTTAACTGAATTAGTGAAAGAAACACTGTAAACAGGACTATTTTAACAAGGAAATAGAAAATATAAAAATGAATCAATTAAAAATGACTAATTCAATGGCTGAACTTTTTTTTTTTTAATGCACATCTTGGCAGGACCCATTCAGGGAAGAGAGAGATCTGCTCTAGTGGTATCTGGATTTACTATGAAAGTCTTGCTGCATTTCTCAGCAAGAAATGAATATCAGATTAAGTGATACAGAAGAATGAATAAGTGAACTGGAAGTTAAAATAATGGAAATAATCAGAACATAAAAAAGAAAAGCAGATTTTAAAAATGGGAACAATTTTTAAAGATCTCTGGCATAATATTAAGTATATGAACATACTCATAATAGGGGTCACAGAAGGAAAACAGAGAGAGAAGGGGATCAAAAATGCAGTTGAGGAAATGATGGTTGAAAACTTCCCAAACCTGAAGAAGGAAACAGATTTCCAGACATAGGAAGCACAGAAAGTTGAAAGATGAAATAAAAGGGACTCACTCCAAGATATGATACAATTAAAATGGCAAAAATTAAAGAGAGAATTCTAAAGACATCAAGAAAAAAGCAGAGTCATATAGAAGGTAATCCTCATAAGATTATCAGGTGATTTAACTGCAGAAACTTTGGAAGCCAGAAAGGGGTGGCATAGTATATATTCAAAGTCTCGAAAGGGGAAAACCTTTATCCTAGAACACTTTACATTGCAGCATCATCATTTAAGATAGAAGGAGAAATATAGAACTTCTAAGACAACCAAAAACTAAATGAGTTCATTGATACTTCGGTCAGTTCAGTTCAGTTCAGTCGCTCAGTCGTGTCCGATTCTTTGCGACCCCATTAATCGCAGCACGCCAGGCCTCCCTGTCCATCACCAACTCCCGGAGTTCACTCAGACTCATGTCCATCGAGTCGGTGATGCCATCCAGCCATTTCATCCTCTGTTGTCCCCTTCTCCTCCTGTTCCCAATCCCTCCCAGCATCAGAGTCTTTTCCAATGAGTCAACTCTTTGCATGAGGTGGCCAAAGTACTGGAGTTTCAGCTTTAGCATCATTCCTTCCAAAGAAATCCCAGGGCTGATCTCCTTCAGAATTGATACTTAGCCTACCCTAAAAGAAATGTTAAAGTCTTCTCTAAGTGGAAATCTATGAAATTAAATATGAAAATCTAAGTGGATTCCACAGGAAAAGGTAAACACCACTAGAAAAGGCAAATATAGAATAAGGACTGAGGATCAACCAGTTAAGTGCACCACTATGAAGATTAAAAGACAAGAAAAATGCAAAAGCAATTATAAATACAATAAACAAATAAGGGATGAGCATGAAGATGTGAAAATATGATATAAAAAACATGAAATGTGGAGATTTTATGTAGATATTTTAGAATGTGTTTGAACAAAATGACTACTTGTTAATAGCAAATAGATATAATTATGGGGCTTCCCAGGTGGTGCTTGTGGTAAAGAACTTACTTGCCAATGCAAGAGACATAAGAGATGCAGGTTCGATCCCTGGGTCAGGAAGATCCTCTGGAAGAGGGCATGGCAACCTACTCCAGTATTCTTGCCCGGAGAATCCCATGGACAGAGGAGCCTGGCAGGCTACAGTCTACAGGGTTGCAAAGAGTGGATACGACTGAAGCAACTTAGAACACACACACACACACACAGATGTAATTATAGGTCAATACATATGAATGCCACTGTAAGCTCAAATTGAAAATACGTAATAGATACACAAAAACTAAAAATAAAGGAACACAAGCAAACTAATAAAGAAAATCATGAAACCATAAGGGAAGAAACAAAAAGAAGAAATTAATAGTGAAGAACAACAAAAATAACCAGAAAACAAGTAATAAAATGGCACTAAGTACTACCTATCAAAAATTACTTTATTAATGGACTAAATGCCAATCGAAAGATGTAGAATGGCTGAGAGAAAACAAAAAGACCCTTCAATATTCTACCTACAAAACTCAGTTCAAGGCTAAAGACACACAAGGACTGGAAATGAGATGATGAAACATATTTCTAGTGAGGAGAGGAAAGCAGGGAGGGTCATGATAGGAACATGGGATTAAGAGATACAAACCACTGTGTACAATGTAGATAAGCTACAAGATATATTGTATTGTACAGGGAATTATAGCCATTATCTTTTAGTAACTTTTTATGGAGTATAATCTATAAAAACACTGAATCACTATGCTGTATACCTGGAACCTGGTAAAAATGTAGTATTTTAAATATTTTATACTTCAATAAAGTAATATTTTTAATTTTAAAAGAATCATATAAAATAAATAGATAAAGAAAACAAATCAAGGTGGGTATATCAAAGCCAATAATGTGGTGATTATTTTCCATAAAATACTATCAATTATTAAAGATTGATGAAGTATCATTTTTATAATTCACATCAAAATTGCCAATATTAATAAATATATTAGTTGAAATTATTGAAGGATAATTAATGGAATTTCTGTAATATTTACTGATACTTCATAAGGACTTCATTTTCAGTTCCACTTCAGAATACAGGCAGTAATTAAATTTAATATAAAGAAATAATGCTGCTAACACTTCATAAAGACCCTACATTTCTATATATTAGTTATAAAAATGCAAATAAGTAACACAAAACTTACTCCAGTTTGACAAGTTGTGGTTTTCCAAATTTAGAATTGAAATCCAGCCCAATAAAGAATTTCCATTATGCTGGGGCAAAGCCCAACTATCTCAGAGTGTCTGTCCCATCTCCCTGGGGTATGGCCTCACCCAGGATATATCAGCAAATGCTGTTGGGCCTTGGATAAACCCTGGTTCAAACTGGGCTCTAGCCATAGACCCTGACTTAGGCCCTCCTTCTTCACATCATGCAGTGGCTATCTGTATATTATAGGAGAATTCTCATCTGCTCTCCTCAGATCCAACTATCTCACCAAAGCCACTTGGATACATACAAACTGCACAGGCATGCTCCCACCCAAGGACGTGTTTTCAAGACTAGGATAGGTAACAGTCTCATCTAATTTATTAATAGAGACAAACTGAGAAAGTCAAACAAAATGAGAAGACAAAGGCATATGTTTCAGACAAAAGAAAAAGACAAAACTCGAAGGGGGGAATCCTAGTAAAATAGATATTTACTTTATAAAGAGTTCAAAGCAACAGTAAAGAAAAAAAAATTTACTAAACTCAGTAAAAATTCAACAAAGAACTAGAAAATACAAAAAAAGAATAATAGTTGAAAATACAGTAGTTAAAATGAAAAATACACTAGAAAGAAGTAAAAGCATATTAGATAATAAAGAAGAATGCATAAGCAAACTGGAAGAGACAAGATGGATTACCCAGTCAGAAGAGGAAAAAAAAAAAATCAAATGAGGATAGGGGACCTCTAGGACAACATCAAGAACACTAACATTCATATTTTAAGAGTCCTAGAAAGAGAAGAGAGAAATGGGTGAAAAGGTACTTGATGAAACTATCAGCTGAAAGATGATGCTGTGAAAGTGCTGCACTCAATATGCCAGCAAATTTGGAAAACTCAGCAGTGGCCACAGGACTGGAAAAAAGTCAGTTTTTATTCCAGTCCCAAAGAAAGGCAGTGCCAAAGAATGCTCAAACTACCGCACAATTGCACTCATCTCACACGCTAGTAAAGTCATGCTCAAAATTCTCCAAGCCAGGATTCAGCAATATGTGAACCATGAACTTCCTGATGTTCAAGCTGGTTTTAGAAAAGGCAGAGGAACCAGAGATCAAATTGCCAACATCTGCTGGATCATGGAAAAAGCAAGAGACTTCCAGAAAAACATCTACTTCTGCTTTATTGACCATGCCAAAGCCTTTGACTGTGTGGATCACAATACACTGTGGAAAATTCTGAAAGAGATTGGAATACCAGACCACCTGATCTGCCTCTTGAGAAATTTGTATGCAGGTCAGGAAGCAACAGTTAGAACTAGACGTGGACCAACAGACTGGTTCCAAATAGGAGAATGAGTACGTCAAGGCTGTATATTGTCACCCTGCTTATTTAACTTATATGCAGAGTACATCATGAGAAATGCTGGGCTAGAGGAAGCACAAGCTGGAATCAAGATTGCCAGGAGAAATATCAATAACCTCAGATATGCAGATGACACCACCACCCTTATGGCAGAAAGTGAAGAGGAACTCAAAAGCCTCTTGATGAAAGTGAAAGTGGAGAGTGAAAAAGTTGGCTTAAAGCTCAACATTCAGAAAACGAAGATCATGGCCTCTGGTCCCACCACTTCATGGGAAATAGATGGGGAAAAAGTGGAAACAGTGTCAGACTTTATTTTTTTTTTTGAGCTCCAAAATCACTGTAGATGGTGACTGCAGCCATGCAATTAAAAGACGCTTACTCCTTGGAAGGAAAGTTATGACCAACCTCGATAGCATATTCAAAAGCAGAGACATTACTTTGCCAACAAAGGTCTGTCTAGTCAAGGCTATGGTTTTTCCTATGGTCATGTATGGATGTGAGACTTGGACTGTGAAGAAGGCTGAGTGCTGAAGAATTGATGATTTTGAACTGTGGTGTTGGAGAAGACTCTTGATAGTCCCTTGGACTGCAAGGAGATCCAACCAGTCCATTCTGAAAATCAGCCCTGGGATTTCTTTGGAAGGAAATATGCTAAAACTGAAACTCCAGTACTTTGGCCAACCTCATGCGAAGAGTTGACTCATTGGAAAAGACTCTGATGCTGGGAGGGATTGGGGGCAGGAAGAGAAGGGGATGACAGAGGATGAGATGGCTGGACAGCATCACTGACTCATTGGACATGAGTCTGGGAAAACTCCGGGCATTGGTGATGTACAGGGAGGCCTGGCGTGCTGTGATTCATGGGGTTGCAAAAAGTTGGAGACAACTGAGCGACTGAACTGAACTGAACTGATCCCTTAAGATTGACTGGTTTGATCTCCTTGCTGTCCAAGGGATTTTTGAGGAGTCCTCTCCAGTGCCACAGTTCAAAGACATCAATTCTTTGGTCCTCCACCTTGTTTACCATCCAGGTCTCACAACCTTATGTGACCACTGGAAAGATCATAGCCTTGACTATATGGACCTTTGTGAGCAGAGTAATGTCTCTGCTTTTCAACACATGTTCAGGATTATCAAGAAGCAACTGTCTTCTGATTTCATGGCTGCAGTTGCCATCCACAGTGATTTTAAAGCCCAAGAAGAAGAAATCTGTCACTGTTTCCACATTTTCTGCTTCTTGTTGCCATGAAGTAATGGGGCCAGGTGTCATGATCTTAGCTTTTTTAATATTTAGTATTAAGCTGGCTCTTTCACTCTCCTCCTTCACCCTCATCAAGAGGCCCTTTGTTCCTTGTCATTTTCTGCCATTAGAGTGGTATCATCAGCATATCTGAGGTTGCTGATATTTCTCCCACCTGTCTTGATTCCGGCTTGTAACTTATTCAGGTCTTCATATTTAATATATTGGTGTATATTTGCAGAATAGTGAGATGGAAAGAGAAAAAGATTGCTTTGAAGGAGCAATGAAGACACAGCTAAATTTCAACATTTGTGTAAATTCAGTGAATACAAAGCAGAAATGTTTATTGTGCATAGTATAAAAAAATTCTGCAAAGACAACAAAAACAAGAGAATCAAGATATTCTAAAATAAAGAAAAAAAACCTTAAAAGTCGCTAACAATTAAGGGGAAAATAAGCTCTTTAGTTTTTATCCATAATTGGAAGCTGAGATTAAAAATATATATATATATCATTCATGAAAAAAAGAAATTCTGAATGTATACCAAAAGACCTAGAAGACTTATAAATGCATATAATTTAAAAAGTCATAAAAGCCTTTTTTGAATTATGAGTCAGAGTCTCAATTAAGGCAATATTAAAATATACTTTAAGAGAGGCCAAGGACTCCTAGCATAATAAAATAAAATTACTGAAAACCACAAAGATCAGCACAAAAACTGGACCTTCTCCAAAAAATCTTGGCATGACAAAGTAGATCAGCTTATAAGCTGCATCTACTCTGCTAGAACACCAGCCAATTAGACCTAATATTTTCTTGAATATACAGTTTAGTTTTAGAAAAGCAAAAATGTGAAGCATTTGTTATCAAGCTAGTTGAGAAATTTTTCTTGAAAATAAGATTACTAAAACTGCATTTTGAGGATTTCTAATGTTTAAGATGTTGTGACTCATAGGAGTTGGATATAGAGTTATTCTCCTCCCCTTACTCTATAAATATCAGTGTATCATGTGCGTGTGTGTATGTGCTCAGTTGTGTCTGATTCTCTGTGACCTCATGGACTGTACCCTGCCAGGCTCCTCTGTCCATGGAATTTTCCAAGCAAGAATACTGGAGTGGATTGCCATTTCCTACTCCAGAGGATCTTACCAGGGCTTCCCAGGTAGCTCAGTTGGTAAAGAATCCGCCTGCAATGCAGGAGACCCCGGTTTGATTCCTGGGTCTGAAAGATGCCCTAGAGAAGCCATAGGCTACTCACTCCAGTATTCTTGGACTTCCCTGGTGGCTCGGAGGGTAAAGAATCCGCCTGCAATGTGGGAGACCTGGGTTCGATCCCTGGGTTGGGAAAATCCCCTGGAGGAAGGCATGACAATCCATCCCAGCCAACCCAACCCAACTTACCTGGAGAATCCCCATGGTGAGAGGAGCCTGGCAGGCTACAGTCCATGGGTTCACAAAGAGTCAGACACAACTG
This sequence comes from Bos taurus, assembly GCF_002263795.3. Lineage (NCBI taxonomy): Eukaryota > Metazoa > Chordata > Mammalia > Artiodactyla > Bovidae > Bos > Bos taurus. Next base: position 33,105,413 of record NC_037335.1, read on the forward strand.
AGTGACTAAGCACAGAGGATCTTCCCAACTCAGAGACTGAATCCCAGTCTCTTGTGTCTCCTGCATTGGCAGATGGCTTCTTTACCACTGCTCCACCCTTAGTTAACTCTTATTCAAATATATTTTCACATCAACATATTGGAAATTACCATTTTCTCAAATATTAAACTTTGGTATAAAATAGTCAATTACTTGGAGAAGGCACTGGCACCCCACTCTAGTACTCTTGCCTGGAAAATCCCATGGACGGAGGAGTCTAGTAGGCTGCAGTCCATGGGGTCGCTAAGAGTCGTGTCACTTTCCCTTTTCCCTTTCATGCATTGGAGAAGGAAATGGCAACCCATTCCAGTGCTCTTGCCTGGAGAATCCCAGGGACGGAGGAGCCTGGTGGGCTGCCGTCTGTGGGGTCGCACAGAGTCAGACACGACTAAAGCGACTTAGCAGCAGCAGCAGCAGTCAATTACTAACTCTGAGAAAAATGTAACACGTTAAGAAAAGCTCACAAACATATTAAATATAACCAAAGACAAAGGCCAATTATGAAAACGTTTGTTATTTCCATTCAATTTAATTTTTTATTGAGGACCTTCTGTGTGTCAGGAGCAAAAAAGATTGTGATGATGAATAAGAGAATATTTACTGTATCTAAGTGAGTCACACAATGTGTTAGCAAATGGAAGTGAAGTTTACCTACTTTTCACTTTTTACACTGTCCAAATTTTTTTTTAATTTAATTTAATTTTTTTATTTTATTTTTTAACTTTACAGTATTGCATTGGTTTTGCCATATATCAACATGAATCTGCCACAGGTATACACATGTTCCCCATCCTGAACCCTCCTCCCTCCTCCCTCCCCACACCATCCCTCTGGGCCGTCCCAGTGTACCAGCCCCAAGCATCCAGTATTGTGCATCGAACCTGGACTGGCAACTCGTTTCACACATGATATTATACATGTTTCAATGCCATTCTCCCAAATCATCCCACCCTCTCCCTCTCCCACAGAGTCCAAAAGACTGTTCTATACATCAGTGTCTCTTTTGCTGTCTCGTACACAGGGTTATTGTTACCATCTTTCTAAATTCCATATATATGTGTTAGTATACTGTATTGGTGTTTTTCTTTCTGGCTTACTTCACTCTGTATAATAGGCTCCAGTTTCATCCACCTCATTAGAACTGATTCAAATGCATTCTTTTTAATGGCTGAGTAATACTCCATTGTGTATATGTACCACTGCTTTCTTATCCATTCATCTGCTGATGGACATCTAGGTTGCTTCCATGTCCTGGCTATTATAAACAGTGCTGCAATGAACATTGGGGTTCATGTGTCTCTTTCAATTCTGGTTTCCTCAGTGTGTATGCCCAGCAGTGGGATTATTGGGTCATAAGGCAGTTCTATTTCCAGTTTTTTAAGGAATCTCCACACTGTTCTCCATAGTGGCTGTACTAGTTTGCGTTCCCACCAACAGTGTAAGAGGGTTCCCTTTTCTCCACACCCTCTCCAGCATTTATTGCTTGTAGACTTTTGGATTGCCACCATTCTGACTGGCGTGAGGAATTAACTCTCTTTTGAAAATTTATATTTTGCAGTCTTATTATGAATTTTTTTAAAGTACAGAACAGATTAAAATAATAAAATGACTAATTAATATTTTTTCATATTTGATTTAACATCTATATATATCATTATAATCTAGTGTATCTACTTATTCATCTATCTTTGCTTTTTTTTTGTTTCTTTATTGAACCTTGCAACTAAGTAATCATATTCAGATAAGCTGAACAACTCTTTACTTGCAATCACACATTGCATTTGATGCAAATCTCTTCATATTATTTAAATGATTATTTAATTTTTTATAAGATCAGGATAGCTCTTTTACAAACTGTACTGATGTCTGGACTTGACTGCTTTTCTCTTTGTTATATTATTCAATTTTTTCCTTCATATACTGTATTCTTTGTGTACTGGAACACAGGTCTAAAGACAAATCAGACACAGGTTACACAATTTGTTTGAAAAAATATGTCATAGTTGGTTGGCTAGTTAATTGAACCTCACAAGGATGTACATACTGTCAAACTGTCCTGCTCATTTGGATGAATGCTCATAATCATTAATGAGCATGAAAGCTTATAATCATGCTCATTTGAATAATTTCATTTCTTTGGAGACAATGAGATCTTCTCATTGTAAAGGTACATTTTTAAACTCTCTGATAATAGTAAGTAACATTTATGAATGATGCCTAACCCATTAATAATGTACACCTGAATAATTATTGTTTTGAGGTTAAATAATATAGATTTTATTAGTTCATCTTGTTTCTAATTCTTCTATTTATTAACAAAGCACTAGAGCTAATCTCATGGGCCAATCTCATCAAATATGATAAACACAATACTTCCTTTGATAGTAAGATATACGTTTGATTCTTTTTCTTTACCTTTTCTTTGGTAAGAATTTGTTTGAGTCATTTATTCTCATTTTGTTTCTTTATAGGGATTCATATGTACTTCAATTCAGTCAGTCATATCCAACTCTTTGTGACCCCATGGACTGCAGCACACCAGGCCTACCTGTCCATCACCAACTCCTGGAGTTTGCTCAAACTCATGTCTATTGAGTTGATAAGGGCATCCAAGCATCTCATCCTCTGTCATCCCCTTCTTCTTCCACCTTCAATCTTTCTGAGCATCAGGGTCTTTTCCAATGAGTCAGTTCTTCTCATCAGGTGGCCAAAGTACTGGAGTTTCAGCTTCAGCATCAGTCCTTCCAATGAATATTCAGGACAGCTTTCCTTTAGGATTGACTTATTTGATCTCCTTCCTGTCCAAGAGACTCTCAAGAGTCTTCTCCAACCACAGTTCAAAAACATCAATTCTTCAGTGCTTAGCTTTCTTTATGGTGCAACTCTCACATCCATACATGACTACTGGAAAAACCATAGCTTTGACTTAAGTAAAGTAAGGTCTCTGCTTTTTTAATATGCTGTCTAGGTTAGTCAAAACAGTAAACTAAACAAATACAAGCAAAAGTAAATTTTATCAAAAAAGATAAAATGGAAAATAATGCTACATAGTAATTAAAAGGAGTGGAATATTGATATTGTTTGTATGAGTGTGAGGTCAGAAGTTGATTTCCTGGACTAACAGTGATGTTCTATATCTTGGACAGAATTTGTCACAGGTGTATGTATGCATTTGTTAAAACTCAATACATGTACATGAAAGGTTTATAAATGTTATTGTACTTTATGTATAAATATAAACATTTTATATATAAAGAAAATAACTAAACAAATATGTAACTGTAGGTAATAAAGCATTTAGAAAGAAAAAAATAATAAAGCATTCTTTACTACAGAGCTAATTGATCTCTACTGATAAAGTGTGACCTTCTGTGGTCTCTACTAAATTTACTATGTTTTTCCCTACTAGGGCAGATTAAAATTCAAATGTCACCCACCATGGTAGGAGCTCTGTTAATTATTGACCTTACACTTTAGTTTTTGTCTGTTTGTTTTGCTGTTGTTGTGCATGAATATGTGTGTGTGTGTGTGTGCATACTCTTGAAATTGAATATTATAGTTTTTTAATGTCTGACTTCATAAAGTCTCACAATACACAACCATTTAGCCTGAAATTTATTTAAAAATTCATATTTCTGGAGTCCCTTATCTATAGTTTCCTTCTCTCTGTTACTCAGCCGCACAAATGTTCACTGTTCTGGTCCTCCCAAATATTAACTTCATTCTCAACAATCTAGACCAAAGGGCAGCTTGCATTTCAAAGACACCCTTCTCTAGCCAGATCCAGATGGGGCATATGGGCATAAAGTCAGGGAAATCATGATTGTCTCATTCATTATTATCTATAAGGGAAAAATTGATGCTTTTGAACTGTGGTGTTGGAGAAGACTCTTGCGAGTCCTTTGGACTGCAAGGAGATCCAATCAGTTCATTATGAAGGAGATCAGCCCTGGGTGTTCTTTGGAAGGAATGATGCTAAAGCTGAAACTCCAGTATTTTGGCCACCTCATGTGAAGAGTTGACTCAGGAAAAGACTCTGATGCTGGGAGGGATTGGGAGCAGGAGGAAAAGGGGACGACAGAGGATGAGATGGCTGGATGGCATCACTGACTCGATGGACGTGAGTTTGAGTGAACTCCGGGAGTTGGTGATGGACAGGGAGGCCTGGTGTGCTGCGATTCATGGGATCACAAAGAGTTGGACACGACTGAGTGACTGAACTGAACTGAACTGCACTGAACTGAAGGAAAAAACAGTTGTATTTTTCCTATTGTTCAATATCTGTAACTGTTATCTTTTTCTCAGTTTTTTTTTATTGTTTACTTTGCAATGTGAGTCCAATATCAGAAGATTTTTCATAGATAATAATGGAAATCCTTCACATTTATTTCTCGTATGCTTGATAGATAATATTAGTTCGGTGAGGCACACATCTTAGTATTTTAACCAGGATTTCATTAAATATATAAACTAATTTAGATTGAATTGTTGTCATTAAAATATTGAAGGCTCATGCAAAAAATAAGAGCTTTCCCTTTGTTCAAGTCTATTTTTGTGTCTTTCATCTGTGTTTTAAACTTTCCTCATTTTTGTATAATTTATTTTATCACTATTTTATATTTTTCTTGCTATTATAAATAATTACAAGATTATTAATAATAACCAACAAAATATTGTCTCATAATATTTGATAATTTGTTATTTGTTGAGAATATAGACTATTTATTGCATACTAAATTCATGTCCTATATTTTAAAATTAATTTTTCATTGATTTTATCAATCATTCTTGGTTTTTCCAGTTAATTATATCATTCACAAACAGAAAATATTTTATAGGTGCTTTTGAAATTTGTATCCCTTCATTTATTTTCTCTCTTATTTAATTGCATTGTCTAGTAATTCCAATAAAATGTTAAATAGCACAGAAGTCCATGGTCAACTCTGCCCTTTTCCATTAGATGATGGAAATACTTCAATTTTCCCCATTAAGTAAGATGTTAGTTCAGAATAAAGTATATGTGCTTTGTCAGGGTAATAAAAATAGCATCATTTAACATATTACTCCACGTTTTAACCAGAAATGGGTATTGAAATTTGATGGAAGTATTTTCAGCATCTATGAAAATAATCATATTTTTCTTTAGGCCTACTAATATGAAAACATTAATATTTAATACTTTAAATCTCTATTTCCTCTTGTAAAACACTGTAATTATATAACAAGGTATTTCTTTAAACAAAAGCTTTTGGGACAAAGGGCAAATAAATACCCATATCACTCATAAATACAAATAATAAAGCCCATGTAATTAATAAACTGTGATATTTGTGTTTAAAATAAGATATATCAAGTATAACCTCATTTTTAAGTCATCTTGAACTTTCTGAATAAAACATCAGATCAGTTTCCATTTGTATGTAACAGATATGGAACAAACAGCATCAATTTTATATTACTAAGAAGCTTTACTCTTTTTTTAAACTATTGTTCTATACTTCAGACTTCTCATTCTCAGTACAAAAATTTCCATTTACTCATAAAAAGTGTAAGTAAAATCGGCTAAACATATCACAGAATTATATATATCAGCTAAATATAAGACAAACTATAAGTACAAAAATATAAGTATATACCTTTTACCTCAGCAAGTGTACATGAAAGTTATAAAAATAATACTATAAATTCACAAAAATATATGACAATAATATTCATTATAAATTGTTCTGCAAGTATCAAGAATGAGAATCAGTATGTTCATCCTGGAGGACTTATGTAAATTATAGTGTTTATATACAATGAAACATTCTTAAACCGTTAAAAAGAAAGTGAAAATGAGTATATGTTAACATGGGAGGATATAAAAATCTAGTAAAAATGAGAGCAATTTAAAACTATGTATAATATGATCTCATTTGAAAATTAACATGTGCCCAGAGAATTTCTGAGAGAGAATACACCAAAAAAAAAAAAAAAAGTGCCTTAAAAGAGAATGTATGTAACGGAAAGGTCTTTATTTATTTTGGAATATTAAAAATGTTCACATATTGCTTTTCAATAAGCAGTTTAAGTTAAAAAAGTATTGAATGTGTCTAAATGCAAATTATGCATAGAAAATCCAAGATTGACTTTTTATACTCAAACTAAAATTTTATTATTCTGTCCTAATAATTAGATTCAAGCACAATATTCCAGATTAAATAACCTTTAGAAAATGTGGCCTCAAATAGCCACTTTACTTTTATTTTTCTCTTTTGGCTCTTATTCCTCAGAACCAGAGAATTCAAAGCTAACTATATTTGGTAATTTGGGATTGCACCATGTAGGGGTGAACCTATCTTTACCTTCCATTACTCTTGTTTCTGTATGAAATGAATTGTTCTAGGAGGCTAAGCTATGAATGCTAAGGAGCTCTAGATATGGTCCTCTATATATTATAGGTACATAGTAGTTGGAAATGTCATTGAAATACTACTGGCCAGAAAATATTAGATTCTGTATCCAAATAACTAGACTTTTCCAGCACATATCAGGATGACTGCTTACCAAAGAGCCAAATTAGGCTATGAGAGGCCAACCCAGAATTTAGAGGCAGCATATATGCATTTAGAAAGTGTTGAATCCCAAAATAACTGCATCACAGATTCCAAAAGTGAAATGAAGTTAAAAAAAAAAAAAAAAAAGTCTTCTGGCAGTTGACTTTCATTAGCTTCTCTGGCTTTCAAGCTTTTTAAAAAATGACAGTCTTTTGCTCTCTCCTTTCCACCCAGTGCAGAAGTATTTAAGCAAATAGTTTTTGTTTTTTTGTTTTTTTTTCCTGAAAATGAAAGCTGATCTCTTAAATGCCCTTCAGTGTTTATTGGACACACAAACAGTATAGAATCACTTTTTATATTTCTCAGTCCAAGATGGGTGAAACAAAAACATGTTATGTAGGTTCCAAAATGAGATGAGCCCTTGGAGAAATAAATAATCTAAATAGAGGCAAGTTTGCCTAACTGGGTGAAGTCTCTGTGAAGTCGCTCAGTCGTGTCCGACTCTTTGCGACCCCATGGACTGTAGCCTACCAGGCTTCTCCGTCCATGGAATTTTCCAGGCAAGAGTACTGGAGTGGGTAACTGGGTAATAGTGGAGAAAAAAAAAAAAAATCTGGTTACATATCTAAGCGTTAATATATCTTGGGCCTTAGCAGTGGTACATGTGGGCATCACAGTATATCATAAAATTGTAAGCTCTTAGTTAGGAAATGGGCTTTAGAGGTCCCAGAGAGCTAATCTAGTCCAACTTTATTTCAAAGTATCACTTATCTGTGGAGCATGATGGGGAAAAAATGAGAATTTATTTTGAACATGAATATTTTCAGTGAGAACTTGACCATTTATGGGACTGGCATAATGATTAGAAACACTTTCTCTAAATTCTACTTCCTTGTGTCCCTAACCAATAGTCTTTGATTTTCTCTCAAAACAAAATAGAACCAAGTCTTCCAACTTCATAGTACAAATCATAGCTGAGTATTTCTACCCTAACTCCACTTACCTACTACAAGTTAACAGTCTACTGTACCTTAAATCATTCTCCCTTGACCATGAAAACCAAACAGTTCAATGCTTAAGTGAAGTGTGTAACTGGTCTTTTAGACATCCTTTTCTTCTGTTTTTCAAAATCCTAGCCATTTTTAAGAATCAAGAGATAGCATATACTACGTATTGCTCTAACAACCAGTTTAAAATAACACTTTTGTCCACTTTAGCATCACACAAATTTCAAAACATCAAGAACTCTGTATCTAATTTAAAATGTATGCTTCATGTGAGGTTTTACTTCACTTTCAAACAAATATTCTACAACAGTTGTTCTCAGTTCAGTTCATAGACCGATGGGCTTCCCTAAGCCACTTTTCAGACACTTGCAATTTCAAAAGTATTTTAAAAATAATATTGAGATGTTATTTTTCCTTAACTGTATTGATACAGTGTATTCACAGTTTTAATACAAAAGTAATGGTGGATAAATATGCTGACCCCACTTAGTGAATCATGGTAGTGGTAGTAATTTTAACTCCATGCCCGAATACTGGAGTGGATTGCCATGCCCTCCTCCAGCCGATCTTCTCAACCCAGGGATTAAACCCAGGTCTCCCCCATTACATGCAGATTCTTTATCGTCTGAGCCAACAGGAAAACCCAAAAGGAAAAAGATGGTTCACTTAAGATTAGCCTTATGAATGAGCAAAAATTATTACTTTATTAAATATAAAATTTCATTATTCTATGTAATGAAATGGAAAAAGTATATAACACAAAAATGATAAAAAAAAAATATGATCAATTACAAGGTGTGACTAGAGAAAAAGAGATAAAACTGAGAGAGTAATAATTGAAAGTGAGTAGTTCAAGAGCCTGAGAAGCCAGTGTTTGTGGACTCCAAAATGGGTGATGATATAGTTGAGGTGGTAATACCTGAGATAGGGGAGAAAAAAAGTGAAGCAGAATACAAAAAATACCCTTCAGTGATTAAAAAGAGTGACACAGATCTGTAAAGCATTGGTAAATGACAAATTAGGAGAGCTATTTTTTTTTTCAATAGTGAATGGCACGAGTTTCAAATAAACTGACATTTTGAAGGAATAGCTTAGACAAATGATCTTCATTTTAAAGTGGAATACAGGAAAAACACATACTATCCCTGATGCCTAGTTATAAGAAATAAAAGGGATAAAACATCTTCCACTAGAGAAGCCTACAAGGAAAATTGATTATTCAATGAGCAAGAGAACTCCAGTTCTCACTAAGAGTGGGAAGGTTAAAGAAATATCAAGAGAAGGTGTTTATGTTAGAAAGGACTTTTAAAAATCACATGTCTAAAGTGTGGAGGAAGAAAGGGGTAGGGCATTAGATCTACAAGAAGGTGAGTGGTGTGGTGATGGATGTTCTCTGGATAATTGATGGTCTGAAATGAACAGGAATAAAAGGATTAGAGATATCAGCCCTCATCAATTTCCTGCTTTAAAGTAAGCAGTTCAGTCAGTTCAAACTGTGATCCTGAACATTTAGCATGGGGAACTCTTTGCAATTTCTCCCTCTAGAAGCCACTAAAGATATGCCTGCTGAGGGCAGAAGAATGAAAGAGATATTTTATTGAGGGCAGAAGGAAAGCTTTTTTCTTTTCTGTATTCTGTATCTCACCTTCTGTGCTAGTGAAATACTTCAAGGTGACAACTGTTCCCATTGCTGCTCCTGATGGGTACAAGGACTTTGATGTGATGTAACACAGTGGCTGACAAGGAGAGAAGAGAGCAGGATTCTTGGCTCAGATCAGGGTGATAAATGAACAGAGTTGGAAAAATAGGGCCAAGATGTGCTTCATTGGGGGACTGAAACTTGGTGTTACTATGCTGTGGCTTGCTTGAGAGATGTTGACTAAGAAGGATGAAGTTGAAAGCAATGAAGTGATATTTAACAAGCATGGAGCATGACTCAATGAGGAGTAGAAATTGATGAGGCAGAAACAGACTCATCTTGAAAACAAATGAGGCTAAAATGGACCAACTTCCAGCCTTTTTCAGGATCCTTTTTCTGTTTGCAACTAAGTCAGCCAAGCTAAGTTCTAGTCATATTTCTTCCTGCTCTGAATTGCCTATATTTATGTCCAGTTATGGACATGAAAAATAGCCTACTAGAAGCATAATTGCCCATCCTCCTTACTCCTCAGCCGAAATTGCAGTTTATACTGCACTAGTTCTAACTCACAATGTGCTTAAATGTCATCACTCAGTCAGTGTCCAGATTAAACCAAATATATCATCCCATTTCTCTTTTCAGAATATTGGGTTTGGAGTAAACAAGGACATTAGAGAGGACATTGAGCTAACGAACAGGAGTAGAATTCACACAAAAATATCAGGATCCAAAGCAAATATTCAGACCAAAAGTTATGTTGTATTCCTAGGAACAGGTTTGCAATTGCATAAAGCTCTGAGAATAATATTTTCAGTTTGGTTTAGAGTTAAGGAACTACCTTTTAAAATAGTTGAAAAGCATGAGATGAGTTCACTGTTTTGTAACAAGTATTCAGATAAGGATGTGTGGAGAAGTTAGTGTCTTAAAAATATCTATTGGCAAAGCCAATACAATATTGTAAAGTAATTAGCCTCTAATTAAAATAAATAAATTAAAACAATATCTATTGAATTCATAAGAAGGCAAGGATAATTCACTTTAAGATTCTGGATAAAGGTAAATTCACATTATCTCTATGGTTTTCAAAGCATTCTATCATCCACTACCTGTTTCCTCACCAGATTTATTCATTCTACTAAAGGCAATGTTAATATAGAGATAATGCACACTCCCTTCTGAAACTTTTCTAATGTTGTTCTCAACACACAATGCAAAGTTCAAGTGCTCAGGAGCCAAAGCTCAGAAAACCTTACTCACCAAAGCCAACTATTACCTTTCTGTTTTCCAGTCCTTCCAAGATGATAAATCACTTGGGGGGAAAGCCTGGGGCTTTTTTTTCCCCTCTACACTGGGTCTAGCACAGTCTTGTGAGGTAATACATATTGAATTTGAACTTTGAGATGACATGAGACATTGGGGAAAAGAAATCCATGGGTTGTGGACTTTGAGACATATATCAGATATTTAAATCTGTTTCTACCAACTACCAACCCTAACACTTCAGAAAAATTTATATTCCTTGTGTCTATAATAATGATAGAAGATCAAATTAAATATAACATATAAAGGTGTTCGGTACAACATGACAATAAATGATTGACCAGTGTTAACTCATTTTATTTTCTGGCCTAAAATAATGTCTCAAATAAAGTAAAAGAAAGAATTCTGAATTCCAAAAGTAGATATCAAGTTTGGTCAAGCTTTGGAACAAAGTTGTAGAGATAGCATACTTCAGACAATATAGGTATTTTTTCAGTCAGTTCAGTTCAGTCACACAGTCGTGTCTGATTCTTTGTGACTCCATGGACTGCAGCACACCAGGCTTCCCTGTCCATCACCAACTCCTGGAGCTTACTCAAACTCATGTCCATTGATTTGGTGATGCCATCCAACCATCTCATCCTCTGTCGTCCCTTTCTTCTCCTACCTTCAATCTTTCCCAGCATCAGGGTCTTTTCCAATGAGTCAGTTCTTCACATCAGGTGGCCAAATTATTGAAGTTTCAGTTTTAGCATCAGTCCTTCCAATAAACATTCAGGACTGATTCCTTTAGGATGAACTGGTTGGATCTCCTTCCAGTCCGAGGGACTCTCAAGAGTCTTCTTCAACACCACAGTTCAAAAGCATCAGTTCTTCGGTGCTCGGTTTTCTTTATAGTCCAACTCTCACATCCATACATGACTACTGGAAAAACCATAGCTTTGACTAGATGGACTTTTATTGGCAAAGTAATGTCTCTGCTGTTTAATATGTTGTCTAGGTTGGTCATAGCTTTTCTTCCAAGGATCAAGTGTCTTAATTTCATGGCTGCAGTCAGCATCTGCAGAGATTTTGGAGCCCAAAATAATAAAGTCTGTCACTGTTTTCATTATTTCCCCATCTATTTGACATGAAGTGATGTGTATTTCTCACTTTTTCCAATTTTTTTTTTCTTCTAGGATTCCAATAAGAAAAAGAAAATCTATTTTCTATTGATTTTTTAAAAAAAGTATTATAGGTGTCAGCTCTTCTCTAAATTTTTGGTAGAATTCAGCTGTGAAGCCATCTGGACCTGGGCTTTTATTTGCTGGAAGATTTCTGATTACAGTTTCAATTTCTGTGCTTGTGATGGGTCTGTTAAGATTTTCTATTTCTTCCTGGTTCAGTTTTGGAAAGTTGTACTTTTCTAAGAATTTGTCCATTTCTTCCACGAAAGCTGTGGTACATATACACAATGAAGTATTGCTCAGCCATTAAAAAGAATACATTTGAATCAGTTCTATTGAGGTGGATGAAACTGGAGCCTATTTTACAGAGTGAGTTAAGCCAGAAAGAAAAACACCAATACAGTATACTAAGGCATATATATGGAATTTAGAAAGATGGTAACGACAACCCTGTATGCGAGATAGCAAAAGAGACACAGATGTATAGAACAGTCTTTTGGACTCTGTGGGGTGGCGGGGGATGATTTGGAAGAATGGCATTGAAACATGTATACTATCATGTAAGAAATGAATCGCCAGTCCAGGTTCGATGCAGGATACAGGAAGCTTGGGGATGATGTAGTGGGATGACCCAGAGGGATGGTATGGGGAGGGAGGTGGGAGGGGGGTTCAGGATGGGGAACACATGTACACCTGTGGCAGATGCATGTTGATGTATGGCAAAACCAATACAATATTGTAAAGTAAAAATAAATAAAAATATGCTGTCAAAAAAAATATTATATATACAAGGCCTATGTTATACATACAACTTTGTGCAAAGACCTAGGCCTCAGTTTTAACTTTGCCATGGACTATTTCTTCTTAATTCATAGGTCTCCAGATCAAATAAAACCACATCTAGAAATCTAGAACCAGTTTAGGATCATTTCACAGCACCCCAACTCAAGGACTGCCATGAACTCACAGAAATTCTTAGATGTGAATAAAGTGACAGGAGTTTTGGATTTCTCCCTTAAAAAGGGAGTATTCTTGGATCTTAGAGAAAGAAGGTGAATATCTGGTGACTAGTAGGCCAATTGGGCTTCCCTGTTGGCTCTGTGGTGAGGAATCTGCCTGCAGTGCAGGAGATGCAGGTTTGATCCCTGGTTTGGGAAGATCCCCTGGAGAAGGAAATGACAACCCACTCCAGGATTCTTGCCTTGGAAATCCCACAGACAAAGGAGCCTGGCAGGTTACAGTCCTTTGGGTCTCAAGAGTCAAACATGACTTAGTGACTAAACCACTACCACCTGAAGGCAGATCATGGTAGTCACTTGTGTGCTTACATTACTTCCAGTTCTCCTGTGTGTGTTGTTTTGCACATAGTTATAATTAGGTGAAGGCATGACATCTGCCTTGAAACAAATGAATAGAAACTGTTGTGTCAATTTCAGGTTGAAGACATTAAGAGCAAGTATATCATTTACTATCTTTCTTTTCTCTTATTCAGCAATTGGTGACATCTAGATGGTGGAGGTTTTGTTAGGCTGTATACTTAGAATAGGAGAATATGGAGCAGAACCATAACTAAATTATAATAACCATATATCACACAAATAATAAGTGAACCTGGGGTTGTTACTACAATATATCTTAACCTGTGTATATCCTATATATATCCTGTCTATATCCTAACTAAATTTTGAACATTTAAAAGAACGATTTCCTTTAAGTCACTTCAAATCACTTCTGATATACAGATGATGTGGTTAAAAAAAAAAAAAAAGGTAGACATAGCCCTCCATTCACCATTCGAAAACACCAGAAATCAGAAAAGAAACTTGGGTAGGATTCAATTCAATATATGTTTGCTTTAATTCTCAGTCTTCTATTCTATAACTGTAGATAAGTTGAACAAATTATTTTACACTGTCCCCTTCTTTATAAAATAAAAAGATGTCTATCAAATTCAATCCCAAGTTTCCATGATTCTTAAATGTAAATTTAATGAAGTTTAATGCTTTTCAGTGCAACTGATTTAAATTTAGCAATAGATTGTAAGTATAATTACCTATAGTATACACATATTATTTAGCATTTATTTAGAAATCAGGATAGTATACTATATATTTTGAGAAAATGTTATCCACAATTGTTAAGATCTCTCTTCCTTTAGCCTTCCTCACTGTCATTAGTGGGTTTCACACTCATTTTAGCTTTCCAAAACTCACAGTCTTGGTACTGTTATCTGCCTTGAGATTACCAAGATTTTTATGACATTTGCCAAAATAAATCCCAGATTCCCAGGCCCCCTCTCATTTTCTACATTAAAATTCCAATAAGGATATATATGTTCTTACTTTATTCCAGTATCACTCTCTCTCCCAAGTCCTGAAACTCTCTTACTTATCATTTTAGAATCATGGTCAAACATCAATGAACTCTTTTAAATCTGTAGCTCCTGCATTAGTCAGGGTTCTCCAGAGAAATATAACTACTAACAGGATGGATGGATGGATGGATAGAGAGATAGAAAGAGAGAAAAGGAGACTTATTATAGGAATTGGTTAATGTGACTATAGAAACTGGGAAGTCCCATGCTCTGTCATCCACAAATCTGCAAGCTGAAGACAGGGAAGCTGGTGGTGCAACCCAACCCAAGTCAAAAGACATGACAATTGGGGGAAGAGAAGTGGTGGTTTGATAGTGTAAGTCCTGGTCCAAATTGGAAAACACAAGAATCAGGAGCATTGATATCCAAGGGCAAGAAAAGATGGATGTCTCAGCTTAAGCAGAGAGTGAATTTGCTCTTTCTTGACTTTTAGGTTCTGCTCTGGCCTTCAACAGTGACAGTGATCAGTCTACTGATACAAATGCTAATCTCTTTCAGAGACAACCTCACAGACACAACCAGAAATAATGTTTTACTGGGTATCTTAGTATCCCTTACCTGAGTCAAATTTACTCATAAACTCATCATACCCCTTCTTCTATATTCTCTAAACGTCTTTATCAATAATATTTATCTAGATCTGCCCAAGGAAACAGCTTTCTCTGCATTCTCTCCAATAGTCCTTACATCACTGGTCTCAGACATAAAACAGGTATCAATTATCCTCACTGTGGTTCCTAGAGAAATAATTCTCACTATTAATTTGGATAATACAGTTTCTGTATCTCTGTAAGTCTTTTGAAAATTCCTTGTCTTAATGTTTAGCAAATTCAAATATATGTTCTGATAGAACAACAATTTAAAAGTTGTGAATTTAGACTAGATATCTTCGGATTTGTTTTTAAATGATTTCCCTTAGATAGTATATTGTCAGTTGGCATTCAAAGGTATTGTTAGGAAAAGTGACAAGTCATTAAATATCATAGTAATGATAAAATACAGAGTAGAATATTTACTATATCATATCATATAGATTTCCTCTAAGGCCATGCTTTCCCAAACAACTGGCTTGCTTGGAACAGAATAACTTTTTTCTTTTGATCACACTACCTGGGGATCTTAATTTCTCAAACAGGGATCAAACCAATGTCCTCTGAACTAGAAGTGCAGAGGCTTAACCACTACACAATCAGGAAAGTCCATTGAGTAATTTGTATAAAGGTTTATGATCACCTCTCTGTCTTTCTAGCAAGTCCAAAGACTATTTGGAATCTATTTCTAGCAATTATACTTTGTTACACGAAGTCTTTGTTTCAATTTCTTTTTATTTTATAGCAAAGTTTTTCTTCTACTCTAGTCTATTCTTCTATTTATTTGCTTTATTTTATAGTGGTATAGCTTTTTTCTCTCTGTAATGACTTATATCTTCCTTGAATATGCAGAATATCAATTAATCAATTTAAAAACAATAATAAAAGTATGTCTGGCACACTAATTACAAGCTTCAAAGAAAAATGTATATGGCATCAGAGATAATAGACAGATTATACAAACAGACCTAAACACCAAGAAAAAGACAGATTCACTCTCTAGAAATGAGGTCTGTGACATAGGGACTCCTGAAGAATTAGGCAAAATTCTATTTATCAGGAAAATTAACAGAACTATTTAAATAAATGTTGACTCAGGTGAGAGAAAGTTTGAAATATTTAAATGGGGCACAAAGTGGTGAGGGGATTGTTAATGGAACCCAGTACCAGAAAGAGGCAAAAAAGCCTAAGGTAAGTTGAGTTGTCTTGTCCTAGGTTGGTTTTCAAGGACATAATTAATCACAACTTCCTGAACCTAAATCCAGGTGCCTGCTTTCTCACTTAAACCACTTTGAAAATGATAACATTTTTTTGTGTGTTTCCTTTAGGTAGAGTCCTAAGGTTAAGGCTTCAGAACTTATCTATAAATTTATGAGGAGATTATTCTAGAAATTAAGTGGATTTTACTCTATGTTCAGTTTCACAAGCAAAACAACACAATGCACACTTCAAATATTCCAACATGAGTTCAAATGCATAATTTAAACTTATGTTCAGCAAGTATAGGACATTTGCCATGATATATGTTGAAGACTGAGACTATTTGTATCTACAAAGTTTAATTATTGTGGAACTAAAAAGTCTCTATGGGAAATAGATGGGGAAACAGTGGAAACAGTGTCAGACTTTATTTTTCTGGGCTCCAAAATCACTGCAGATGGTGACTGAAGCCATGAAATTAAAAGACGCTTACACCTTGGAAGCAAAGTTATGACCAACCTAGACAGCATATTCAAGAACAGAGATATTACTTTGCCAACAAAGGTCCGTCTAGTCAAGGCTATGGTTTTTCCAGTGGTCATGTATGGATGTGAGAGTTGGACTGTGAAGAAGACTGAGTGCCGAAGAATTGATGCTTTTGAACTGTGGTGTTGGAGAAGACTCTTGAGAGTCCCTTGGACTGCAAGGGGATCCCACCAGTCCATTCTGAAGGAGATCAGCCCTGGGATTTCTTTGGAAGGAATGATGCTAAAGCTGAAACTCCAGTACTTTGGCCACATCATGCAAAGAGTTGACTCATTGGAAAAGACTCTGATGCTGGGAGGGATTGGGGGCAGGAGGAGAAGGGGACGACAGAGGATGAGATGGCTGGATGACATCAGTGATTCGATGGACGTGAGTCTGAGTGAACTCCAGGAGTTGGTGATGGACAGGGAGGCCTGGCATGCTGCAATTCACGGGATTGCAAAGAGTTGGACACGACTGAGCAACTGAACTGAACTGAACTGAAGAAGGAAAACTACTTCTTTCAACATTAGCTGACTATTTAATTCCAAAATTATCTCTTAGGCAGAGAAGACTGTAAGCCAACAAATAATTTCATTATTTGGTTTTGGAAAATCTTACAAATCAATTGACCCAGACAAAAATTTGCTTACATGGAGCAAACAACTTGTTTTGTCAAACACTTTACTTATCAAGGCCCTTGGCCTCTCCTTACTGTGTCTATGAATTCTACATTATGTTATTAAATTTGCCCAATTAATACCCAGTAATATGATAAATTGTCCCCCTTCATTAAAAAAAAAAAAAAATCACCTGAAGTTGCCTGGGTCCATATTCTCAAGCTTATAGATACACTTTTCTGACCCTCTCTTTCTAGGCACTACTTAATTTTTTTTTTCAAGATTATGTTCTTCACTTCAACTCTTTTAATGAACTTAGCTTTCCTTCAGTATCATTTTTCCTTGTGATCTTTGGAGGGAGGCTGACAGCAGACAATGTAAGCCGGAAAGCATTGTATCCTTGTATATTTGCCAGAATGCATTATCTGCAATTTCATGACTAACCCTGGAAAACAAACAGCCAGAAATGAACAGACTTTGGAATACAACAACCTTGGTTTGAAGTCTTTATCGTCCACTATCATATGGACACCTATCATATCATATCCATGATATATACAACATATATAATTACTGTGTATGCTGGTGGCATGTAAATTCAAAAGTTTGAGTTAACTAGGAGAAAAAGTTTTAATGGGGACAATGGAACAAAAGTTAAAATTAGGCACCAAAAGGATGTTGGGTGTGACAGGCAACAAAAGTAACTGTTTAGGGAATCAAGTAGAAGAAAGAATTTAACCAAATTGACAGTAGACCTCAAAACCCACCATCAGGCAAAAAAAAAAAAAAAGTAATAACTGTAATTAGGATTGGTGGCAAAAATCACCTTAAAGCTAAGTCATTTAACTTCTTAGAAGAGGAGTTTTGTAATTGCCTTACGCTGAGATACACAGGTGATATCAAACTTGCTATAGAAAACTAAATATATTCTAAACAGGAGTTCAGGAACAGAAAGCCAAGTAGGTTCTTGGAAATATTCCTATAACATCTAGCTAAATATTAGACCAAATGAGTCCTCTTAGTTAGCATCATCTAATTTGACATAGACTTAGAAAAGGAAATGTGGCTGAGAATGTGTGTGATTTCCTTCCTTCTTTTCATTTTATCAAATTTCATGATAAGGAGGAAAGTTTTATAGCTTTTCTAGGTAATCTTTAATTATTTTAATGAGGGGATTCCAGGTTTGCTTTTTTAGTTCTTTACTTGTTCAGACAAGTTAAATATTTCACATCACTTACATATCTGACAGACATTACATCAATTGAGAAGGTACTTTTCCAAAAGCATTATTGTGGATTTCCATTATGCCAGTTATTATTTGAAGAGACAATATCTTTTCTTCCTTCAACTTAGCTGTCAAGTTTTTTCTTTTATTCCATTTCCACAAAGGTAATGGCTATCACTGACAATTTCCATTTGGAATGCTGAATATGAGACATAAATGATTCTTCCTTGAGAAATGTTAATGCTGTGGAATTTATGTTTCATCTTATCACCTTTTGTCACTGTCTTGAGATAATTTTTATCTGGAAAAAGGTGTGCATTTCTCAGAAGAAACACTAACTGTAAAGCTATTTCTGCTTGTTTTATGTATGAAGAGATAGAATAAACAATGAAATTTAATTGTCAATAGTATGCCATTATGTGAGAGAAAAGCAAAAGTTAAATAATTAAATTAAAATAATTAAGTTAAAATAATTCAAATTAGGCTTTTAATATATCACAGGAGATGACTTATTAAAATTTAAGTAGCAGTTAGCCAGTCTAAAAAAGACTGCAGAACATAAAGAAAATGATGGGTAGAACAAATATTTCAGATATAGGATTCAAATTAGACAGCAGTTGGGCATGCCGTGGGACTTTTACCTCAGTTATTTTTCTCTACCAGAAGTACTAATCTCTTAGATGGACAAATAGTTGATTTCTTTACATTCTTGAAGTTTTTATGCAAATTTACCTTAGTGAGTCTTTTTGGTCAGCCTATTTAAAATCACAGTTTTGCTGATCTCTCAATAACCTTTGCCCTCCTCTGTTATTAACATTTAAAAAATTCTGCTTATTTATTAATTTTATGAAGTTATATATCTATGACTTGCTTTTATTCATTAGACATTTTGTCACTAATTTTCATACAGTCTGTAATGTGAAATTATTTTGACTCATTTTCACTGTTAAAATATGATTCTAAGTATACTGTTTATTTGTTTGTTTTATTTTAATTTCATGGGCCTTTGCATTGCTTCCAGGTTTGTGCTATTACAAACAGAGATGTTACTTATCTTTGTTTTGAATCTTTTAGTGTACATACACAAAAGTAAATTTTTCAGATTGCAGGAATACAATTGTTGAGTCATACGATAGAGGGAAGCACTGCCTTTTAAAAATGATGCCAAATTACTTAACTAAGTATATATAACAGTTCACACATCCATCAGTTATGTATACAATCTTTACTTCTGTTCTCAGTCTTCAAGTCATTTTTTCAGCCTAAATCAAGGACATAATCTTGAAGACATGTTCAATCCAGATATGTACCACTATTTCAAGTGTTTTGGTAGGATATAGATAAGGCTTAACTTCTGAAAGTGTCAGATTTCCTTGAACTTCTTTAATGGTCATTTATAAAATAATGTGATGTTACTGGAAAAGGTACAACATTTGAGACTTGAAATTACAAGCACTGAAATACAAATGAAAATTAAGAGAAAGATTACGGTTATACTTGGTGGTTCACTTTTAAGTTGGGATCAAAAAAAAGTTAGATTCTAGATCTTATTTCCAAATTTAAATCTTCAGGACTTTTAGAAAGCTGAGGAAATAAAGAATAAGAGCACAAAGATTAAAACTGATAATATGTGGTTCTGAATTTTGTTCCATTGGATTGAGAAAGAAATTACTCACATACTGAGATTCAATGAATCTGGAAATACTAGACCTAAAAGGTTTTTCATTAGAAACTGTCTTTTCCTGAAAATCATCTGACACTTTCAGTTTGAAGTCTCTGGCTAGAATATTTTCTAATACTCCACGAATTCCTGAAAAATGTGCATATGAGAATCATTGTCTTAGAATTTTATTGCTGGGTTTGCTTTTATGTTGATTTTGTTCAGCTGCCCAGTCATGTCTGACTCTTTGCAGCCCCATGGACTGCAGCACGCGAGGTCTCCCTGTCCCTCACCATCTCTTGAAGTTTGCCCAAGTTCATGTCCATTGTATTGGTGATGCCATCCAGCCATCTCATCCTCTCATGCCCTCTTCTTCTTCTGTCCTCAATCTTTCCCAGCATCAGAGACTTATCCAATGAGTCAGCTGTTCACATCAGATGACCAAAATACTGGAGCTTCAGCTTCAGCATCAGTCCTTCCAATGAGTATTCAGGGTTGATTTCCCTTAAGATTGACTGGTTTGATCTTCTTGCTGACCAAGGGACTTTCAGAAGACTTCTCCAGCACCACAGGTTGAAGGCATCAATTCTTTCTTGCTCTGCCTTCTTTATGGTCCAGGTCTCACAACCTTATGTGCCCACTGGAAAGACCATAGCCTTGACCATACGGACCTTTGTCAGCAGAGTAATGTCTCGGCTTTTCAACACACTGTCTAGATTTATCACAGCTTTCCTGCCAAGAAGCAATTGTCTTCTGATTTCAGGGCTGCAGTTGCCATCCACAGTGATTTTAGAGCCCAGGAAAAGGAAATTTGTCACTACTTCCACCTTTTCCCCTTCTATTTGCCATGGAATGTGGGGCCAGATGCCATGATCTTTTTTTTTTTTTTTCATAAAAAAATTTCATTCATATTTATTTTTAAGCTGGCTCTTTTATACTCCTCCTTCACCCACACCAAGAAGCTCTTTAGTTCCTCTTTGCTTTCTACCATTAGAGTGGCATGGCCTTCCTAGATTAAGGGTGTTGGTATATGGAAATGAAGTCCTCTTAGCTAGCACTTTGTAAGATACCAAGCATAGGTCTTAGGAAGTATCACTGTGAACAAAGCTAGTGGAGGTAATGGAATTCCAAATCCTAAAAGATGATGCTGTGAAATTGTTGCACTCAATATGTCAAGAAATTTGGAGACCTCAGCAGTGGCCACAGGACTGGAAAATGTGTTTTCATTCTAGTTCCAAATAAGGGAAAAGCCAAAGAATGTTCAAACTACCTCACAATTACACTAATTTTATATGCTAGCAAAGTAATGCTCAAAGTTCTCCAAGCTAGGCTTCAACAGTACATGAACCGAGAATTCCCAGATGTTAAAGCTGGATTTAGAAAAGGCAGAGGAACCAGAGATCAAATTGTCAACATCTGTTGGATCATAGAAAAAGCAAAAGAGTTCCAGAAAAACATCTACTTCTGCTTCATTGACTACACTAAAGCATTTGACTGTGTGGATCACAACAAATTTCTTCAAGAGATGGGAATACCAGACCACCTGACCTGCCTCCTGGAAAACCTGTATGCAGGTCATGAAGCAACAGTTAGAACAGGACATGGGACAATGGACTTGTTCCAAATTGAGAAAAGAGTACATCAAGACTGTATATTGTCATCCTGCTTATTTAACTTATATGCAGAGTACTTCATGTGAAATGACAGGCTAGAGAAGCACAAGCTGGAATCAAGAATGCCAGGAGAATTATCAATAACCTCAGATATTCAGATGACACTACCCTTATGGTAAAAAGTGAAGAGGAACTAAAGAGCCCCTTGATGAAGGTGAAAGAGGAGAGTGAAAAAGCTGGTATAAAGCTCAACATTCAAAAAAACTCATGGCATCCAGTCCCATCACTTCATGGCAAATAGATGGGGAAACTGGAAACAGTGGCTGACTTTATTTTCCTGGGCTCCAAAATCACTGCAGATGGTGACTGCAGCCATGAAATTAAAAGACACTTGCTCCTTGGAAGAAAAGCTATGACAAACCTAGACAGCATATTTAACAACAAGAAGACATGCCAAAGCATCCAAAAACAATACAAGAAAATAGTTACTTAAGCAAACCAAGACTACCATATTTACTACAAGTGAAAATGTCACCATTAAAGAGTCTTGTTGTGTCAAGATTATTTTCTAATGTTTCTGAAAATGTATCCTCCCTTTAAAAAAAATCTGCTTTTCACTGCCCCTTCACAAATATGACTGTTCTTAATTATGACTTCATATTCAGCCTCTTCAGTCATATCAGACTCTTTGTGACCCCATAGACAAAGGCCCACCAGTCTTTTCTGCTGCTGCTGCTGCTGCTGCTTTTTAGTTACTTCAATCATGTCCAACTCTGTGTGATACTATGGACTGCAGCTTGCCAGTCTCCTCTGTCCATGGGATCCTCTAGGCAAGAGTACTAGAGTGGGTTGCCATGACCTCATTCATGGTCTCTTCCAGACCCAGGGATTGCACCCAGGTCTCCCGCATTGCAGGCAGATTTTTCACTTCTGAGCTACCAGGGAAGCGGGACCTCTGTCCATGGGATTTTCTTGGCAAGAATACTGGAGTGGATTGCCATACCCTCCTCCAGATTTTCCCAACCCAGGGGTTGAACCCATGTCTCTTTCATCTGCTGCACTGCAGGTTGAATCTTTACCCTGAGGTCCTGGGGAAGCTGATCACTATTGCTGCTGCTGCTGCTAAGTCGCCTCAGTCGTTTCCGACTCTGTGCGACCCCATAGACAGCAGCCCACCAGGCTCCCCTGTCCCTGGGATTCTCCAGGCAAGAACACTGGAGTGGGTTGCCATTTCCTTCTCCAATGCATGAAAGTGAAAAGCCAAAGTGAAGTCGCTCAGTCGTGTCCGACTCTTAGCGACCCCATGGACTGCAGCCCTCCAGGCTCCTCCATCCATGGGATTTTCCAGGCAAGAGTACTGGAGTGGGGAGTAATTAATGATGATAAACTATCATAAATAACAGCATAAATATAGCTGATATTAACTGATTGTCAAATATGTGTTGAGGAACATGAAAAATGTTTTATTGTGTGTGGGTTTTTCTTGTATTTCTTATAAAGCCCTATGATATAAGAAGTAGTACAGACTCTAAAAATGAGCTAGACATCAAGTTGCTAAAAACATTACACCAAACACTGGAATTAAATAAAATTTCTATTAGATAAAAGTCACTGTTCTAAGCACTAGGGATTTAGAAAGATAAAAATGCCTACAGTTGTGAAGCTTATATTCTACTACATAGAGAAAGACAATACAAAATATAAGCAAAATATAAGAGCTGGAAGGTGATAGTCAAAATGGTGAATGATATAGCAGCACAAAGATAAAGTGGTGAAGACAGAAAAAGTAAGGTAAATTTGATGATGAGTTCGGTTCAGTTAAGTTGCTCAGTCATGTCCAACTCTTTGTGATCCCATGAACCACAGCACACCAGGCCTCCCTGTCCATCACCAACTCCAGGAGTTCATCCAAACCCATGTCCATTGAGTCAGTGATGCCATCCAACCATCTCATCCTCTGTCATCTGCTTCTTCTCCTGCCCTCAATCTTTCCCAGCATCAGGGTCTTTTCAAATGAGTCAGTTCTTGGCATCAGGTGGCCAAAATACTGGAATTTGAGCTTCAACATCAGACCCACCAATGAATACCCAGGACTGATCTCCTTTAGGATGGACTGGTTGGATCTCCTTGCAGTCCAAGGGACTCTCAAGAGTCTTCTCCAACACCACAGTTCAAAAGCATCAATTCTTTGGTGCTCAGCTTTCTTTATCGTCCAACTCTCATATCTATACATGACCACTGGAAAAACCATAGACTTGACTAGATGGACCTTTGTTGACAAAGTAATGTCTCTGCTTTTCAATATTCTGTCTAGGTTGGTCATAACTTTCCTTCCAAGGACTAAGTGTCTTTTAATTTCATGGCTGCAATCACCATCTGCAGTGATTTTGGAGCCCCCCAAAATAAAGTCAGCCACTGTTACCACTCTTTCCCCACCTATTTGCCATGAAGTGATGGGAGCAGATGCCATGATCTTAGTTTTCTGAATGTTGAGCTTTAAGCCAACTTTTTCACTGTCCTCTTTCACTTTCATTAAGAGGCTCTTTAGTTCTTCACTTTCTGCCATAAGGGTGGTATCATCTGCATATCTGAAGTTACTGATATTTCTCCCAGCAGTCTTGATTCCAGCTTGTGCTTCCTCTAGCTCATCATTTCTCATGATGTACTCTGCATATAAGTTAAATAAGCAGGGTGACAATATACAGCCTTGATGTACTCCTTTTCCTATTTGGAACCAGTCTGTTGTTCCATGTACAGTTCTAACTGTTGCTTCCTGACCTGCATACAAGTTTCTCAAGAGGCAGGTCAGGTGGTCTGGTATTCCCATCTCTTTCAGAATTTCCCCCAGTTTATTTTGATCCACACAGTCAAAAGCTTTGGTATAGTCAATAAAGCAGAAATAGATGTTTTTCTGGAAATCTCTTGCTTTTTCCATAATCCAGCGGATGTTGGCAATTTGATCTCTGGTTCCTTTGCCTTTCCTAAAACCAGCTTGAACACCTGGAAGTTCATGGTTCACATATTGCTGAAGCCTGGCTTGGAGAATTTTGAACATTACTTTACTAGCGTGTGAGATGAGTGCAATTGTGTGGTAGTTTGAGCATTCTTTGGCATTGCCTTTCTTTGGGATTGGAAAGAAAACTGTCCTTTTCCATTCATGTGGCCACAGCTGAGTTTTCCAAATTTGCAGGCATATTGAGTGCAGCATTTTCACAGCACCATCTTTCAGGATTTGAAATAGAGAAGGCCTATTGAGAGAAGAATTTGAGGAAATATAGGAGTGAGCTGAAACTGTAAGCTGTGGGAATGCTGAGAAAGTTGAATAATGTATAGAAATATCCCAAGAGAGGGCATTCCTGACTCATTCCAGAAATAGCACTGAGATCAAAGTAGATTTAGGAGAAAAAAGACAATGAAGAAATGGGAGGTCAGATTATAAGGTCCATAGAAGTCATTTCATTTTATTTATTTACTTTTCTATTGCAACATAGTTTATTTACAATATTATCAAATATATTAATTTAAGATTTACAGTGCAGTGATTCAATGTTTTTATAGATTGCAGTTCATTTAAAATTATTAAAAGATAATGGCTATAATTTGCTGTACTATACAGTAATATAGTATACAATATACTATATATTATATAGTATATAATAATATATCCTTTTACTTATTTATTTATGCATAGTAGTTTATATCTTTTAATCTTTCATCCCAATCTTGCCCTTCCATCCTTTATTCACTCTACAGATACCCACTAGTTTTCTATATTTGTGAGTCTGTTTCTGCTTTGTTATGTACATTCACTTGGTTTATATTTTTAGATTCTACATATAAGTGATAACATGCATTATTTGTCTTTCTCAGTTTGAATGATTACACTAAACATAATATTTCCACAAGTCCATCCATATTATTACAAATGGCAGAATTTTTCTTTTTTATGACTGAGTAATATTCCAGTGTGTGTGTGTATTTGTGTGTTTATCTCTTCTTTATCCATTCATCTCTTCACGGACAGACAGGTTGCTTCCATATCTTGCTTGTTATAAATATTTTTGCTGTGAACATCAGGGTTTAAACATCTTTTTCAATTGGTATTTACATTTTTTTAACAGATACGTACCCAGGCCTGGAAATGCTAGACTATAATGCAGTTCTAATTTTAGTTTTTTGAGGACACTCCATACTGTTTTCCATGAAATTACTTTCCTATCAACAGTGTAAAAGGTTTCCTTCTCTCTATATCCTCAGAAACATTTATTTGAAGACTGTTCAGTGATAGCCATTCTGATAGATGAGAGGTCATAAATGCATTGTTGTTTCCATTTGTATTATCTAGGCAAGAGTACAAGAGTGGGTTGCCATGACCTCATTCAGGGTCTCTTCAGGATCCTGAGCCTCTTTTCATGCTAATGTCAGCCATTTGTGTGAGTTCTTTGGAAAAATGTCTATTTAGGGTTGTTTATTTTTTGACATTGAGTTGTATAAACTATTTATATATGTCAGAAATTAATGTCTTGTCTGTCATATCATTTGCAAATATTTCCTCCCATTAAGTCTTTTTGTTATGCTAACAGTTTCATTTGCTCTGCTAAAACCTTTTAAGTTCAATTAGGTTCTATTTGTTTATTTTTCTTTTCTTTCTTTTGTCTTAGGAGACTGACCCAAAAAGTATTACGAAGATACATGTTTAAGAGTGTTTTGCCAATATCCTCTTCTAGGAATTTTATGGTTACAGGTCTTGCATTTAGGTCTTCCACTCACTTTGAGTTTATTTTTGTATACACCATTAGGAAATGTTCTAATTTAATTGTTTTACATGCAGATCTTCATTTTTCTCCAGCACTACTTATTAAACATACTATATTTTCTCCACTGTATATACTTGCCTACTTTGTTATAGATTAGTTGGTCATAAATGTGCAGGTTTATTTATGGAAAATGTGTGCTGTTCAATTGATCTTTGTGTCTGTACTTGTGATGATATTATTTTTTTTCCTTCTGCTGACACTACTTTGTTCTTTTTCTAATTCCTCTATATGGTTTGCTGCTGCTGCTAAGTCGCTTCAGTCATGTCCAACTCTGTGCAACCCCATAGATGGCAGCCCACCATGCTCCCCCATCCCTGGGATTCTCCAAGCAAGAACACTGGAGTGGGTTGCCATTTCCTTCTCCAGTGCATGAAAGTGAAAAGTGAAAGTGAAGTCGCTCAGTCATGTCCGACCCTCAGCGACCCCATGGACTGCAGCCTACCAGGCTCCTCAGTCCATGGGATTTTCCAGGCAAGAGTACTGGAGTGGGGTGCCATTGCCTTCTCCTTCTATAAGGTATACTAGGTTATTTATTTGAGAATTTTCTTGTTTCATGAGGTAAGCCTGCATCACTACATACCACTTGAAAGTGCTTTTGGAAAGCTGTTTTTTCTATTTTCTTTTGTCTCAAGATATTTTCTGATTTCTTCATTGCCCCACTAGTTTTTTGTAGCTTGTTCATTAGTCTCCGTGTGTTTTTTATTTTCTCCTTTTACTTCCTGTAGTTGATTTCTAGTTTCCTACTCTTGTGGTCAGAAAAAAAAAAAAAATGCTTGATATAATGTCTAGCCTCTAAAATTACTGAGGCTTGTTTTGTGACACAGGGTGTGATCTCTACTGGAGAATGGTCCATGGCTATTCTCCTGCTTTTGAATGGAATGTGTTATACATATCTATCAAGATTAATTGGTCTATTGTGTCATTCAAGATTACTGTTGCTTTATAAATTTTCTTTATGGATGATCTGTACACTGGTGGAAGTGGAGTATTAAAGCCCCTTCCTATTATTATATTATAAAATTCTCCCTTTATTTCTGCTAATGTTTGCTCTATATATTTTGGTGTTCTGTATATGCACTGTATTCAGTGCATATGTTAACAAGAGTAACATTCTTGTCTTGTACTAATTCCTTTATCAATATAATGTCCTTCTTTGTCTTTTGTTATAGCTTTTATATTAAAGTATAATAATATACTTATAATGATATAACTATCATTATCTCTTATTTCTTGTTCTTTCTGCTTACATGAAATATCTTTTTCCATCCCCTCACTTTCAGTTCATGTGTGTCTTCAGTTCTGAAGTGAGTATCTTGAAAGCATTGTATTCATGGATTTTTTTTTAAATTTTTGTGTATCTTCTTTTTTTTTTTTTTGGATTACCATCAGGTTCTGACATGTTGTCCTATAACTGTGTACTTGCTTTAAACTGGTAGACACTTGTAGTCCCACTGGCTTTCCAAGCAGCCAAGGGAGTTCATCTTCCTTGTGCTGGCCTAAGGACTGGAGCACCAAATATGTCTCAGACTACTCATTCTCCAGGGAGGATCTCTACACCTGTAACCTTCCTTTTCTTCTGAATCCCTTCCCAAGGGTACAGGTCCTAACCCAAGTGCTTCTTTCCTTTTCCTTCTTCATTCTATGTGAATATTTCTTAGAGCCTTGGTTGTATAGAAGTTTTCCTGCCAATTTCCAGTTAATTTTCAAATAAAATTGTTCTATTTGTTGTTGTTGTTCAGTTGCTCAGTCTTGTCCAACTCTTTGCAACCCCATGGACTGCAGCATGCCAGGCTTCCCTGTCCTTCACCATCTCCTTGAGCTTGCTCAAACTCATGTCCATTGAGTCGGTGATGCCATCCAACCATCTTATCCTCTGTTGATCCCTTCTCCTCCTGCCTTCATCTTTCCCAGAATCAGGGTCTTTTCAAATGAGTCAGTTCTTTGCATTAGGTGCCTCAAGTACTGGAGCTTCAGTTTCAGCATCAGTCCTTCCAATGAATATTCAGGATTTATTTCCTTTAGGGTTGACTGGTTTGATTTCCTTTCTGTCCAAGGGACTCTCAAGAGTCTTCTCCAACACCACAGTTCAAAAGCATCAATTCTTTAGTGCTCAGCCTTCTTTATGGTCCAACACTCACATCCACACATAATTACTAGAAAAACCATACCTTTGACTAGACAGACCTTTGTCAACAAAACAATGTCACTGCTTTTTAATACACTGTCTAGATTTGTCCTTTTCTTCCAAGGAGCAAGTGTCTTTTAATTTCATGGCTGCAGTCACCATCTGCAATGATTTTGGAGCCCGAGAGAATAAAGTCTATTGTTATTTACATTGTTTCCCCATCTATTTGCCATGAAATGATGGGACTAGATGCCATGATCTTAGTTTTTTGAATGTTGAATCTTAATTTTTCAATGTTGCTCTTAGTTTCTGAATGCTTTGTGTGGTTGAGAAGGAAGAGCTGGCCTCCTACTTGGCCATCTTGACCAGTTTCCAAAGTCTTTTATTTTAAATACTCATTTATCCTGAGACATCTTGAGGGACACTAGAGGGCAGTGATATAACTGGACTTCCATTTTGATAATCTCTTTATGGGAGCTGTCTTCAGTGTCATTTATAGGAGCTCAAAGTGAAGTAAGGAGACTATACAGGAGGAATGATGATTATTAGAATATTTTCTCTCTGCTTAAACCTATTCTATGTTATGCCTTATGATCTGGCGTACTACTCTCTAAACCTGCTAACTTCCAATTAGTTGTGTCAATAGAGATGTCAGTGACTCCCTGGAAACTGAAGGAGAAAGGAATGACTCTATCCTTCCGTTTGTTTCTTGTCCCTTCAGTTGGACCCCAGCAGTTCACTAATAATTCCAGAGGCAGTAATCAAGCCCAGTTTGTAGTTTCTTCAAAATTCCATTAACCAATCTTTTTCTGCCTTCTGAGTCTCAGGTCCATAAGTTTCATCCTTGAGTTTCCAGGCTTTTAATTTATTTGTCTATATCACCATTTACAACTTAAAGAGCACATATATGACACTAAAACTGTAAAGAAAAGCAGAGAGTTACTACTATAAATGTCAGGATGGTGTTTACTCTAAAATGATCAGGGGGATCTAGAAGGGGAATGCTATGGAGATGGAGACTTCTGTTGTGACTGAAACTTTATTTATTGGATGATTGTTTTACAATAATTTATTGTATAATCATTAACTATGCTGTATATTTCTCTTTTATATACTTTCAGTGAATGTTTTATTTCACAATAAAAATCACAGATAAATTTAATGTAAAGTGTAGTGTTATTCTGTCAGTATGTAAACAATATCTATAAATTGTTTAATAGATCTCTAAGTTGTTGAAACAAAAGCAAATGTGGAAAAATTTACCAAATTATTGGGTTAGCAAAGCTTTCTCTTCAATCCAAATTTGTATGAAATGTTTTGATACATGTGTTTTGATTTTTTTTTCCCAATTTTTATCTTCTGGTATTGAGATATACATTGCTTTTTTCCTTTTGTTGTTGTAATGAAATTTATTTATAGAATTTCAGTATTAAATACATCTTTCCTTCTTGGTTTGAACATAATTATCCATTGACTTCAGAAATTTAAATTGAAAAAAGATTAAAAAGACAAAATGTTATTTGAATGTTTACAGGATTACTCAGACAACACTTTTTAATAATTCTGTTGGTAATTACAGTTTTTAAACATTTAATTTCATTTATGTTACAATGTATAGTAATTGCTTATCTGTGCATTCTTTACCAATCTCAAAGTTATTTTTAGATATTATTCTTTTAAAGATAAATTTTGCCTTTGCTAATATGTTATATCTTAAAATTTAGTTTTTCCATTCTTCCTGCCTTCATTCTGTTATTCTAAGTTACCTCTGTGCTTAAAATGTAAGCTTCTCTTTCTATTCTATGTATATATTATTCTTCAAAATACTACATTAGAAACTCATGTTTTTATATGCAACAATTTTAGTCTCTTTGCATTCCCAATTGATTTTAAATTTCCATTTTTTTCATACTTATATTTCTCAGTTCAGTTCAGTTCAGTTCAGTCACTCAGTCGTGTCCGACTTGTTGCGAACCCATGAACTGCAGCACACCAGGCCTCCCGGTCCATCACCAACTCCCGGAGTCCACCCAAACCCATGTCCATTGAGTCAGTGATGCCATCTGACCATCTCATCCTCTGTTGTCCCCTTCTCTTCCTGCCCTCAATCTTTCCCAGCATCAGGGTCTTTTCCAACGAGTCAGCTCTTCGCATGAGATGGCCAAAGTATTGGAGTTTCGGCTTCATCATCAGTCCTTCCAATGAACACTCAGGACTGATCTCCTTTAGGATGGACTGGTTGAATCTCCTTGCAGTCCAAGGGACTCTCAAGAGTCTTCTCTAACACCACAGTTCAAAAGCATCAATTCTTCGGCACTCAGTCTTCTTCACAGTCCAACTCTCACATCCATACATGACCACTGGAAAAACCATAACCTTGACTAGATGGACCTTTGTTGACAAAGTAATGTCTCTGTTTTTTCATATGCTGTCTAGGTTGGTCATAACTTTCCTTCCAAGGAGTAAGAGTCTTTTAATTTCATGGCTGCAATCACCATCTGCAGTGATTTTGGAGCCCAGAAAAATAAAGTCAGCCACTATTTCCACTGTTTCCCCATCAATTTGCCATGAAGTGATGGGACAAGATGCCATGATCTTAGTTTTCTGAATATTGAGCTTTAAGCCAAATTTTTTACTCTCCTCTTTAACTTTCATCAAGAGGCACTTTAGTTCTTCACTTTCTGCCATAAGGGTGGTGTCATCTGTGTATCTGAGATTATTGATATTTCTCCCAGCAATCTTGATTCCAGCTTGTCCTTCCAACAGCCCAGCATTTCTCATGATGTACTCTGCGTATAAGTTAAATAAGTAGGGTGACAATATACAGACTTGGTGTACTCCTTTTCTTTGAACTTCTATCAACTTTTAAAAATATGTTTACCAAGGCTCTCTTATTACATGAAGACAAGTATAAAATTTTTCATGCTTTTTGAGTGACTTAGTTCTTCATAATTCCATAGTGATTTCTACTTGATGAGAAAAATCTATTTTGTATTAAATTAGCATGCTGCTGCTGCTGTTAAGTCGCTTTAGTTGTGTATGACTCTATGCTACCCCGTAGACGGCAACCCACCAGGCTCCCCTGTCCCTGGGATTCTCAAGGCAAGAACACTGGAGTGGGTTGCCATTTCCTTCTCCAATGCATGAAAGTGAAAAGTGAAAGTGAAGTCACTCAGTCATGTCTGACTCTTAGCAACCCCATGGACTGCAGCCTACCAGGCTCCTCCATCCATGGGATTTTCCAGGCAAGAGTACTGGAGTGGGGTGTCATTGCCTTCTCCAATTAAATTAGCATATCTTTATTCAGATTAACATTTTATGCAGATTTCCACCCATAAGTTGTCTTTCAGGCATTCAGTATTTGAACACTTTGTTACTAATCTTATTAAAAGCTGTAGTTTGATTTTGGATTTTCATACACACAGACCATTATTATTTTTGTTTTTAATCTACTATGTTTAATTTGCATATCATATTGTTACCAATTATTTTGCATTTAGTTATATATATATTGTGTACTTCCAAATCACCTGGATTTTCTAAATCCTTCTTTTGTTCTTTTATTACTGTCAGTGGAGTGTATAATTTCCTTGGTTCTGTTTCATCACAACAAAAATATGAAGTGACAAACATTAAAGCCCACGGTGTGTCACAGCTCTCGAACAGATCAGTGTTACAGCTCCGTGTTACAGCTCAGTTTTATTTAGAAAATAAAGGAAAATATATCCTAGAGGAATGAGGGCATGCCCGCCCAAAAGACGCAAGAGAAAAGAGAAAGAGAGAGACAGAGTGAGAAAACATGAATGAGAGAGAGACTCCCAGCCCTTTGGCTCCTCTTTATATGTTTTTTTCTTCTCCCCCAGGCCTGCCCTATGTAAACTGGGTTATCAGGAGTGCTGTTTGTTCTACCTAAGGTCCTCACTCTGGTCCTTAGACCTTCCTTTGTTCTATTTTCACAGGCTTTTCCTTTTCTTGTTTTTTAGCCACCGCCATTCTGGACTCCTTTTTCCTATTTTAATTAGCTAACATTATCATAAACATACTACAGTCCATTACATATGGACTGATTAAGATTACCCTTTTCCATGCCACATTTCTTGCTATCAATTTGGATGTATTTAAGATTGCCAGGAGAAATATCAATAACCTCAGATATGCAGATGACACCGCCCTTATGGCAGAAAGTGAAGAGGAATTAAATAACCTCTTGATGAAAGTGAAAGAGGAGAGTGAAAAAGTTGGTTTAAAGCTCAACATTCAGAAAACGAAGATCATGGCATCTGGTCTCATCACTTCATGGGAAATAGATGAGGAAACAGTAGAAACAGTGTCCAACTTTATTTTTTTGGGCTCCAAAATCACTGCAGATGGTGACTTCAGCCATGAAATTAAAAGACGTTTACTCCTTGGAACGAAAGTTATGACCAACCTACATAGCATATTCAAAAGCAGAGACATTATTTTGCCAACAAAGGTCCGTCTAGTCAAGGCTATGGTTTTTCCAGTGGTCATGTATGGATGTGAGGTTGGACTGTAAAGAAAGCTAAGTGCTGAAGAATTGATGCTTTTGAACTGTGGTGTTGGAGAAGACTCTTGAGAGTCCCTTGGACTGCAGGGAGATCCAACCAGTCCATTGTGAAGGATATCAGCCCTGGGATTACTTTGGATGGAATGATGCTAAGGCTGAAACTCCAGTACTTTGACCACCTCATGCAAAGAGTTGACTCATTGGAAAAGACTCTGATGCTGGGAGGGGTAGGAGAAAAAAGGGATGACAGAGGAAGAGATGGCTGGATGGCATTACCGACTTGATGGACATGAGTCTGAGTGAACTCCAGGAGTTGGTGATGGACAGGGAGGCCTGGCGTGCTACAGTTCATGGGGTCACAAAGAGTCGGACATGACTGAGTGACTGAACTGAACTGAACATTAAAATAAAACTATTTTAGTTGGTATTTTAATATTTTTACCTAGAATATTTACTTTTAAATTCTAGAATACATTGACAGAGTAATATTCTCAAATATAATAGATTTTAAAACATTTTAACAGATCTCCCCATCCAAAATTACAGTATTTTAGTTCTATCTTGTATTTTTACTGCCAAATATATGTGACAAATTCTGTAGTCTTAAAGTTTATTGCATATTTATCACATTAACAATTAGATAAAGAGTAGATATTTTAAAATTTTTGAGTATTTTGTTTAATGTTTGACTAGAAAATATCCTAAAATTTACTTTATATTTGAGAGATAACTTTCTGGTGAATTATATTATCTTTTTATGGGATGCGTGAGTATGTTTCTCAAATCTTATTTCCCCTTAGAATTATCTTGGAATATTTTAGATAACAGCATTCAAAGTTTTAACTTCATGAAACCTGATTAACTGTACTTTTTATAAACAACCTTCCATCCACTTTCTGGTGATTGTAATAGCAGCTATCTTTAAAACAACTGGTTCACCTGAGCTGTGGGCTCTTTGCAATCTGAAAAAAATTTTTTGTTTTTTTTTTTCTATTTCTAGTACTTTACACAATACATCAAATATGTTGGTTGCATGCTAAACAAGTAAGTGAATAACCACATGCCATAATAAAATTCAAGACTCATAGATATAAAAATTTGGCATGTTCCCTAAAGTCAAGAACCAGACAAGGGTACCCACTCTCACCACTACTATTCAACATAGTTTTGGAAGTTTTGCCCACAGCAATCAGAGCAGAAAAAGAAATAAAAGAATCAAGATTGGAAAATAAAAAGTAAAACTCTCACTGTTTGCAGATGACATGATCCTCTACATAGAAAACCCTAAAGACTCCACAGAAAATTACTAGAACTAATCAATGAATAGAGTAAACTTGCAGGATATAAAATCAACACACAGAAATCCCTTGCATTCCTATACACGAACAATGAGAAAATAGAAAGAGAAATTGAGGAAACAATTCCATTCACCATTGCAATGAAAAGAATAAAATACTTAGGAATGGATCCACCTAAAGAAACTAAAGACCTATATATAGAAAATTATAAAACACTGGTGAAAGAAATCAAAGGGGACACAAATAGATGGAGAAATATACCATGTTCATGGATTGGAAGAATCAATATAGTGAAAATGAATATACTACCCAAAGCAATTTATAGATTCAATGCAATCCCTATCAAGCTACCAATGGTATTTTTCAGAGAACTAGAGCAAATAATTTCACAATTTGTATGCTAATACAAAAAAACCCCTCAAATAGCCAAAGCAATCTTGAGAAAGAAGAATGGAACTGGAGGAATCAATCTGTCTGACTTCAGTCTCTACTACAAAATCACAGTCATCAAGACAGTATGGTACCAAAACAAAGACAGAAGTACAGACCAATGGAACAAAAATAGAAAGCCTAAAGATAAATCCATGCACCTATGGACACCTTATCTTTGACAAAAGAGGCAAGATATACAATGGAGAAAAGACAATCTCTGGTCAGCCACTTGTAAAAGAATCAAACTAGAACACTTTCTAACACCATACACAAAAATAAACTCAAAATGGGTTAAAGATCTAAACGTAAGAGCAGAAACTATAAAACTCCTAGAGGAAAACATAGGCAAAACACTCTCCAACATAAACCACAGCAGGATCCTCTATGACCCACCTCCCAGAATATTGGAAATAAAAGTAAAAATAAACAAATGGGACCCAATTAAAATTAAAAGCTTATGCACAACAAGGTGAAAGACAGCCTTCAGATTGGGAGAAAACAGTAGCAAACAAAGCAACAGACAAAGAGTTAATATCAAATATATACAAACAACTCCTGCAGCTCAATTCCAGAAAAATAAATGACCCAATCAAAAAGTGGGCAAAGAACTAAACATACATTTCTCCAAAGAAAATATACAGATGGCTAACAAACATATGAAAAGATGCTCAACATCACTCATTATCAGAGAAATGCAAATCAAAACCACAATGAGGTACCATTTCACGCCAGTCAGAATGGCTGCTGTCCAAAAGTCTACAAGCAATACATGATGGAGAGGGTGTGGAGAAAAGGGAACCTTCTTACACTGTTGGTGGGAATGCAAACTCGTACAGCCACTATGGAGAACAGTGTGGAGATTCCTTAAAAAACTGGAAATAGAACTGCCATATGAGCCAGCAATCCCACTGCTGGGCACACACCGGAAAATCAGAATTGAAAGAGACACATGTACCCCAATGTTCATCACAGCACTGTTTATAATATCCAGGACATGGAAGCAACCTAAATGTCCATCAGCAGACAAATGGATAAGAAAGCTGTGGTGCATATGCACAATGGAGTATTACTCAGCCATTAAAAAGAATACATTTGGATCAGTTCTAATGAGGTAGATGAAACTGGAGCCTATTATACAGAGTGAAATAAGCCAGAAAGAAAAACACCAATACAGTATACCAACGCATATATATGGAATTCAGAAAGATGGTAAAGATAACCCTGTATGCGAGACAGCAAAAGAGACACAGATGTATAGAACAGTCTTTTGGACTCTGTGGGGGAGGGCGAGGGTGGGATGATATGGGAGAATGGCATTGAAACATGTAAATTATTACATGTGAAACGAATCGCCAGATGCATGATATAGGGTGCTCCGGGCTGGTGCTGGGATGACCCAGAGGGATGGGATGGGGAGGGAGGTGGGAGGGGGGTTCAGGATGGGGAACACATGTACATCCATGGTGGATTCATGTCAATGTATGGCAAAACCAATACAATATTGTACAGTAAAATAAAATAAATAAAACTGAAAAAAAAGTAAAGAAAACAATGTCCATTCACTTTTCTCTTGAAGTGTCTTTTATTTGATTTCAATGATTTCATTTACTTTTTGAGAATAGAATTATATGCATCACCATAATTTTCCATCTCCCTATTTTAATCCATAATTTGAAACTCTTAGTCATTGTTAGTATTTCACAATGCACTTGTTTATCTCCATTATATAAAATCAGACCTATTTTCTTATTATAACTGAAAAAGTTTAAAGTTAGTGATAGTTTTAAATGCAAGCAGCAGTTCTGACTTGTAGCTTATTCCACAAGGCAGCTGTGAACTAAAGATTTTTAAAACTGCTAGATGTCTGGTGAGATAGGTAGGCTTAATTAATGCCAAATGATACTCACACCAGGAAAGAGATTTCTTGCAGTGAGGGAGGAAGCAGCACATTTAACTTTTTATTTCTAAAGGAAATGTGATACTGGGGCTGGATGTTGAAGGCACAGAGGCCTATCTAACAATCTGTCAAATTAGGCTCATTTGCATTCAATAGATAATAAAGCTATATTTAAATAAATATCAATACAAGCTATATTTATTTTGAATTGATTTGTCTTAATTTTGGTTTCCAACAGTTTGTTGAAAGTTAAATTCAATGTGGAGACATAAGGGGCAAACGGCATTCAATCACATTTTAGCATTACTATAGATTATTCTAAATCCTGACTACCAGCTTAAATAGTGATTTTTCTATTTAACCATCAATTCATATTCCTGGTTGAACATATATAATAAACACAGTGTACATATATTTGTATGTGTATATAATCCTCATATGTTTTTAATTTCTCTAGACATATTATTTTCTAACATATCTGCCTACTTTGAAATGATGTTTACAGAAGTCTATTAATTAGACTGAAATTTTTATCAAGGTTTAATTGTAATTTTAATCTTAAAAGATGTATTTAACTGATTTGTTATTTGGTGCATACAATTGTATAACTATTGTGTTTTCCCTATAAGTTTTGAATTTTATCATTACCCAATGTCCTTTTATACTCCTCAATGATTTGCATTTTAAAGTACATATTTTCTTTTAATTTTAATGTGTGTAACTACTGTTATGTAAAATTCCTTAGAATAAAACTTTTAGAAAGAAGTTGAGGAGATACTGTTGTATACATCTTTTAGCATGTTTTATAATTGTTGCTTTGAAATTTTTGTCTGATAAATCCAAAATCAATGTCATTTCAGATGGTATTTGCTTTTGAGAATTAATCCCACTTTTCTTATTTTCTATATGTACACTTATTCTGGATTGTATCTTGGACATTGCAAGTATTCAATTGTAGAGTTTCTGTACCATTATGACTGAAGAGTTTGAGCTTATTAATGCTATTGTTACGACAAACACCTGACTTTGTTGCCTTCAGACTGCAGTTCACTGAGATTTACTTCTGGTTTCTGGGAGTAAATTATTTTTAAAACCTAGGAATCCTTAGGTGGAAAGGAGCTAGGCGGTCTCTATTTCTCTGAACTAGGCATGCAGAGGAAGGCTTCCTGTGGAACGTCTGTTGATGGTTTCCTGTTAGCACATATAAAGAAAAGTTTATTGCTATCCAGGATCCCTACACTCTCTGAGGTAGGTAAGACTCCGTATACATAGATAGACTCTTTTTGCTTTTAGAAATTAGTGTGTATTTCAACTCTGTGAATTAAAAAAAGCTAATTTCTACAATGATCCCTATAACCACAGATCTCTGAAAGCCAAACTCTGCTACATTATTCAAATCTATACTCTAATACACTTCTCTTGATATTTTAACAGGTAATGAGGGAGAAAGCCATGTCTTGTCTACCAGTTTTATCTGCCAGAATCATATGTGCCCCAGTTCATTATACAATGCTGCTGTGTAGACCCCAGAAATTTTTTGACTTAGAAAAGGCAAATAACTTGAGGTTAGGCATGTTAAAGGTGGAATCATATTCACATCAGCATGATTTTGCTTATATTCTTTACAATGAGACTGAATCAAATACATATTAATATATTCTTAAGTGTCTGTTTTTCTATGATTTTGATGTTTTTACCTTTCTTATACCTTAGCTAAATGCCCTGCTTCTTTAGTTGACCAGATTCTGCTTACACAGACCAGAATGTACCCTAGTTTTGGTGCCAACACACCAAAACTTATCCCACTGCTTGATAATTATGTTCCTTAATAAATATAAATAAAACATTTACTTAAAATATAAAGGAATGAAATTAAAAGACGCTTACTCCTTGGAAGAAAAGTTATGACCAACCTGGACAGCATATTCAAAAGCAGAGACATTACTTTGCCAACAAAGGTCCATTTAGTCAAGGCTATGGTTTTTCTAGTGGTCATGTATGGATGCGAAAATTGGACTGTGAAGAAAGCTGAGCACCAAAGAATAGATGCTTTTGAACTGTGGTGTTGGAGAAGACTCTTGAGAGTCTTGGACTGCAAGGAGTCCTTGGACTGCAAGGACATCCAACCAGTCCATTCTAAAGGAGATCAGTCCTGAGTGTTCTTTGGAAGGAATGATGTTAAAACTGAAACTTCAGTACTTTGGCCACCTCATGTGAAGAGTTGACTCATTGGAAAAGACTCTGATGCTGGGAGGGATTGGGGGCAGGAGGAGAAGGGAACGACAGAGGATGAGATGGCTGGATGGCATCAGTGACTCGATGGACACGAGTTTGAGTGAACTCTGGGAGATGGTGATGGACAGGGAGGCCTGGCGTGCTGTGATTCATGGGGTTGCAAAGAGTCGGACACGACTGACCGACTGAACTGAACTGAACTGGCCCTTCTGGTTTATTATATATATAAAAAAACTATAAAGATTTTATAATGTAGCTGAGATCCAGATGTGGCACCACTTTAATTGATAACAGTTTTTAATTAAAAAAAATAATATTCATAATTCAAGGGACGTGCCTATAGCTTTGCATGTCTTCCAACAAATCATTACTCAAAAATATAGTCCACCGATCAGAGCCATTGTATGAACTATTGCCTAGTCTGTCACATGGTAAGTAGAGACATCAAGACTGTTTTTACTACACTTCCATAGAAATTTGTTGAAGCACTTCTTATCTGAGGAATGTAAAAACAATTGAAATGATCTTGCATATTTATGTCTTTATTTCTCTATTGTATAGTATTTTCCTTTTTATTACACTTTATGGTATTATCTGTTTGCAATTTATTGGAAATTAAATAAATAAATATATATTCGGGTCATGGTGGAGAGATCTGACAGAATGTGGTCCACTGGAGAAGGGAATGGAAAACCACTTCAGTATTCTTGCCTTGAGAACCCCATGAACAGTATGAAAAGGCAAAATTATATGATACTGAAAGAGAAACTCCCCAGGTCAGTAAGTGCCCAATATGCTACTGGAGATCAGTGGAGAAATAACTCCAGAAAGAATGAAGGATGGAGCCAAAGCAAAAACAATACCCAGCTGTGGATGTAACTGCTGATAGAAGCAAGGTCCGATGCTATAAAGAGCAATATTGCATAGGAACCTGGAATGTCAGGTCCATGAATCAAGGCAAATTGGAAGTGGTCAAACAAGAGATGGCAAGAGTGAATGTCGATATTCTAAGAATCAGCGAACTAAAATGGACTGGAATGGGTGAATTTAACTCAGATGACCATTATATCTACTACTGCGGGCAGGAATCCCTCAGAAGAAATGGAGTGGCCATCATGGTCAGCAAAAGAGTCTGAAATGCAGTACTTGGATGCAATCTCAAAAATGACAGAATGATTTCTGTTCATTTACAAGGCAAACCATTCAATATCACAGTAATCCAAGTCTATGCCCCAACCAGTAACGCAGAAGAAGCTGAAGTTGAATGATTCTATGAAGACCTACAAGACCTTTTAGAACTAACACCCAAAAAAGATGTCCTTTTCATTATAGGGGACTGGAATGCAAAAGTAGGAAGTCAAGAAACACCTGGAGTAACAGGCAAATTTGGCTTTGGAATACGGAATGAAGCAGGGCTAAGATTAATAGAGTTTGGACAAGAAAATGCACTGGTCATAACAAACACCCTCTTCAAACAATACAAGAGAAGACTCTACACATGGACATCACCAGATGGTTAACACCGAAATCAGATTAATTATATTCTTTGCAGCCAAAGATGGAGAAGCTCTATACAGTCAGCAAAAACAAGACCAGGAGCTGACTGTGGCTCAGATCATGAACTCCTTATTGCCAAATTCAGACTGAAATTGAAGAAAGTAGGGAAAACCACTAGACCATTCAGGTATGACCTAAATCAAATCCCTTATGATTATACAGTGGAAGTGAGAAATAGATTTAAGGGCCTAAATCTGATAGATAGAGTGCCTGATGAACTATGGAATGAGGTTCATGACATTGTAGAGGAGACAGGGATCATGACCATTCCCATGGAAAAGAAATGCCAAAAAGCAAAATGGCTGTCTAGGGAGGCCTTACAAATAGCTGTGAAAAGAAGAGAAGCAAAAAGCAAAGGAGCAAAGGAAAGATATAAGCATCTGAATGCAGAGTTCCAAAGAATAGCAAGAAGAGATAAGAAAGCCTTCTTCAGTGATCAATGCAAAGAAATAGAAGAAAACAACAGAATGGAAAAGACTAGGGATCTCTTCAAGAAAATCAGAGATACCAAAGGAACATTTCATGCAAAGACAGGCTCGATACAGGACAAAAATGGTATGGACCTAGCAGAAGCAGAAGATATTAAGAAGAGGTGGCAAGAATACACAGAAGAACTGTACAAAAAAATCTTCATGACCCAGATAATCTTGATGGTGTGATCACTCACCTAGAGCCAGACATCCTGGAATGTGAAGTCAAGTGGGCCTTAGAAAGCATCACTACGAACAAAGCTAGTGGAGGTGATGGAATTCCAGCTGAGCTATTCCAAATCCTGAAAGATGATGCTGTGAAAGTGCTGCACTCACTATGCCAGCAAATTTGGAAAACTCAGCAGTGGCCACAGGACTGGAAAAGGTCAGTTTTCATTCCAATCCCAAAGAAAGGCAATGCCAAAGAATGCTCAAACTACTGCACAGTTGCACTTATCTCACACGCTAGTAAAGTAATGCTCAAAATTCTCCAAGTCAGGCTTCAGCAATATGTGAACCATGAACTTCCTGATGTTCAAGCTGGTTTTAGACAAAGCAGAGGAACCAGAGACCAAATTGCCAACATCTACTGGATCTTGGAAAAAGCAAGAGAGTTCCAGAAAAGCATCTATTTCTGCTTTATTGACTATGCCAAAGCCTTTGACTGTGTGGATCACAATAAACTGTGGAAAATTCTGAAAGAGATGGGAATACCAGACCACCTGACCTGCCTCTTGAGAAATTTGTATGCAGGTCAGGAAGCAACATTTAGAACTGGACATGGAACAACAGACTGGTTCCAAATAGGAAAAGGAGTTCATCAAGGCTGTATATTGTCACCCTGTTTATGTAACTTATATGCACAGTACATCATGAGAAACGCTGGACTGGAAGAAACACAAGCTGGAATCAAGATTGCCGGGGGAAATATCAATAACCTCAGATGTGCAGATGACACCACCCTAATGACAGAAAGTGAAGAGGAACTCAAAAGCCTCTTGATGAAAGTGAAAGTGGAGAGTGAAAAAGTTGGCTTAAAGCTCAACATTCAGAAAATGAAGATCATGGCATCTGGTCCCATCACTTCATGGGAAATGGATGGGGAAACAGTGTCAGACTTTATTTTTCTGGGCTCCAAAATCACTACAGATGATGACTGCAGCCATCAAATTAAAAGACGCTTACTTCTTGGCAGAAAAGTTATGACCAACCTAGATAGCATATTCAAAAGCAGAGACATTACTTTGCCAACAAAGGTTCGTCTAGTCAAGGCTATGGTTTTTCCAGTGGCCATGTATGAACATGAGAGTTGGACTGTGAAGAAGGCTGAGCGCTGAAGAATTGATGCTTTTGAACTGTGGTGTTGGAGAAGACTCTTGAGGGTCCCTTGGACTGCAAGGAGATCCAACCAGTCCATTCTGAAGGAGATCAGCCCTGGGATTTCTTTAGAAAGAATGATGCTAAAGGTGAAACTCCAGTACTTTGGCCACCTCATGGGAAGAGTTGACTCATTGGAAAAGACTGATGATGGGAGGGATTGGGGGCAGGAGGAGAAGGGGACGACAGAGGATGAGATGGCTGGATGGCATCACTGACTCAATGGACGTGAGTCTCAGTGAACTCTGGGAGTTCGTGATGGACAGGGAGGCCTGGCATGTTGCGATTCATGGGGTCACAAAGAGTCGGATACAACTGAGCGACTGATCTGATCTGATCTGATAATATTATGTATATATACTAAAAACAAAGTATCATTACCACTGCCATAGCAACCTAGGCTATGGCTGGAAGTAGAAGTATATTGATACCAACAAGCCTGTACCTGTTGGGGAATAATTAAGAACTTCACTCAATAAAAAGATTTGAGACTGCAGAGTTTAAGAGGATCCTTGCAGTGTCAAAGTGAAGGATGCCTAAAGACAAGAAAACATACTGTAAAATTTAGTGTATGATGCAGAAACAGAACCAGGTTCAGGAAGATAGTGGGATAGGAAGAATAAAAATAAGACTTGAAGGATCTTGATAAAAATAATCATGGGCCTGGATTCATTTTCTCATTTACTGGAGAAGAAAATGGCAACCCTCTCCAGTGTTCTTGCGTGGAGAATCCCAGAGACCGGGGAGCCTGGTGGGCTGTCGTCTCTGGGGTTGCACAGAGCCAGACACAACTGAAGCGACTTAGCAGCAGCAGCAGCAAAACCAATGATATCTAAGGTCATGGCATCTGGTCCCATCACTT
This sequence comes from Bos taurus, assembly GCF_002263795.3. Lineage (NCBI taxonomy): Eukaryota > Metazoa > Chordata > Mammalia > Artiodactyla > Bovidae > Bos > Bos taurus. The sequence continues at coordinate 33,148,465 of NC_037335.1, forward strand.
TATGGGAAATAGATGGGGAAACAGTGGAAAAAGTGTCAGACTTTATTTTTTTGGGCTCCAAAATCATTGCAGATGGTGATTGCAGCCATGGAATTAAAAAACGCTTACTCCTTGGGAGGAAAGTTATGACCAACCTAGATAGCATATTGAAAAGCAGAGACATTACTTTGCCAACAAAGGTCCGTCTAGTCAAGGCTATGGTTTTTCCAGTGGTCGTGTATGGATGAGAAAGTTGGACTGTGAAGAAAGCTGAGCGCCGAAGAATTGATGCTTTTGAACTGTGGTGTTGGAGAAGACTCTTGAGAGTCCCTTGGACTGCAAGGAGATCCAACCAGTCCATTCTAAAGGAGATCAGTTCTGGGTGTTCTTTGGAAAGACTGATGCTAAAAACTCCAATATTTTGGCTACCTCATGTGAAGAGTTAACTCATTGGAAAAGACTCTGATGCTAGGAGGGATTAAGGGCAGGAGAAGGGGACGACAGAGGATGAGATGGCTGGATGGCATCACCGACTCGATGGACGTGAGTTTGGGTAAACTCCAGGGGTTGGTGATGGACAAGGAGGCCTGGCATGCTGTGATTCATGGGGTCGCAAAGAGTTGGACACGACTGAGCGACTGAACTGGACTGAACTGAACTGAAAAACAATGATACCAAGGATTTTCCATGGGATATAATGAACTTTGTAATTGTTTTGGAGTTGCAAGCAATGAGTAAAACAAATAAAATTATACATGTATGTCTAAAGAAACATAATCTCAAGAGTATAAAACTTTGTTGTTCCATCGCTAAGTCATGTCCAACTCTTTGTGAACACATGAAGTGCAGTACACCAGGCTTCCCAGTCTTTCACTGTCTCCCAGAGTTTGCTCAAACTCATATCCATTGAGTTGATGATGCCATCAAATCATCTCATCTTCTGTCACCCCCTTCTCCTCTTGTCCCCAATCATTGCCAGAATCAGTCTTTTCCAATGAGTCAGCTGTCTGCATTAGGTGGCCAAAGTATTGGAGCTCGAGCTTCAGCATTAGTCCTTCCAATGAATATTCAGGGTTGATTTCCTTTAGGATTGACTGGTGTGATCTCCTTGCTGTCCAAGGGAATTTTAAGAGTCTTTTCCAGTGCCAGAGTTTGAAAGCATCAATTCTTTGGTGCTCAGCCTTCTTTATGGTCCAACTCACACATCTGTACATGACTACTGGAGAAACTATAGTTTTGACTATACGGACCTTTGCCAACAAAGCGATGTCTCTACTTTTGAATACTCTGTCTAGGTTTGTAATAGCTTTTCTTAAAAGGAGAAAGCGTCTTTAATTTTGTGGCTGCAGTCAACATTTGCAGCGATTTTGGAGCCCAAGAAAATAAAATCTGTCACCGTTTCCACTTTTTCCCCATCTGTTTGCCATTAAGTGATCAGACTGGATTCCATGATCTTAGTTTTTTGAATGTTGAGTTTTAAGCCAACATTTTCACTTTCCTTTTCACTCTAATCAAGAGGCTTTTTAGCTCCTCTTTGCTTTCTGCCATTAGAGTGGTATAATCTACATATCTGAGGTTATTGATAATTCTCCCTGCAATCTTGATTCCAGTTTGTGAGTCATCCAGCCTGGCATTTTGCAGAATGTACTCTGCTCACAAGTTAAATAAGCAGGGTGACAATATACAACCTTGACGTACTCCGTTCTCAATTTTGAACCAGTCCATTGTTCCATGTCTGGATCTAACTGTTGCTTCTTGTCCTGCATACAGATTTCTCAGGAGGCAGGTAAGGGGATCTGGTATTCCCACCTCTTCTAGAATTTTCCACAGTTTCTTGTGAACCACACAGTCAAAGGCTTTAGCATAGTCAATGAAGCATATGTGTGGTTCTTTTTTTTTTTTTTTTAATTCCCTTGCTTTTTCTATGATCCACCAGATGTTGGCAATGTAATCTCTTGTTCCTCTGACTTTTCTAATACAGCTTGTAGATATGGAAGTTTTGGGTTCACGTGCTGAAGCCTAGCTTGAAGGATTTTGAGCATATTCTTGCTAGCATGTGAAATGAGTACAACTGAATGGTAATTTGAACATTCTTTGACATTGCCTTTCTCTTGGATTGGAATGAAAACTGACATTTTTCAGTCCTGTGGCCACTGCTGAGTTTTCCAAATTTGCCAGCATATTGAGTGCAGCAGTTTAACAGCATCATCTTTTAGAATTTGAAATAGCTCAGCTGGAATTCCATCTCCTCCACTAACTTTGTTCATAGCAATGCTTCCTAAGGCCCACTGACTACACACTCTAGGATGTCTGGCTCTAGGTGAGTGACCACACTATAGTGGTTACCTGGGTCATTACAATCTTTTTTGTACAGTTATTCTTGCCACATCTTCTTCATACACAGTTATTCTGTGTATTCTTGGCACCTCTTCTTAATCTCTTCTGCTTCTGTCCTTTAACATGCCCATCTTTGCATGAAATGTTCCCTTGGTATCTCCAATTTTCTTGAAGAGATCTCTAGTTTTTCCTATTTTATTGATTTCCTCTATTTCTTTGCATTATTCATTTAAGAAGGCTTTCTTCCCTCCATTCTATTCTCTGGAACTCTGCATTCAGTTGGGCATATCTTTCCCTTCTGCTTCTTTTCTTTTCTCAGCTGTTTGTAAGGCCTCCTCAGACAACCACTTTGACTTCTTGCATTTTTTCCCCCTTGGGAATGGTTTTAGTCACCATCTCTTGTGTATTGTTATGAACCTCTGTCCACAGTTCTTGAGGCATTCTGTTTACCAGATCTAATCCCTTTAATCTATTAGTGACCTCTACTGTATAATCATAAGGGCTTTGATTTAGGTCATAGCCTAGCAGTTTTCCCTACTCTCTTCAATTTGAGCCTGAATTTTGCAATAAGGAGCTCATGGTCAGAGCCAAAGTCAGCTTCAGGTCTTGATTTTGCTGACTGTATAGAGATTCTCCAACTTTGGCTCAAAGATTAATCAATCTGATTTTGTTATTGACCCTCTGGTGATGTCCATATGTAAAGTCATAGTATCTGTTGTTGGAAGAGGGTGTTTGTTATGACCAGTGCGCTTTGTTGACAAAACTGTTAGCCTTTGCCCTACTTAATTTTTTTACTCCAAGAGCAAACTTGTCTGTTACTCCTTGTATCTCCTGACTTCCTACTTTTGCATTCCAGTACCCTATGATGAAAAGTACATCTTTTTCATTTTTTTTAAATTATTCTTAAAATGTACTTTTTTCATATTATAAAGTTTTCCCTGGAAAAATTTTTCAGTGCATATTTAATTAGACATTTCTAGCTTAAGTATCATTTTGAGACAAAGAACAGTAACTGAAGAAAAAAATATTTATGTTTAATGGAAAATTTTGATGGAGGCGAGATTATACAGAAAAGTCAATTTCAGTCTTTACTTTCTTTTATTTCTAACAATTCACCAATAATTAAAAAAGCTATGAAACATTTTAGGAACATATTATTATATACTTAATCAAACTGATTTTTAATGTAAATGCAACTAAAACATTTACCAATCGTGACTCTCTTCTCCATAGTCTGTTAGTACAAGTTTAGCACTAACAAATTGCAAAGATGATAATATTCACAACAAATAAATATCTCAAAATCTATATTAATGCAAGTGTTCCAATATAGTAGGATCATATGAAATGATTATTGTTACAACTAATATTAATTAATTTATGTATTTGAGAATCTCTTCAAATTTTTAAGATAAAGATCAGTTAAGTAAAATATTTCAATGGATATCTTGGAAGTCATAATAAACTGCATTATTTATTTCTTCATCATTTAACAGAGAATGAAAAATGAATGGGACTTAATTAAGCTAAATAGAAATATGTCATAGTGATTGTGGGCATTTTATAAATTTATTATTGAATAATTTAATTCCTACATAAAATAGTTATTTTAAGATTAAAAAGAATATTTATAAAAAACAGATATAGAACAAATGATAGAAAGAGATACATCATTTGAATTATACATATAACTCTTTGTATTAATTGTTTACAAAGATCATTTTATTTCCTGACTTTTATATAGTCTTACATAGTAACATTGATTATTTGGAATTATGCCAGATTTAATTAAATGGCTATTCTATCACTGCTTGAGTATGTGCCTGTGTTTAATATCTTTTATTTTTTTTATGCATACTGGGCATGTCAGCAAATTTCCTGATTACCTTAAGCCCAGTTTGGATAACATGCTTTTAATGAATAACATAGTTAAGAGTCAGCTCCCATAATTTGACCCATAATAAAAAATGAATAAATAAAAGAGCAAACTTCAGTAATTCATTTAAACTCATTTCTTCTTGTAAACTAATCTATCTACATAATATTTAAATATAGTTGAGGCCCAAATATCTGTTCTATCAATTTTAAAGCCCCCTGCTATCTTTTACTGCCCAGATTCTTCAATAAACATCATTTCCATCCGTTTGAAAGTTCTAGAAATACTGAATGCCTGAAGGGAACTGGTCAATCTTTATTCTCCCAGGAAGCCTCTTCAGTTCAGTTCAGTTCAGTTCAGTTGCTCAGTCATGTCCGACTCTTTGCGACCCCATGAATCACAGCATGCCAGGCCTCCCTGTCCATCACCAACTCCCAGAGATCACTCAAACTCATGTCCATCGAGTCACTGATGCCATCCAGCCATCTCATCCTCTGTCGTCCCCTTCTCTTCCTGTCCCCAATCCCTCCCAGCATCAGAGTCTTTTACAATGAGTCAACTCTTCACATGAGGTGGCCAAAGTATGGAGTTTCAGCTTTAGCATTATTCCTTCCAAAGAAATCCCAGGGCTGATCTCCTTTAGAATGGACTGGTTGGATCTCCTTGCAGTCCAAGGGACTCTCAAGAGTCTTCTCCAACACCTTACTCCTCCACTAATTTACACAAAAGTAACTTCATGGAAAGAGTTTTGAGAGAGACTATCTTTGAAAGGGTTCATACAGCTATTTGTGATACTTTCCACTCTTTTAAAACAATGTATATTATGTTTCTTACATTTACATGACTTACAGAAACATGTAATTGGTTCCACTTCAAAGAAGCTGCCCGAGTGTCTAGCCCTCTACATGTAAAATGTATATATAAGTTTGTGGCAATCCAAAAGAAGAGCATTTTTAGTGAGTAAATGAAATATAAAATTCTAATTTCCCTCTTATCAGAACATCTAGCTACATCTTACTTTTCCACAGACTCAAATTTAGAACAGGCTTAAGATTCAAATATCAATTACATGCATATTAGATTATTATTTTTGGTTTTACGTTTGACCTATCTTTTCATTCTGATGATGGAAAAAGACTTTCATCAATGAAAAGCCCTAGATATTTAGGAAGGTGTATGGGGGCTGCGGACAGGGGGATATGAGTAAAAGCAACCTAGATGGGTAAGTTTACATCGTTCAATGTATTTGATTTTAGTCTTTATACTGGTGTGCTTTGCTTGAGGTAGAGCAGTTTCTGACACAATACCTCTAAAATGATTGGGCTACTGACAACAGCTTCTATTTTCTTATATCTGTGTAATACCTAAGCCATTTGTTTATGCTGCTCTATAGAGGAGAGGAAGTTAACACCAATAACATCTATTCTGTAAATAAATCCCTGCCAAAAACAAAAGGCGAAAAACATTAAGGACTCATCGTGTGATATCTATATAGTCACCAAATTGCATAAAAGCAACGAAGAAACAAACCTAAAATCACCAAAGACAAAAAAAAAAGGTAAACTTTTATGAGTTCTTACATTCTAATTGCTACCACAATAAAGTTAAAGAAGCACTGTCTTGGGCACAAGTAACAGTGTCCTTTGTTCTCAGCATAATGTGAAATTTTGCTCTTTATGCAATACTTGAATAAAACAGATTGCTAGCCTTCACAAAATTACACTTGGAACAAGCTTTGAATCAAATATTTTTACCTTTCTTTTCCTTTTTTTTTAATAGCAACTATCCCAGCAATTTTTATATTAATTCATTTCTATGGTCCCTGTCTAGAAATATGTGTGGTTTATTTTGTTTATCTTAGCTTGGCACCTTCTTGTTATTATGACTATTTGTTTTTTTCTCTTATTTGCCATAAACAGATAATCATTAATTTTTCCTCAGGTATTATGTTTTTCAAACATATCTTTGGGTTTTGTTTTTGTTTTATTACTTAAGACATTCACACTCTTCACAGCTAATGTTTTGCAGTAGTGGCTGATACAATTTTTTCAGTAAAAGAAAGAACTTTCTGAACTTCTTTCTTAGTACTTAGGCATTAACAACCTCTCCAAGACCATATGGTACAGATGGCCATCCCATTTCATCTGGCACTTTTCCAAATTCAGTTCAAATTTAACTCCAAATTATTCAAAGTCAACTTATAGAAAGAAGTTAATCTGCCTTCTCTTTAGTAACAACTGGTGTGTGGCTACAAATTTAGAAATGGGATTATTAAGTGGACTGAAAGATGCCTACACTTGTTTTCTCTGATTTCTGAAATATCACCTGTGAAAGCTATTATAATGTCAAAGTGTTTGTTTTTCCTTTTTATGAAATAAAATTTATTGTCAAAACTAAAACCATTAGGCTTTACATCAAAAGCCGATATCTAAAATATTTAATAAAAATATATAAAATATACTGGATAAAGCCCAAAGTAAAAAATGACTTGTAAAACATTTTAATACTAGAAAAATACAGGAAGGATAAAATGCTAAGAAAAAATAAAGCATAGTCTGTTTCCATTTAAATTTTGACAAACTGACATCAATAAATTATTAGTAAAAATAAATACTTTTGTAGAATTAAATTCCTAGTTAAAGAAATTTGAATATTTAAGAGCTATTGACTAAACAGCTAGGGTGTTCATAGAATTACATTAAGTTTGGAAACAAATGAGAGCAAAAATTTTTTTTCATCTTCAATAAATACAGTTTAATGAAGAACACAGCTGAATAAATGAATACTAACAATGAAACCTGATAGGCTGAGTATTATAACAAGAGATTTAAACAATATGTTTGAGATTTTGAGAAAAACAGCTTGTTTTTTTTTTTTTTTTTTTCCAGAGAGTGAGGGAATGTCTGACAAAAGGGAAGATAGCTCATTTTATTTAAATCCAAATATTCTAACTGTCAAGAACATTAAATGGAGAGGAAAAGGTACAAAGAAAGATATGAATGCCCAGCACACACATTAACCATACTGCAATAGAAATAATGTTGGTAAATGTCATAAGAATTTAGCTAAGGTATTCCATGGTATTGCTACCTCCTCGACCTCCATTTTTTTGCCCAAACAGCCTGCAGACGTACCTTAAAATGTAAACTGCAAGAGCATGTTCTACATGATAGCCCTCAAAGTGGCAAGTAAATGTAAGTTCCTGACATGACTTCATCAATGGCCCTTGTGATAAACAGTCTCCCTTGCTTCCTAGGACCTACGCCTTCCCTCATTCACATCCATTATATAAGACACTGCTTGCTGCTGCTGCTGCTGCTAAGTCGCTTCAGTCATGTCCGACTCTGTGGGACCCCATAGATGGCAGCCCACCAGGCTCCCTTGTCCCTGGGATTCTCCAGGCAAGAACACTGGAGTGGATTGCCATTTCCTTCTCCAATTCATGAAAGTGAAAAGTGAAAGTGAAGTCGCTCAGTTGTGTGCGACTCTTAGTGATTCCATGGACTGCAACCTACCAGGCTCCTCCATCCATGGGATTTTCCAAGTAAGAGTACTGGAGTGGGGTGCTATTGCCTCCTCTGATAAGACACTGCAGAGCTTACCAAAACCCTTTTATTTTTGGTTTTAATTGACCAATCTGGCTTTAACCTGGGAATCCCTAAGAATTTCACTGACAGAGCCCAATAAAGACACGAGTCCCAGATCCTATGCCTCTCTCTCTGTTTCTGTGACTACACCCTTCCTTGACCTCCCCTTGTAGCCTCTGTAGGTATGCCTTGCATTTCATCCAGGACCTGAGAGTAATAAATTACTCCACTTCAACTCCCCTGTGGTCTTTTGTCATTCAACACCCTGAGTTCTACTTAACAGGTGTTAATTTAACTAAGTCATACCATACAGAAAATGGAGAATAGGACATTTTATGAAAGAGCTTTATCTCATAATAGAGGGTGTATGTTTTCATTTTAAAAACATGAATTGAGTAGAGGTGCTCAACCATAAACATGACATAAATGAACTGTATTTTTAGTAAGGAAAATTTGGTATTTCTGAGGAAGAGGGAGAGAAGTCAGAAGAGACACTTAGCAGGACAAAATAAGATACTAGTGTAGTAGAGAATGCTGGTGAAATAGAGAAATGATGCAAAACTGGAAACATCCAGACTTTTTTAAAGTACTTTACTAGATAAATTATACTTTCTCTTACATTTTGTTCCCATTGAAATAATGGGAAGCCAAACCCTGATTTTCCATAAATCTTCTGTTGTCACTGTCAGAGAACTAGCTTTTCAGTACCTTAGCTTCTATCATATATCTGATGAAGATTTAACTTTCCAGTTATATAAGAAACTCCTAGAACTCAATAGCAAAAGGACAAAAAACTTGAATAGACATTTCTCCAAAGAAGACAACAAGTGCCCAAGAGGTATATGGAAAGATAACCAACATCAATAATCATCATCGGTACATGCATGCTAAGTCACTTCAGTCATGTCCGACTCTTTAGGACCCCACGGACCATAGCCCACCAGGCTCCTCTGTCCATGGGATTCTCCAGGCAAGAATATTGGAGAGGATTACCAAGCCTTGCTCCATGGGATTTTCCCAACCCAAAGTTTTAACCTGTTGTCTCTTATGTCTCCTGCATTGGCATATGGGTTCTTTACCACTAACACCACCTGGGAAGCCATCAATAATCATTAGGGGAAAATGCAAAGCAAAATCACACCCATTAGGATGGCTATTATCAAAAACATTTAAAAAAAAAGATAAAACAAAAATATGGTAAATGTCAGTGACAATATGAAGAAATTGGAAACTCTGGATACTTTTGGTGGAAATGTAAATTGTATTATCTTTTTTCTGGGTTGAGTTCTTTCATTATTTTAGTTGTAATGTATGAATATGGAATCTCTCTCTTCATCTCCTCTCTCTTCCTATATTGTCCCTAATATCCAAAGATAAACCTGTTAGTACAGTGCAAATTAGTAAACAATATTGATTTGGCTTTATTTATTCAAACTATTGGCCATCACCTAAACTACTATTACATGTGGCAATAACTGGCATCCATCATTACCAAGAGGAAATCCAAATAGGAGGAAATAAATCCATTTAATTTTGAATCAAATTAACTTGTCTTCTACTTTCAATTGAAATTCTGTTTGAAAGAGAGAGATAGAATAGGAAGGAAGGAGGAAGAGAATAAGACAGGGAGGGAGGGAGAGGGAGACAAAGAGAGAGAGAAAGCTATAATATATATTTTCCCACACTAGATGTATTATTTTTAAAAGTATTATTACTTTTATTAACTCCACACTGATTATTAATGCAGACATGTCTTCTGTTGTTTGTTTTTCCTTCTTAAAAGTCAGGAAAGCTTATTGTGAAACAAAATAACTTTAAAAGCCACAGTAAAAATTCAATAATTTTGGTTATATAGACCTGCTGTAAATGTAGAAATATTTAATGTTGTAAATAGTATTGACTTCATATGGTTCCAGATACTTACAGCAAACAACAATGATTTGGGTTTTGTTTAGCACATTTTTAAGTTAAATAAATAAATAAGTATATATATATATATATATATATATATATATATATATATAATATCCAGATCCCTTAGGCACCATTCCTACTCAAATAGATTTTAAAATTGAAACTCATTTAGTGCCACAGCAGCAGTGTTACTGCATCAAAAACAGCACAACTAAGAGTTGTTCCTAAAAACAAACTTGGGGTCAATATTTATTCTCCTTGTATAAGCACTCTGTAAGTTGAATGACTCAACCTCTGTTTTCACTAATTTATATCTAACCAGATATGAAATATGCCATTGCTCATATACAGTTGACAGGTTCTTTGATTCTTCTTGTTATTGTGTTTTGGGGTACAAGTTTTATTTCCTCATTAAAAATAATGGACATTTAATTTCATTTAAATTCATTAGCAGTATAACAAAATAAAGGACTTCCCTTGTAGTTTAGCTGGTAAACAATCTGCCTGCAATGCAGGAGACCAGGGTCAGTCTCTGGGTTGGGAAGATTCCCTGGAGAAGGAAATGGCAACCCACTCCAGTATTCTTGCCTGGAGAACCCCAGGGACGAGGGAGTTTGGCAGGCTACAGTCCATTTGGGTCACAAGAGTCAGATACAACATAGTGACTAAACCACCACCATAACAAAATAAAGCAACTGTAAAGGCAATAGCATCAATAACCCAACATGTTCAAAATGAGAAAAATCAACATTAAAAGAAAATAAACACAAACTGTATTTGTAGTTAACTCCATCTTTATACTTTAGTTTTAGTTACATTAAGTTACTAAGCTATTAAGAAAGTCATGGTTTTTTATTTGATTTGTGCTTACTTTGAAAATTTTTTGTTTATCCACAAAGCAAACAAAACCCCAAATAAAACATGTTCTATAAGCTACACATGAACTATCAAATAAAGCTTATTTAGCTTTACATCCTGTATATTTAAGTTGTACTATAAGAAATTAAATTATGTAAATAAATATACAAGAATATCTTTCTGTTAATAGGAAGGGCAATGTTTATTTTTGTAAAAGTATTTTTTTAATGACTGGTGTTATCAAGGGTACAGCATATAGTTGTTTTTTTTTTTTCTTCTTACTCTCCTAGCATGACACACCCAAGGATTCAATTATAATCTGTATGACCTGTCTATATTATCTGTTATGTATTGCAAATATTGAGTTATTTTATAATGAAACTATATTGAGAAGCCACAGTTCAACATTTTTGTGCAATGTCCTTACTTTCAGTGTGATTTATAACATTGTTGCTGTTGTACTTGGTCACTCAGTCATGTCTGAATCTTCCCAATCCCATGGACTGTAACCCTCCAGGCTCCTCTGTCCATGGGGATTCCCCAGGCAAGAACTCTGGGATGGGTTGCCAGGCCATCCTCCAGGGGATCTTCTTGACCCAGGAATTGAACTGAGGTCTCCTGCATTGCAGGCAGATTCTTAACCAGCTGAGCTACCCAGGCAGTATTATTAATCCATATATTTATATTTATATACACACACACACTGTGTGGGGTAGATTTAATTAATTGTTATATTAAATTAATCTAAAATTCTAACTTTCTTTGGGAGAACTTTTTATGTAAGGAAGTTTTTACATTGATAAATGTAGTATATGAAAATTAGTGATAATAATAGTCACCATTTAATCTGGACCAAAAGCTGTGCTACTTTCCATATGTTACTTCATTTGATTCTAAAGGGAAGACTAAAATCTTTTAAGTGCACATGTTTAAATAAATGAAGCAGTAATTTCTGCCATGGTTAGTAAATTTAACTGCAAAACTAAAGCTTTTCTCTATCACATTCTATTAGCATCCTTGGAAAAGTCAGTATTGAGAGAGTCAGGAACCCATAATAAGACTTGTCTGGCACGGTGAAAAAATTCTGCTCTCATGGTGTGAGCTGTGCTTCAGGATATTTCTGAATACATATGCTCAGAACTCTGTCTAGTAGTTCAAAGTATAACCGTGTATGAGAGCTGCTCAGACATGTCCAACTCTTTGTGATGCCAGGCAATGTTGCCTCCCAGGCTCTTCTTTCCTTGGAATTCTCCAGGAAAGAATACTGGAGTGGTTTGCCATTCTCTTTTTGACTTTCCCGACCTGGGATTGAACCTGGGTCTCCTGCATTACATCGGGGAAAGCCTTATAACTGTGTGTGTGTGTACTTATAGATTTGTTAGTGCATGTCCTACGAACTATAGATTGATTAGAGAGTATCAAAATCATGCAAAAGTTGGCATTAAATATAAACATTCTAAGTGGTGGGAATTTACATCAGTATGAAGGGCAATAAGAAATTCAGAGAATATTCAAACCATAAGCACTGAAGTCTTTCAGTAAGTAACATCAGTTCAGTTCAGTTCAGTCACTCAGTTGTGTCCAACTCTTTGCAAACCCATAGACTGCAGCATGACAGGCCTATTTGTCCATCACCAACTCCTAGAGTTTACTCAAATCATGTCTGTTGAGTTGGTGATGCCATCCAACCATCTCATCACCTGTTGTCCCCTTCTCCTCCCACCTTCAATCTTTCCCCAAATCAGGGTCTTTTGAAATAGGTCAGTTCTTTGCACCAGGTGGCCAAAGTATTAAAGTTTCAGCTTCAGCATCAGGTCTTCTGATGAATATTCAGGACAGATTTCCTTTAGGATGGACTAGTTGGATCGCCTTCCAGTCCAAGGGACTCTAAAGAGTCTTCTCCAACAGCATACTTCAAAAGCATCAGTTCTTCAGAGCTCAGCTTTCTTTATAGTCCAACTCTCATATCTGTACATGACTACTGGAAAAACCATCGCTTTGGCTAGACGGACCTTGGTTGACAAAGTATGCCTCTGCTGTTTAATATGATGTCTAGGTTGGTCATAACTTTTCTTCCAATGATAAGTACCTTTTAATTTCATGGCTGCAGTCACCATCTGCAGTGATTTTGGAGCACCCCCCCAAAAAAAAAATAAATAAATAAAGTCAGCCACTGTATCCCCATTTATTTGCCATGAAGTGATGGGACCAGATGCCATGATCTTAGTTTTCTGAAAGTAGAGTTTTAAGCCAACTTTTTCACTCTCCTCTTTCACTTTCATCAAGAGGCTCTTTAGTTCTTCTTCACTTTCTGCCATAAGAGTGGTGTCATCTGCATATCTGAGGTTATTGATATTTCTCCTGGCAATCTTGATTCCAGCTTATGCTTCATCCAGCCCAGTGTTTCTCATGATGTACTCTGCATAGAAGTTAAGTAAGCAGGTTGACAATATACAGCCTTGATGTACTCCTTTCCCGATTTGGAACCAGTCTGTTGTTCCATGTCCAGTTCTAACTGTTGCTTCTTGACTTGCCTACAGATTTGTCAGGAGGCAGGTCGGGTGGTCTGGTATTCCCATCTCTTGAAGAATTTCCCACAGTTTGCTGTGATCCACACAAAGACTTTGGCATAGTCAATAAAGCAGAAGTAGATATTTTTCTGGAACTCTCTTGTTTTTTTGATGATCCAACAGATATTCACAATTTGATCTCTAGTTCCTCTGCCTTTTCAAATTCCAGATTGAACATCTGGAAGTTCACAGTTCATGGCTTCACTGTTGAAGCCTGGTTTGAAGAATTTTGAGCATTACTTTGCTAGTGTGTGAGATGAGTGAAATTGTATGGTAGTTTGAGCATTCTTTGGCATTTCCTTTCTTTGGGATTGGAATGAAAACTGACCATTTCCAGTCCTGTGGCCACTGCTGAGTTTTCCAAATTTGCTGGCATAGTGAGTGCAGCACACTCACAGTATCATCTTTTAGGATTCGAAACAGCTTAACTGGAATTCCATCACCTCTATTAGTTTTGTTTGTGGTGATGCTTCCTAAGGCCCACTTGACTTCACATTCCAGGATGTCTGGCTCTAGGTGAGTGATCACATCATCGATATTATCTGGGTCATGAAGATCTTTTTTGTACAGTTCTTCTGTGTATTCTTGCCACCTCTTCTTAACATCTTCTGCTTCTGTTAGGACCATAGCATTTCTGTCCTTTATTGATCCCATCTTTGCATAAAATGTTCCCTTGGCACCTCTAATTTTCTTGAAGAGATCTCTAGCCCTGTTCATTCTATTGTTTTCCTCTATTTCTTTGCATTGATTGCTGAACAAGGCTTTCTTATCTCTGCTTGCTATTCTTTAGAACTCTGCATTCAGATGGTATATCTTTCTTTTTCTCCTTTACTTTTGGCTTCTTTTCTTTTCTCAGCTATTTGCAAGGCCTCCTCAGACAACCATTTTCCCTTTTCACATTTCTTTTTCTTGTGTATGATATCATGAATTTCTGTCCATAGTTCTTCAGGCACTCTGTCAATCAGATCTAATCCCATTAATCTATTTGTCACTTCCACTGTAAAATTGTAGTAAAATAATTTAGGTCATACCTGAACGGTTTAGTGGTTTTCCCTAATTTTTTCAATTTAAGTCTAAATCTGGCAATAAGGAGTTCATGATCTGAGTCACAGTCAGCTCCTGGTCTTGTTTTTGCTGACTGTATAGAGCTTCTCCATCTTTGGCTCCAAAAAATATAATTAATCTGATTTCAGTATTGACCATCTGGTGACATCCATGTGCAGAGTCTTCTCTTGTGTTGTTGGAAGAGCATGCTTGCTATGGCCAGTGCCTTCTCTTGGCAAAAGTCTGTTAACGTTTGACCTGCTTCATTCTGTACTCCAAAGCCAAATTTCCCTGTTACTCCAGGTATTTCTTGACTTCCTACTTTTTCATTCCAGTCCCCTATAATGAAAAGGACATCTTTTTTGGGTGTTAGTTCTAGAAGGTCTTGTAGGTCTTAATAGAACCGTTCTACTTCAGCTTCTTCAGCATTCCTGATCGGGGCATAGACTTGGATTACTGTGATATTTAATGTTGTTGTTGTTGTTGTTGTTGTTGTTGTTTTTTAATTTGGAAATGAACAGAGATAATCTTGTCATTTTTGTGACTGTATCCAAGTACTACATTTCAGACTCTTTTGTTTACTGTGTTTATTACTCCATTTCTTCTAAGGGTTTGTTGCCCACAGTCGTAGACATTATGGTCCTCTGAGTTAAATTCACCCATTCTAGTCCATTTTAGTTTGCTGATTCCTAAAATAAATTGATGTTCACTCTTTCCATCTCCTGTTTTACCACTTCCAATTTGCCTTGATTTATGGACCTAACATTCCAGGTTCCTATGCAATATTTCTCTTTACAACATTGGACTTTACTTCCATCACCAGTCACATCCAGAACTGGGTATTGTTTTTGCTTTGGCTCCATCTCTTCATTCATTCTGGAGTTATTTCTCCACTGATCTCCAGTAGCATATTGGGAACCTACAAACCTGGGGAGTTCATCTTTCAGTGTCCTATTTTTTTTTTTTTGCCTTTTCATAGGGTTCTCAAGGCAATAATACTGAAGTGGTTTACCATTCCCTTCTCCAGTGGACCTCATTTTATCAGAACTCTCCACCATAATTGTCCCTCTTTTGTGGCCCTACATGGCATGGCTCATAGTTTCATTGAGTTACACAAGGCTGTGGTCCATGTGAACAGACTGGTTAGTTTTTTATGATTATGGTTTTCAGTCTGTCTGCCCTATGATGGAGAAGGATCAAAGGCTTATGGAAACTTCATAATGGGAGAGACTGACTGAGGGGGAAACTGGGTTTTGTTCTGATGGGTGGGGTCATGCTCAGTAAATCTTTAATCCAATTTTCTGTTGATGGGTTGTTCTGTGTTCCCTCCCTGCTATTTGACCTGAGGGCAAACTATGGTGGGGAGGTAATGAAGATAATGGTGACCTCCTTCAAAAGGTCCCATGAATGCACTACTACACTCAGTTCCCCCAACCCTAGAGCAGGCTACTGCCAACCCACACCTCTGCCAGAGGCTCCTGGACACTCCTGGGCAAGTCTGGGTCAGTCTCTTTGTGGGGTCACTTCTCCTTTCTCCTGGGTCCTGGTGCATACAAGGTTCTGTTTATGCCCTCCAAGAGTCTGTTTCCTCAGTCCTGTGTAAGTTCTGGTGGCTCTATGGTAGGGTTAATGGAGACCTCCTCCAAGAGGGCTTATGCCATACCAGGTCTACTGTACCCAGAGCTCATGCCCCTGCAGCAGTCCACTACTGACCCAAAACTCCTCAGGAGACACTCAAACACAGCTCTGTCTCAGTCTCTGTGGGGTCTCTGGGATCTGGTATGCACAAGGTATGTAACAGAGCACCATCCAAAAGCATCCAACTTCCAGAGAAGACAGCTGGAAATGATGAGTTCTATTCTAGAGAGAACAAACTAAGTCATATACTACTCTAAGACTTTGAACCTAGTGGTAAAAATCTGTTTATCAAAAATAAACTTGTGCTAAGTGAAATAATTCAGGCAGAGAAAGACATATATTGCATTGTGTCACTTATATGTGGAATCTCAAAAAGGAAATTAAAAGGGCAAACTCAAAAGAACAAGTAGAAAAATGGTTTCCAGGAGTCAGGTGAGTGGGGGAATAGAGAAAGGTTGGTTAAAGGGTATAAGCCTTTCAGCTACAGGATGAATAAAGTCTGAGGATCTAATGTATACATGGTTACCACTGTGTATTCAAAACTTGCTAAGAAAGTATAATATAAATGTTCTCACCACACCCCCAAGTAAATGAACAGACAAACAAAAACACACCAAAAACCAAAGGTAAACATGTGAGGTGATGGAAAAGTTAAGTCCATGTTGGAGGATCCTTTCAAATGTATGGACATATCAAATCATCACCTTGTACACTTTAAATATCTTATGGTTTTATTTGCCAATTATACATAAATAAAGCTGGGGAAAATGAAGCTGGACTGGATTATTCTAAAATGATATAAACTGAAAGTAGTTATCTATTGCTTCATAAACAAAATGTTACTCAAAATTTAGTGGACCACATAACAATTACTAGCTCACAGTTTCCTTGGGTCAGGAATCCAGGCATATATTACCTGGGTCTTGTGGTTTAGGGTTTCTCATATGCTACAACTAAGTGATCAGCTAAAATGTAATTCTCTCAACTGGGAATTGAACTGTTTTTAAGCTTAATTTCTGCTCAACTTTAGGTATCTATCTGTATGCTGACAATCTGAAAGTCTTTGCAGTAGTCAAGAGAGGATAGTTTGTCTAATAGTTTAATCAGAAAATGTTCATAGAAAATGCATTTCTGGAGTTGTTTTATCTTCATTATAGTTTGTGCTTTTTGTTTGAATGTCAGTTTGGTTTTACAAGAAACTTTTTTTTTTTTTTTTTTGCTTGAGTGTCCTATGTTAATTATTGTTTACTGATCAAAAGCATATTTGTTGAAAAGTTTGATTCTTTAATGTATTTTTCTAAATCATTTTAGAAAACAATCTTAAAGTTTAGGTGAAAGAGTGCTAAAATGATAGCTTTTAAAAAGAGAGAACAGAAAAATAATAGAGTCCAATACTATGACTATACATATATTTAGTTTTATTTTATCTTTATTGTGATAACATGAGATCTACTCTCAATAGATTTTTAAGTGCACAAAAATTGTATGTCTTGAGGTTGTAATAATTGAAACCCACAGGCAGCATAAAATAAATAAAAACACATAAATATCTAGCATTCATGTCTATAAATAAATTGCAAATAAGACTTCAAAAATAATGGGAAAATGTCTTATTAATTATTATTGAATAAGGAATACTTGGGAAGTGTTGAGAGTAAAAACCTTTTTTATGATAGTACATTGTATTCATTTTTAGGTTAAATATGAATTTTACTATTAAGAGATGCTTACCAATGCTTAAATAAAATGGAAAATATAGTTTAATTAGGTCCCATCATCACAGCACTGTTTATAATAGCCAGAACATGGAAGCAACCTAGATGTCCATCAGCAGATGAATGGATAAGAAAGCTGTGGTACATATACACAATGGAGTATTACTCAGCCATTAAAAAGAATACATTTGAATCAGTTCTAATGAGGTGGATGAAACTGGAACCTATTATACAGAGTGAAGTAAGCCAGAAAGACAAACACCAATACAGTATACTAATGCATATATATGGAATTTAGAAAGATGGTAACAATAACCCTGTATACGAGACAGCAAAAGAGACACTGATGTATAGAACAGTCTTTTGGACTCTGTGGGAGAGGGAGAGGGTGAGATGATTTGGGAGAATGGCATTGAAATATGTATAATATCATATATGAAACGAGTCACCAGTCTAGGTTCAATGCATGATACTGGATGCTTGGGGCTGGTGCACTGGGACGACCCAGAGGAATGGTATGGGGAGGGAGGAGGGAGGAGGGTTCAGGATGGGGAACACATGTATGCCTGTGGTGGATTCATTTCAATATATGGCAGAACCAATACAATATTGTAAAGTTTAAAAATAAAATAAAATTAAAAAAAAGTAAAATAAAATGGAAAATATAATATGAAATTCTGATACATGAAAATAAAATTTTTATGTGCCAAATGTAATTTTTAAGATCTAAGAAAATTAAAAGCATCATTACATTTTAAATTTGGAGATATAGTTAAATATACAGTGGTCCAGTATAATGTATTTTTATTATTTTTTAATATAAATTTATTTATTTTAATTGGAAGCTAATTACTCTTCAATATTGTATTGGTTTTGCCATTCATCAACATGAATCCATCACAGATGTAACTTTTACTCAATATCCAAATTGCTCCACTCTCTAATTTCTGAGATAGTATCTTAATCTCTCCAAGATTTTAAGTTAATAAAACTTAAAACACTAACATTATATTTCTGGAGTTAGAGTGAAAATCAAATGCAGCTATTGGTTATTATTGATGTTAGTGTGGTTACTGCAATAAATTATGCAAGACAATCAGAATCATATACATGTAGTTTACTGCATACACATACATATGTGGATATTTAAAACTGAAGGAAGTTCATCAAAATTAAAATAACTCTGGTGCTCTGTCCAATTTTTACAAATTTCTAGGATACATATATGACGTGTCATATTCATTTAAAGTACCTATTTGTTGCATATAATTTAATTTAGGCATGTTATACATAGTCATTTGATTCACATGTAGTATGCTTAAGTTATATGTGTCATATTCTAATATGTATCACTTAACATAAGAATATTTTAACATTAATAAAAAAGGCTTTCTTCTTTGTAGACAAGCACGTTTTTCACCCCAGTCCCTGCCAATCACTGATTTCAGTTCTGTGCTTCTTGTTTTACCCTTCCTAGAATGTCATATAAATGGATTATACATTTGAAATCATTTAGAGTCTAGCTTCTTTCTCTTAAAATAATGCATTTATGATTCATTAATGCTTTATATGCCATGAGTTTGTTCATTTCATTTATATGCACACGTTTTTCTTTTCTCCATTTGAAGGTGAGTTGCTTCTAACAAATAAAGATGTAAAAAGAATTTGTATTCAAGAATTTGTATAAACAGAAACTTTTTATTTCAATTGGAAAATGCCTAGATGAGAGATTGCAAAGTCATCTGGTAAATGTTTAACTTCATAAAAAACTGGCAAGCTTTTTCCAAGTGACTATACCCATTGCATTCCCACCATAAAATATGAGAACGCCAGTTGCTTTGCATTCTCATAAACAATTAGCATTTCAGAGACATTTAGTCACTCTACTAGCTGAGAATGGTGAGTTAAATAGATCACTTTTCAAAGGAGAATCTAGGTAAAACCCACTTGGTCATCATGTATGGTGTGTTATACATGTTGCAAAATTCAAATGATTATTGTTCCAGTATTTTTGCATCTGTATTCAGGAGGAATATTGTGTTGCAAATTTGTTTTTCTTTTGCTGCCTTCTAATTTGGGATCCAGGTAACACATGGTTTGGGACTTCCCAGATGGCAGAATGGTGAAGAATCTGCCTGCCAATGTGGGAGACAGACACTGGTTCTATCCCTGGCTAAGGAAGATCCCATGGAGGAGGAAATGGCAACCCACTCCGGTATTCTTGCCTGGAATATCCTATGGACAGGGGAGCCTAGCAGGCTGCAGTCCATAGGGTTGCAAAAAGTCAGACACAACTTAGCAACTGAGCACACATACAACACATGCTTTATAATATGGATTATGTGTTGCTGCTGCTAAGTCGCTTCAGTCGTGTCTGATTCTGTGTGACCCCACAGATGGCAGCCCACCAGGCTCCCCCATCTCTGGGATTCTCTAGGCAAGAACACTGGAGTGGGTTGCCATTTCATTCTCCAATGCATGAAAGAGAAAAGTGAAAGTGAAGCCGCTCAGTTGTGTCTGACTCTTATCGACCCCATAGACTGCAGCCTACCAGGCTCCTCTGCCCATGGGATTTTCCAGGCAAGAGTACTGGAGTGGGTTGCCATTGCCTTATCCAAGATAAAGTGTTACCACTTCTTAAATTCTTTGAACAAAATTGTGTAGTATTCATATTACTTTTTAGAGTAGTTTTGTGAGCTATAAGTCACATACCATAAAACTCATCCTTTTAAATGTATGGATTGGTGGATTTTCAGTATAATCACTGAGATATGCAATCATTATCATTATATAATTATAAAAAATATTTTCATCACCATTGTAAGCAAACCTGTGCCAAATCTGTATCAATAGGATACATCTTAATTGTTCATGATATATAAAACTTTTAATACACTGTTTCTATCTGGTAATTTTCTTAGGACTTCTGAATTTATACTTATAAGGTATCATTCTATAGTTTACTTTTATTGCCATATCTGGTTTTGATAACAAGTTAATGCTGGCCTCACAAAATGGTCTCCTCTTCCTCTTTTACTTTTTGGATTAGTTTGCAAAAAAAATTGTGTTCATATTTTAAGTATTTTGTAGAATTCAAGAGTGAGCCATCTGGGCCAAGGTTTGAGTTGTGAGAAGTTTCCTAATTACTAATTCAAACTTTTTACTCATTATAGATTTATAGGAATGTATCTATTTTATCTGTGTTATCTAACCTGTTGGCTTAAAGTATTCATATTATGTCATTATAGCCTTTTAAAATTTAGTATCTTTTATTCAATAGTCGGAGAAGGACATGGCAACCCACCCCAATATTCTTGCCTAGAGAATCCTGTGGACAGAGGAGCCTGGTGGACTGATGTCCATGGAATCACAAAGAGTCAGACACGACTGAAGCGACTTAGCATGCATGCATGCGTTGGAGAAGGAAATGGCAACTCACTCCAGTATTCTTGCCTGGAGAATCCCAGGGATGGAGGAGCCTGGTGAGTTGCCTTCTGTGGGGTCACACAAAGTTGGACACGACTGAAGCGACTTAGCAGCAGCAGCATTCAATAGTAATGTTCCCACAATTCTTGATATATGAATCTGAGTTACTTGTTTTGTTTGTGTTTTGAGTTCAGTCTAGTTAATTGTTTATCTATTCATAGAAACAACTTTTGGTTGTGTTGGTTTTATTGTCTGATTTATTTTCTTGTTAATAGTTTTATTCTAGTCTTTACTATTTCCTTCCTTTTAATTCTTCAGAGTTTAGTTTTCCCTTATTTTTCAACTTTCTTAAGTGTGAAGTTTAGGCTATTGGTTTGAGGTCTTTCTTCTTTTTCAATACTCAAGTTTACAGTTCTATATTACCTTCAATGTGTGCATGCTTAGTGTCTTCAGTTAGGTCTGACTCTTTGCGACCCTATGGATTGAAGCCTACCAGGCTCTTGTGTCCATGGGATTCTCCAGGCAAGAATATTGGAGTATTGCCTTCCTCCAGGGGATCTTCCTGACCTAGGGATTGAACGTGTGTCTCTTACTGTCCTGCATTGACAAGTGAATTCTTTATCACTAGCACCACCTAGGAAGCCCAAGTTTCCCTTTATTTACTACTTTAATGGTAAGCTATAATTTTTGGCATGGTGTGTGTTTGTTTCAATCAACTGAAAATATTTCCTAATTTCCCTTTTTTATTGATGGGTTATTGGATATTTAGGAAAATGTGATTTGATTTCTATAATTTTAAAAGCTTCCCAAATTGCGTTGTTATTGTTACCTACCTTCATTTGATGAACATACTTTATGTTGTTTCAATTATTTTAACATTTATAGAGATTTGTTTTCTGGTTTAACATACAGTCTATCATAGATAATTTTCAATATGCAGCTGAATGAATGTATATTATTCTATTGTTTCATGGAGTGCTGTGTAGCTCTCTTATTGGCTTATACTGTTGCTTAAACCTCTATTTGTTTATGGTTTTATACCTACTTGTTATATCTACTGTTCAAAGTGGGATAATGAGGCTTCCAACTATCATGACATTTTCTGTTTCTCTCTTCAGTTATTTCCGTTTTATACATCATGGATTTTGTGGCTCTGTTTTTAGGTACATGTATTCGTAATTGTTTAGTCTTCTTGATGAACTGATCTTTTTATAAACTAAAACATCCTTCTCTATTTTTAGTAATAATTGTTGCCTTAAGAGTCAATTTTTTTTCTGATACCAACATAGCCTCTGATATGATATCAACATAGCCTCTTATGGTTAATGTCAGATAGCATATTCTTTTTTTACCCTTTTACTATAAACTATTTGTATCTTTAAATCTAAGTTATGACTCAAAGCCGACACAGAGTTCCATCATGTTTTTGTTTTACCCTTTTGCCAATCTCTGCTATTTTTTGAAGTGTTAATCCATCTACCTTTAAGAATTAAAAAGGCATAAGTTCTGCTTTCATTTGCTATCATTTTCTATATATTATTTATTTTTTGGTCTATCCTCCTATCATTTTCTACTTTCATAATAAAAGAAGTATTTTCTAGTTTATTGATTACTTCCTCTATTCCCTCCAATCTAGTGATGAACCCATTTACTGATCTTTCTAAAATTTCTAGTTTATATATTTTTAGGTACAAAATGTTAATTTGATTCTTCTTTATCCTGTATAATTTCCTTATAATTTCTATTTTTTTTCTGAGAATTACCATTTTGCATTTGCTATAAAATTTTCATACTTAAGTGCAGAATTTTTATTGTAGCTGCTTTAAAATCTTTTTGTCAAGTAATTCTCTAGTATATTTCTTATGGCTATGTTGGGACCTAGTGATTTTTTTTTTTCTAACAGTTTGAGATTTTCCAAGATCTTAGTGTAATGATTGACTTTCAGTTGAAACAGGGCATTTTCATATCATATTGTGATACTGCTGAAACTTTTAAAACTTTTTTTTTAAAAAACCTAAGCTGGCTTCCTGTTATATTACTCCAACAAGGGAAGGGGAGAGAGACAGTCTTGTAAATTTCAATTAAAGGTAAAAGCACAGGCTTTCAATTCAGCCTCCACTGACACTTGAGTGAGCTGGACATCTAGGTAAAGGTAGCGGTTCCATATCTACTGATAGAGTGGTGTGGTGGTAACTCCTGAAAGTGGTGACACACCATTAAGTCTCCTCTAAGAGCACCACAGTGGAGATGGGTAGGAGTTCCTCCTTAATGCTTAGTGCCAGTGACACTTTAGGCTTTCCTTCTGGTCTCCACTGAAATCATGATGAGTGGAGGTTTTGCTAATAATGGTGGAGTTGAATGGTCTCTTTACTTGGCTTTCTCTGACAGTAACCTGGTGAAGATTCTGGAGAATCTCATTACAGCCTTATGAGTGTGGCAGCTCAGGCTCCTCCTTATCATTTTGCTGTAGGTAAGTATATAGATGTGATATTTTCTGTGGCACTTGATTGGAGTAGAGTGGGTATTGTCTAAAGATTTTTGTCTGGCTAGATTCTCCCTTTTTCCTGGTCATTTAGCTAGAGAGAAAAGGCTTTCATTTGAGATTTACTTCTGACTGCAGCCATAGTCATTTCCATTTTTTATGTTTTTTCATCTCCAACTGTGACAGATGTGAGGCAAACAACAACAACACAACAGGAACTCAATGTACTTTGCCCCTTGCTCTTAGATTTTTAGTTTATCTACCTTCTCTCTACCTCTCAGTTTTCTTATATTTGTTCTGTATATGTGATATTTTTGGAATTTAGCTGTACTTAGTAGGAGGATAAGAAAAAGTATATATATCCATCTTCCCAGATGTAAAAGAAGCTCTTTTTCACATTTGAAGGATAAATTTCCTGTATATAGAATTATTAGTTAACATTCTTTCCTTTTCTTTCAGCACTTTGAATATCATCTTTTTCAAGATTCTCTCTTTGGATTCTGACAGTTCAACTATGATATGGCTAGGTGTGAATATCTTCAGGTTTATGTTCTCTAGCATTTTTTTAATTTATAGCATATGAAGATTAATTTTTCATCAAAATTGATGTTTTGACTATTATTTCTACAAATATTGTTCTGCTTCTTTATTGATAGTTTCTACTTGCCAAGATACTGTTTTCATATTTTTAATTTCTTAGACATGGTTTCCTTTTGTTCTTTAAATACATTCTTAATAGTTGTTTACAAGTCTTTGTACAATAATTGAATGTCTGTACATTTTTTTAAGAAGAGTTTCTATTACTTTTTTCCCCTTCTTTTTTCTTTACATGCTTTGTAATTTTTTGTTGAAAACTGGGCATTTTAAACAATATAATACGACAGTTCTGGAAATCAGATCTCTTTCATTCCTCAAGAATTATTGTGGTTGTTTTAGTGACTACTTTTTATTTGTGATTTTCCCCAAATAATTCTGTAACATTTGATTATTTGTTGTATACGATCATTGTGGTATCTGCTTGATTATATTAAGAGTAAGCTAATGACTGGACATGGAATCCCCGGATGACACAGTGGTAAAGAATCTGCCTACCAATGCTGGGAACCCAAGAGACGTGAGTTTGATTCCTGGGTTGGCAAGATTCTCAGCAGTAGGAAAATGGCAACTGGCTCCCTTATTCTTGCATGGAAAGTTATTCTTGCCTGGAAAATTCCATGGACAGAGGGACTCGGGGGGGCTACAGTCCATGGGGTCACACAGAGTCAGACACAAATAAGCAACTGAGCACACAGTACACACAATGGTTAGACATACATTTTTTTCTTAAGTGTCTCTGAGCCTTTGTCAATAGGTTTCATGAGTACCTTGAGGGACACTTTAAACACTTTTGCAGTTTAAAATTCTGCCTTTACTTTAATGAGTGCTATCACTTATCCAAAAGATCAACCTAATATTATATATTGGGTGGGGTTGTGCATAGATTTCACATGCATCTGGCTTTTTAGACTTCCAGGAACAGACTGGAGCTTTGCAAAGGTCTCTACTGACATCTCATTCCCACCATTTCATTTCATGGCCAGCTTCTTGTTTAAACAAACTGTTATTGCTGCCTCAGAAAGTTATGATGATAAATATTTGTCACTAATTGTTTTTGATAAGGCTTCCAGGGAAAAGGCTGTTAAAACTGAGCTTTTAGCTCAAGTAAAAACAAGCAATGCCAGTGGCTATTTCAACAGAATTGCAAGACAGACCAAAAATAAAAATTATCTGGTGTTGTGACTTTGTGGGGAGATTGAAACACATTATATTTGGAAGGCTGCTGGTCTCCATGATGTCATAACTACTATGATTGTGAGGTTATTGGTTTTCAAAGTTAATGTGGATAGGAGTGATGGAAATGGAATAAGGGAAACTAAAATGTCACTAATCTCATCATCAGAATCAGCCATTTTTCTTGCATAAATATTTATCAGATTATTCCAAGTCTTTAGTTAATTACCTGAATTTTAAAATATTTTTAAATTTATTATTATTATTATTTTTACTTTACAATATTGTATTGGTTTTGCCATACATCAACATGCATCCGCCACGGGTGCACACTTGTTCCCCATCCTGAACCCCCCCTCCCACCTCCCTCCCCATACCATCCCTCTGGGTCATCCCAGTGCACCAGCCCCAAGCTTCCTGTATCCTGCATCGAACCTGGACTGGTGATTCATTTCTTATATGATATTATACATGTTTTAATGCCATTCTCCCAAATCATCCCCCTCTCCCTCTCCCACAGAGTCCAAAAGACTGTTCTATACATCTGTGTCTCTTTTGCTGTCTCGCATACAGGGTTGTCATTACCATCTTTCTAAATTCCATATATATGCATTAGTATACTGTATTGGCTTAGACAGTGTTTGCTAACGTTCTTGTATACTTATGGAGCTCCAGACTTATAGAGGTTTTTGCTTCATCACTGCAGATATCTTCCTCAATATAGTTTTCTAAAAGTTTGGTTGAATTTGCTAGAGAAATTTTCTGGGCCAGGAATATTTTTTCTCTAAATATTTTTATTATGCAATTTCTTTAATCCATACAGGATTACTCATGTTATCTATTCCCTCTTAAGTGTACATATATAAGTTGTTTTTTTACATTTTTTGTCATATTCTCTTATTATATTTGAAAAGTCTTTATGATCTGTAATAAGGTTTCCTCTTTCAGTCTTGACATTTGTGATTTGTGTGTCCACTATCACTCTCTTTTTCCTCCCCGGTCAGTCTAACTAGAGGATTTCCATTTTGTTCATATTTAAAAATAATAAAATAATTTTAATTATTTTCTTGCTTTAAATTTTATGGACTATGTTCTTATCTTATTATTAGTATCTTGTTTCTGCTCTTTTGGATGGTATTTTGTATTTTATTTTATAGCTTCTTATAAGGATAATTTATAACTTAAATTTCCATAGAGCACTACTTTAGCCACTTTCCTCAAATTCTGGTATGCATACAGTATTCACTTTCATTCAAGTCCTTATATATCCTAGGTTCCTTTGTCACTTCCTCTTTGACCCCATGCATTACTCAAAAGGATGTTGTTTAATTTTCAAATATGTATGAATAGTCTGATATATTAATTACCAAAAGATATTAAAAGTTTTTAATACCTGTATTAAATATGTTAAAAAATGTAAGCAGATTAATAAGATGTATAGAAAAGAATGAGCTCCAACTTCTAAAGGTAACAACTGAAAAATATATACTGGATGAGATTAATGGGATGCTGATATTTCAGAAAAGGCTAGTAATGTAGACAAGATAGCAATAAAAAGTATCCAAAATGAAACACAAAATAAAACACATCAAATGCAATGTCTAGAGCATCAGCTGAGATGTATGAGAACATTAGGTGGCCTAATGTACATGTAATTGGAATGCTGAATAAAGAGGAGAGATATGGGATTAAAGAAAAAAAAATCTTTGAAAAAATAATGGCTGGGTATTTTTGAAATTAGTAATTCTTTTTTCCTGTAATATCATCACCATAAAATTCTAACATATTGAAAACAGTTTGATAACTGTTTTAATGTTTTTGGGAAGTAATTCAAGCATCTGCTTTAGTCTGGGATTATGCTGATGAATTGATTTTTCATTTCATTGTGGGTAATATTTCTCTGCTTCTTTGGACACCTGATAATTTTTTATTAGCTCCACATATTGCAAATTTTACCTTGGTGAGTGATGAATATTTTTGTATTCTTATATTTGAGATTTGTTCTGAGACATGGATAAGTAACATGGAAACAGTTTGATCTTTCAGGTCTTGTTTCTAAAATTTGTTAGTCTGTACCAGACAGAAAAATGTTTGAGGTTAAGTGTTCCCCATTTTTTGGGCAAAACTCTTGTGGATACTCTATCCAATGTTTCATAGTTGTGAGTTTTCCAATTTATCTGGCAGGAATAGGCACAATCCCAAGCTCTACGTAAAAGCCTATCTGGCTTTTCTCTTTCTCTTTTATCGCTTCAGGTGGTTCTTTTCTTACTCCCAGGTAACTTCCTTCCATGCCTGCACTCATGCATATTAGGCTGAATACTTCGAGTCTGGGCAGATCTCTGAGGTCCTTTCTTGATGCAGCTCTATTACACTCTTGCCAACAAACTTTAGCCACTTATTTTCCCAGACTCATAGCTCCCACTTCTCAAATCAGATAGCAGGCTGAACTCTAGACTTCCTCTTTCTCTATGCTATAAGACGAAAGCTTTCTCAAGGAACTATAGGAACTTATCCCTTTTGTTTTCTGTCTTGCAGAGATTATTGTCCTCCTTTGTCATTGTGTCTTTCTCTCCGTTTCCTTTCAAGCCTTCGCAAGAGAGGGTTTCTCCAACCTCTCTGTCACTCTGCTCCCAACCCTGCTTGTATGTTCAAAGAAGAAAAAAGGAAAATGAGACTTCAGGCAGGTGTGAAGTCTATCTGTGGCTAAAAGGGTTCCATGATATCCTGTTACCATGTACTTGGCCTTCAGCAACTGGTTAAGATCAGTAATCAAATTCTCCTATCTGGCTTGTATTAGGGCTGGCCTCTTTCAGATAAACAAGTTCTTATACCACATTTCTTCATACAGGTGACTGTTTTTCCTTGTATTTCAACTTAGTTGATATACCTGTGCATATATAGTTCTGAAAGGCTCAAGAAAAATTGTAATTTTGTTTTTCTGCAATAAGTTTGAGGGAGACATCTTCAAGTTTTCTCCCTCTCAGGTGAAAGCTTATGCTTAACATTTAAACATTTTTCCTGTAGGGATGGGAGTTATGAATGGTGACAAGAAATGGACAAGATCAATGCCTTATAAGCTTACATTTTGTCTCTAATATTTGTATGAGTTTGTAAGGTGCCATAACCAAATACTGTAGAAATAGTGGCTTAAATAATAGTTTGTTTGTTTGTTTGTTTGTTTTCACCCTCACCATCCTGGAGTATAGGAGTCCAAAATCAAGGTGTAAGCAAATCTGGTTTATTCTGAGGATTCTCTCCCTGCTTGTAGATGTCCATTTTCTCACTGTGCTCTCACGTGGTCTTCCTGCATTTGTCTTTTCTGTCCTCATCTCCTCTGCTTATGACACCATTCATACTCAATTAGGACTCTGCCCCTCTAGGACCTCATTTTATCTTAGTTACCTCCTTAAGGCCCCATCTCCAAAGAAAGTCACATTTTGAGGTACTGGAGGTTCAAATTTCAACACATGAAAGGGGGAGAACACTTCAGGCCATAAGCGTATTTAAAGCAGCAATCTTGCAAATTAGAGTTAATTTTTAATATTGTATATTTAGTAATTTAAAAAGCACTTGTTAAAATATTTTAACTTGAAAGACAGTTGTTTTTAGATGTTTAAGAGTCACTTTTCATATACAAGTGAAAACCAGAAGAATATCAAGGAAATAAATTATAATTGTGAAACAAATATTAGCTTTTTAAGTATATTATCCACTTAGCTACTGTTTCAGCACATAACACAGTCAGTTTTGAGACAAACTAAACAATATTTCAGCTCCATATTGGAAGATGAGATTCCTTTAAATTAGAATGCTTTTTAATAATTTTAAAGATGATAAAATTTACCCATTAAGTATTTGTAACTATGGAGAGCATATACTTTACACACACAAAAAATAATTATGTAGATCAGCAGAATCATATAAATTATAATTATAAAAACCCAAGACCTTGGAGATAATTTAGATCTCCTAGTAATGTTTTCTTTCTTATATTACTGTTAATGGTATTTACTTCAATGTAAAATGCAACACAGCTGTTCCTTGCAAAGTAGCTCAAAATGTTTGTTTCTTTGTAGCGTATTATTACTTGTTATTTCACTCAAATTTATTCTACTGCTTTTCTTATTTGAATTTTACCTGTATTAGTTGTTAGTTTACATAGGTATGTGTGTACACACATATGCAACACATATCTGTTGTGAGTGTATGTGTGTATATATACACATTCTCCTTTAGTTATCTCAGTCTATGAAGCATAAATGTGTTCTCTGAAATGTTCTTCCCTCTATAGTCAGAGATTTGAAGCATGAGAAGACATTCCCATATATCATCCCAGTCCTTAATGCCATAGTGAAATTCACCACAGTTCAGAGCTTCTTCATGCTTATATTAAGTCAGTCTTCTAATACCACACTCTGAATTTATACCTTTCCTATGTGCTTTCTCCCTCATAGATTTTTCAATACTTTTCCAAGTCTCAGACAATGATAGCTACTTAATTTATACCCAAAACAAAATTTTCAGGAAATCTCTCCAACCCTTTAACTTTTGAAACTCTATTTCTCTCCCACTTGTAGTACCACTCTTAATAAGCAGGTTGGGGAAAAGAAGTTAAATTGTAGTGAAACATTATATCCAGCCAGGAGAGCCTTCCCACTATTTGAAAGTAAAACTAGACAATATCTTTCTGTCCACTGCACAGATTTGCCTCTGTTCCATCAATCACTGAATTTGAATAATTCACACACTTGTACACTTTTCCAGCAGGTAATAATTATTTTTTTTTACTTTTATGGCAATATTGGTTCAAGATCAGGCACACAAGTAAATCCAGTATCAATAGAAACCACTTATACTGACTGGTAAAAGGCTTATGTTTGCATTCTTTCTCAAACAACTGATTATAATATATCTAAATACATAATACTGAAACCATATGTAAAGAAATAAAAATGTGACAAATTTTCAAACTTGTTTGCTTTAAATGTGAACATCTGAAGTCTTGTTTTCCCCAAAACAAAGGATTTAATCTTATTGATTCAGACTTGAAGTGGTCTTCTAGGTCAGTCAGATATACATTCTTGTATTCATATGGAAGTCAGCAAGATATATTTAAAAGAGTGACCTGGATAAATGTTAGAATATATTTTAATATTTAAGAGATTCAAATTATTTATAACTCTAGCTTTCACAGCCAAACATAGGGGAGTGATAAATATAGAGGAGTTAAGGCAATAACATACAAAAATAATAACAAAGCATCTGTACTTTGAAATGAAGGCAAAGCAACAAACAAGTAACTGTCTTTTCTATGGCAACTACTATTAATTAGCTGATAGCCACTAAAAGGCCTTTACCCTGTAAGTTTTCTTGCCCTCAAAAACCATTAGGTAAATAGTGACCCATATGTAATTGTTTCCTTGTTTTTCTTTACATGATTGTAATATGTGTCCCTGCCCTTAAGAAACATTCACACTAGTTGTGGAAGCAACACACACACACAAATGAAATAATCAAATAACAACAGAAAGCAGTTTATGGATAGGAGACTGTGTGAAGGTTTGGATGAAAATCATTACTGAATTCAGTATACTGAAGAAGAGAATGACAATTATGAGTGTTAGGACTAACATAAATGTCTCTGTATTTCCTCAAAGTACAGAGCTCACTCAGGCTTTCAGAGTTAATGTTAGAATTGGTGCGAATGGGAATGGAAACCAAGTTTATAGGAGAAAGGTATGGCAGGTAAATCTGGAGTTGGGCAGAGGCAGCTTATTGACAATAAAACCAGGCCAGGAACTGAGCTGTCTCCTAAGCAGCTTTGAGACCCTAGATATGAATTTCATCTCTCAAGGTCTTACACTCATAGGGTGTGGAGGACTTACACTCTCAAGGTCTTACACTCTTTAGGTGGAGGACTCAGTGCAGGTCTCAAGTCTCCTGACCCTGCTAACCACAGTGAAGAAGGACTACTGTCCTGTCATGTGTGTCAAAATATGCATCTGTCTAGGCATCAAAATATAATTATGTTTCAGTTCAGTTCAGTCACTCAGTCATGTCCGACTCTTTGCGACCCCATGAATCACAGCACGCCAGGCCTCCCTGTCCATCACCAACTCCTGGAGTTTACCCAAACTCATGTCCATCGAGTCAGTGATGCCATCCAGCCATCTCATTCTCTGTCGTTCCCTTTTCCTCCTGCCCCCAATCCCTCTCAGCATGAGAGTCTTTTCCAATGAGTCAATTTTTTGAGAATCACTGGCTTCCAGCTATGATGTTTTACTGAACATTCTTTAAAAACAACAACAAAAAAAAAACTCACTGATCAAGGCTGGAGTGTATTCTTTATACCAGCAGAAAATTCAGCAGACAAATTAACTGTAGATCCGCATTAATAGTTTATACTCATGAATAAGGTCCAAGTCATACTCTCACACTTATCAGCCATCAGCATCCATGGTCATAAGGGTGCTGTACCCAAGAAAGATAAACCAATTTAGCTGAAACTTTTGAAAGGAATAAAAGCACATCTCTCTCTCGCTCTTGACCTCTTTTCCTCACTCTTTCCTCACACTTTTAAAGCCTCTATTCATTAGCAATGTAGGTATTTTTAAGTGTTTTTGTATCCTTTTCTTATACTTATAAGTATATAAGATATACTTATCTCTGGTGTGTGATTCTCAGGTCTAATGACCGTCCTTACTCTCTGTTGTCAACAGTCCTTTGTAAGTATGCCTGTGTTTCTCTTGATATTCAAAAACATTTTCTCACCAGGTTAAACACCTTTTAAGCCCTAAGTACCTGGAGAAGAAAATGGCAACCCACTCCAGTATTCTTGCCTGGAAAATCTCATGGATGGAAGAGCCTGGCAGGCTATACAGTCCATGGGGTGGCAAAGGGTCGGACAGAACTGAGCTGCTTCACTTTCACTTTTCAAGCCCTAAGTTAAGGCAGACTTGCACTGTGTTAAAACTTCTATTTAATTAATTATTATTCAAAAAAAAGTCACAAGAGTCTTCAATGCTAGGTAAGACAATAATACAAATGCTCATACATGGTCTAATATTTAAACATTTTTTTCTTCACTAAGTCTTAAATTTTAAGAAAATTTATTTTCAATATACTGTAGTAGAAACAATAGACTACGTACCTAAAAAATTCTAAGTTCATACTCTAATTTTTAATTTTCTAACTATAACCTTAGGGAAATTAATGAATGACTTACAGTGGCCTCATCTGTAAAATAGTGATTTAATTTTGTTTCACAAGATGGTGTGAGAACTAATTGCCTAGTGAGATTCTGGGAACATGGCAGGAAAAAACAAACTGAAATTTCCCCCGCTTCTTCTCCTGCAAGCATATTAACTCTGAGTTTAAATTGACCTGTGGGTGCTTCAAATATGTCTGCTCAAGGTGCAATCTGATAATCGTGTAATCCTGCAGGCCCAAGGTGATACTGTGCAGATTTCTGTGGCAGCATAGAAAGACCCCCTTGTGACACACTGACTATGCTTTTTTTCATGTGTTAAGGCCTGACTTACACTATCTGTTAAGTAAACACATGACCTTTTCATACACAGATTTCATTCTATTTCCAGAATATGTCTTGAAGTTTCTAATGCCATCCTGCTCCTACTGGAATAAATACTATTTCTGATTGTCTGCAGCAGATTTCTTATTAGGCTGCTATTGCAAGCATCCCTAACACAGCTATAAACCTAGACCAAAAACACATGAAAGTTGGCCTTGGTTTTTCAAAGTGAACTGAAAATTGCCTACCTATTATTTCTTCTACTAAACGTTTGTGTAGTATTTCTTACCTGCCTGGGACTATTCTAAGCACTTGGGATATAATGTTGAAAAAGGCAGACAAGGTAGCTCCTGTCAAAGTGGGGATCCTGAGGATAAACAAACAGCTTAATAAAGTAAATTAGGGCTTTGCACAGATGAACACTGCTCAAGGGTTAAAGGTGATTAGGAAAGGGATTCCTGAGATGGGATACTTAAATTGAAAAACTACATGGTAGAAAACAGCTGACTCAGCAAAGACCTAAAAGGTTGTTATGTAGAACAAGAATGAAGTTCCAAAACAGCTTCTAGCTTGTCATTAGCTTGACAGACAGACCTATTGCCCTTTAGCAACTTAGAGATTTTTATATAAAAAAAATTTCATTACTATTTTATGTCTGTATGATATTTATGTTTTACTTATAAAAGAACTGAGCAAGGCTGTTGGTTTTCATTTTAAGGAACATATATTTCTGGTTCAATGTTAAATATTTTACCTAATTTTACATTTATTTTTGATATATTCAGTATTGTAATTTTTAAGAAAATCACTAGTAAAATCATAACAACTTATTTACTGTGGTTTTCTCATCTTATACTTTTCTAATATCCCCATATATATGAATATAAAATCTATGTAAGTTGGAATAAATTATTTCCCTAAGAAAAAATACATTCTTTGCTTATTTAATTTGTATTGTCCTATATTGAATGTCCTCTTAAAACTGTTGTTTGAACTTTTCAAATAATATATCTATATGCTACTGCAAAAAGTTAAGTAATTAAAGTCAAGTGGTTTATAATTTGTTGATATAACTGATTTTTCTCCGAAGGCTTAGGCATCTGAAGTCAAGTACACTTTCATAGAACTGTAAAGTATGTTCTTGTCTCTATGGTAGGTCTTCATTAGTAAATGCTGGAATGTTTAGTAACTGAATAGTATGTGAGAAACACAAGGCAGGAGGATATAAGTTAGATTTGTATAGGGTCTAGTGGGGAGCAAATTTTTCAGTTTAAACTACTTTTGTTGTTTTTTATTTTGATTTACTATATCTGAAGTAACAGACATGGAAAAAAATATGACTTTTTCATAATACAAAGCTCTGTTGTTCCAAAGAAAGATGTCACTATCAAAAAGACAAAAATTAGAAACTTAGCATTACAAACAATTTGGCTACAATCTAATTCTACTATGAAGTGATATCTGTAGGTCTAGAAGATCATTTCTCAATTTGTGAACTCTTGAACCCTTTGAGGTTCCTGAGACGCTTTGCAGGGGACAGTGAGTTCCGATTTTTATAATAATCATATCATTTTTTAAGGGCTTCCCAGGTGGTGCTAGTGGTAAAGAATATGCCTGCCAGTGCAGCAGAAGCAAGACGCCCAGGTTCGATCCCTGAGTTTCAAAGATTCTCTGGAGAAGGAAATGGCAACCAACTCCAGTATTCATGCCTAGAAAACTCCCAAGAACAGAAGAGTCTGGCATGTTATAGTCCATGGGGTGGCAAGGGCTCAGACATGACTGAGCCCTTGTCAGCATCAGCATTACAAATTACCACAAACTGTGCATCTTAAAAAGAAAGCAAATTAACAGTGCTATAGATCACAAGTCTTAACACAGGCCTCACCAGATTAAAGTGAAAAAGATCGGCATGGCTATTTTTCTTTCTGGGCGGTCTATGAGAAAACCTGTTCACTTCTTAACTCAGGTGGTTGGAAGATTAATTCTAGGCAGTTGTAGGACTGAGGTTTCATTTTCTTGCTGGTTGTCAATAAGGACCATTTTCAGTTTCCAAAAATTATGCACATTTCTTGGCCCATGGCTCTCTATATCTTCAATTCAGTGACAGTGAGTTAAATGTCTCTCACAATGGAAATTTCTGTCCCCACCCCCTTTCTCTCTTTCATTGTACCTGGGTAAAGTTCCCACTTTTAAGGGATCAGGTGACTATATTGGGTCAACTAAACAACCCAGAATAATCTCCCAAACTCAAGGTCAGTAACTTAATGACATCTGCAAAGTCCCTGTTATATAAGCCATGTGTACACAGGTTCTGGGTATTAGATTATTTTGATATTGACATGTCCTATGATTGAGTTGAGTTGAGTTCAGTCACTCAGTCATGTCTGATTCTTTGTGACCCCATGAACAGCAGCACGCCAGGCCTCCCTGTCCATCACTAACTCCTGGAGTCCACCTAAACCCATATCCATTGTGTCAGTGATGCCATCCAACCATCTCATCCTCTGTCCCCTTCTCCTCCTGCCCTCAATCTTTCCCAGCATCAGGGTATTTTCCAATGAGTCAGCTCTTCACATCAGGTGGCAAAAGTATTGGAGTTTCAGCTTCAACATCAGTTTTTCCAATGAACAGCCAGGACTGGTCTCTTTTAGGATGGCCCGGTTGGATCTCCTTGTAGTCGAAGGGACTCTCAAGAGTCTTCTCCAACACCATAGTTCAAATGCATCAATTCTTCAGTACTGAAATTTCTTTATAGTCCAACTCTCACATCCATACACGACTACTAGAAAAACCAGAACCTTGACTAGATGGAACCATTTGAATGCAGAGTTCCAAAGAATAGAAAGGAGAGATAGGAAAGCCTTCTTCAGTGATCAATGCAAAGAAATAGAGGAAAACAACAGAATGGGAAATACTAGAGAGCTCTTCAAGAAAATTAGAGATACCAAGGGAATATTTCAGCAAAGATGGGTTCAAAAAGGACAGAAATGGTGTGGACCTAACATAAGCAGAAGATATTAAGAAGAGGTGGCAAGAATACACAGAAGTATTGTACAGAAAAGATCTTCATAACCCAGATAATCATGAAGGTGTGATCATTCACACTTACCTAGAGCTGGACATCCTGGAATGTGATGTCAGGTGGACCTTAGGAAGCATCACTACAAACAAAGCTAATGGAGGTGATGGAATACCAGTTGAGCTATTTAAAATCCTGAAAGATGATGCTGTGAAAGTGCTGCACTCACTATGCCAGCAAATTTGGAAAACTCAGCAGTGGCCACAGGACTGGAAAAGGTCAGTTTTCATTCCAATCCCAAAGAAAGGCAATGCCAAAGAATGCTCAAACTACTGCACAATTGCACTCATCTCACACGCTAGTAAAGTAATGCGCAAAATTCTCCAAGCAAGGCTTCAGCAATATGTGAACCATGAACTTCCAGATGTTCAAGCTGGTTTTAGGAAAGGCAGAGGAACCACAGATCAAATTTCCAACATCTGCTAGATCATCAAAAAAGCAAGAGAGTTCCAGAAAAACATCTTCTTTATTGACTATGCTAAAGCCTTTGACTGTGTGGATCACAATAAACTGTGGAAAATTCTGAAAGAGATGGGAATACCAGACCACCCGACCTGCCTCTTGAGAAACCTATATGCAGATCAGGAAGCAACAGTTAGAACTGGACATGGAACAACAGACTGGTTCCAAATAGGAAAAGGAGTACATCAAGGCTGTATATTGCCACCCTGCTTATTTAACTTATATGTGGAGTACATCATGAGACATGCTCGGCTGGAGGAAGCACAAGCTGGAATCAAGATTGGCAAGAGAAATATCAATAACCTCAGATATGCAGATGACACCAGCCTTATGGCAGAAAGTGAAGAAGAACTAAAGAGCCTCTTGATGAAGGTTAAAGAGGAGAGTGAAAAAGTTGGCTTAAAGCTCAACATTCAGAAAACGAAGATCATGGCACCCGGTCTTGTCACTTCATGGCAAATATATGGGGAAACAGTGGAAACAGTGGCTGACTTTATTTTTCTGGGCTCCAAAATCACTGCAGATGGTGACTGCATCCATGAAATTAAAAGATGTTTACTCTTTGGAAGAAAAGTTATGACCAACCCAGACAGCATATTAAAAAGCAAAAACATTACTCTGCCAACAAGGATCCATCTAGTCCTATGATTAGGACAAGAGTTATCTTTGAGTGATATTATTCTGCCTACCAGATTGACTTCGCCTTTGTATCTTTGTTGGCATTTGAACTAAGGGTGCAAAGGCAGTAGCATATAAACTGTTTGTGTTTTAATACAATCAAGGCATTGGCCTCAAACTGTATTTGAAGTTAGAGTATTTTCACCTCCATATGTTCAGTTATGTTGGGTGCCAGCGTGAGGCACTCCGCCTGTGGCAAAGGTCATGAGGAAGGAGGCTCGACATATGCAAAGGCGGGATCGAGCCTCAGGAGTCCCCCTGGAAATCCTCAAGCATCTACCCCCATAACCAGAGCCTGCCTACTTTACTACTTTGTACTCTCACCTACACCTCTCATTTTACGGGGGGCTGTCCCCCACCACCTCTTTCAGAGAAGGAGTTAACTTAGAGCTCCAGTTAATAAAAACTCCTGGGCGTGACAAGAGTTGTGTTTTAACCTACAAACTCCTCTGAAGGTTCTCTAGCCTGCCTGACAGGCTTGTCTGGCCACATGTGATTGCTCACAGCCTCCCAACCGTGAGAGGCACGAGATGCTTTAAACCTTCTAAAATCAGGTTCCTTAGAAAAGTTAGAAAACCATTAGTATAAGTATAGTGAGCTGATTAGAAACTGTATTAGTGAAAGGTTTTTCATTTGTTGAGTCAATGTTTGTTGCTAAGTCTTCACATCCCCTGCCCTTATACACATTAATGAATATATGGAAGAAATAAGTATTAACCTTTGATATTAATCACGTTAGACCTTAGGCTAAGTCAATTCTTTCCTTAACTAAAACCCACTACACCCTCACCCTATAGGAATGTAACTTTATTTGGGTGGCATCTGTTTTAAGAATAATCACCCCCTGGAGAAATAAGTGTCCTGGTTGACTGACCGCTGTCACAAGGAGAGGGTCATAAATTGTCAGCAGGCGCCCTGGCCAGAAGATGATGTAACACCCCTAAGACCTCTGTATACATTTGTATGAAGCACCTGACTTTGATAAAAGTCAGGACTGCTGACCCCACGTGACTTTTGCATAACATCTCCGTGTATAAAAGTAGACCATGGAAAATAAAGAATTGGGATCAGTTCCTCGAAAGACTGGTCTCCCCATGTCGCTCTCTCTGTCAAACTCTGGCTGAGTCTCCATCTAGAGCGCAGAACCCACCATGCTTACTAATTATGCCTGGGCTTCTGAGATCCGACCGGGGAGGTCTCAGTGTCTCCTCTCCCGTAAGTGGTGCAAGCTTCTTGTCTTGAAGTTTTATTGGTCTCCCGCATAAACCAAGTTACTCTGCCTCTTTTCTCCACTGAATTTTCCTACTGAGCTATCCTCATTCTATTACTCTTTACATCTCTAATTAATATCTAATTGAAGCTATTGTATCCTGATCCTCGCCAACGCCGTCCCCGCTTCGAACTCCCTGGATCAGCCAGGGCTGGACCCTGGCAGGTGGCGCCCGTGACAGGCAATTCGAAGATAGGTTCCCCAGAACAATTTGGGTCAGCAGCCCTGTTGTTCCCCATCAGAGCAATTAGGGTCATCAGCCCTATTGTCCCCCCACCTCGGAACAATCTGGGTCATCAGCCCTGTTTTTCCCCCTCGGAACAGTTTGGATCATCAGCCCTACTGCTCCTCCCTCGGAACGATTAGGGTCATCAGCCCTATTGTTCCCCCAGTGTTCGGGATGGCTAGGACCCCACTCAGGGTGCCACGGACCCCCCCGTAGGATAGACAGGGCGAGTAGGAGTGGGGAGTGTTGAAAGTGTTAAAGAGTTAGAGTTAGAGAGAAAAAACGGTTTCTGAAGTTAAAAGGCCTAAGAAAAGCCTGATCTTCTGAAAGCTAAAAGCTTTATCTTCTATTATACTTAATTTTCTGACATGGGTAACACTGAATCAAACGAAAGACAGCTCTTTATAGGAGTAATTTTTTTTTTCTCATTTGTACAAGAACAGTGTTCTTGGTTTCCAGAAGAGAGTACTGTTAATTTAGATACTTGGGTGAAGGTTAAAAAAAAAAACAACAACAACAACAACTAAAAACTTATCCTATAAATATGATTAAAAATGTTCTGGACCCTCATCATGAGGCTGTGGGATATCCTATGGGAGAGGCTATAGCAGTGGATGGTAGTGGGTCTCCACCTTCTGTGCAGATCATATTTTCTGCCATTGACAAAGAAAAGGAGGGAGACTGTGCTCTACCTCCCGAGGAGTGAGAGGGCTTACAGGACGCTGCGGTCGGGCACCCTGGAGAACCCCCTCTCCCTCTACACAAACCTTTAAAAATTTATCCACCAATTTCTGATTAGAGGCGACTACCCCACCTCTACTTGCACCTCCCAGGGCCTAAGAATTCCCCAGTTACATCCAAAGCCTCCCAGAACATTGCCTAAGACTGAAAAACATTTAAAAAAATCTTCTTTTTAAACAAAGGAGCTTTTAAAGAATACACAATATACAGAGCCTGCTCCTTGAAGAAAACCCCCTCAGGGGGGGCCTCACCCAAGCAAAAAAAAAAAGAAGAGAGAGAGAGAGAGAAATAAAGAGATAAAAAATAAGTGGAAAAGAAAAAGAAAACAGAAAAAAAGAAAGAAAATAGAGAAAGATCTAAAGATAGAAAAAGAACTAAAGAGTGAAAAGGAGAGAGGAATGGAGAAGGAAGGAATCAGGGAATGCAGCAAGATAGAGAAAGGAAGAAAGGAAGTTACAAAAAGAGAGAGAGAGAAAGATGGGGAGGAGGGAAGAAAAAGTTAGAGAGAAAGAGAGTAAAAGGAAAGAAACGAAGGAAAGAGAAGGTAGCGAGAAAGGAAGGGGGAGAGAAAAGTGAGAAAGTCAGGAAGAGAGGGAGAGAGAGACAGTAAGAAGGAAGAAGGGAGAATGAAAGAAGGAAACAAGAAGGAAATGATAGAAAGTAAAAGAGAAGAGAAGAGGAAGGAAAAAAGAGTGAGGGAAATAAAACTTGAGAAAGATTAAAGAGAAGAAGGAAGAAAAAATCAGCAGAGGAGAGAACTTTCAGGACACTGTGGCCAGATGCCCTGGCGAGCTCCCTCCTCCTCTGCGCAAACTTTTAAAAAAACTTATCCACCACTGTCTGATTTAAGGCGATCGCAGCCGCCTCCATTTGTGCCTTCCAGGGCCCAAAAGTTCCCCACTTTGCCCCCAAAGCCTCTCAAAGTGTTGCCTAAGCCTGAAAAAGATAAAAAGTTTTTTCAACTAAGGCGCTTTTAAAACAGACTGCATGCACAATATGCAGAGCGTGCTCCTTGGTGAAAAACCCCTCAGGGGGGGGTCTCACCCAGGCTAAGAGAAAAGCTGACCGGTAAGGGGATTTAGCAACAATATTAACCCCTGACGAGCCGGTTACTCCAATTCGGGAGGGCTGGCCCCCTACCTGAGGGCATTGTAGGACTTGTACTCGGGTGTAGCTCGCTTTCTTTTTTAAAAAAAAAGAAAGAAAGAAAGAAAAGAAAAAGAAAAAAAGAAAAATTTCGGTGGTGCATGGTGTAGTAGATTCTGATTATATTGAGAAATTAAAGTTTTGATCTCACCGCCTACTAAAACTGTGCAAATTAATAAAGGTCAAAGAATAACACAGCTTTTGCTTTTTACCTTATTATGAGACAAGAAAAAACTTGACTTCTCAGGCTAGGAGCCATAGAACATTTGGATTTAGTGATCTAGTCTTTTGGGTGCAGGAAATTACAGCTCCAAGGCCTTTAAAAGATCTTTTAATTCAAGAAAACAAAATGTCAGGGCTATTAGACACAAGAACAGACATCTTTTAACATTGCTGGGAAAGACTGGCCCAGTTCCTGGCCCAAATGAGTTGGTGAGATTAGAGAAAGTGGTATGCAGGGTGAGAATGCTATAGAGAAAAAGGTGAGGGAAAGTTTAAAACCTTGAAGAGTAGTGAGTTTCCTGTTGCTGGAAGTATTCAAGCAAAGATTAGATTGTCATCTAAAAAGATATAGACCAGATTTAGGTTACAAAATGATAACTGGAGAAGCTTATACAGATGTTGTGCAACACCTCTTTACTTGCTTCTCATATTTAGGTCTGCCAAAAGTTTTGAAAACTGATAATGCCCCTTTGAAGCTGCGGAGAGATTGTTTACTAACTTTAAATGATTTCCAAAAATTATTAGGGGACATTAATTAGATACACCCACATTTAAAACTGACTACTGCAGATTTAAAGCCTTTGTTTGATTGCTTAAAAAGCGATCCTAATTCCAGTTCAAAGAGAAAGTTGACTAATGAGTCAGAGTCGGCTCTTGTTAAAGTAGATGAGACTTTAAATGATCAGTTAATTAGGATTAATATTACCAAAAGATGAGATTAAATTATTCTTGCCCCAAAACATACACCTACATGGTGCTTGTGACAAAAAGGCCCATTGGTTCCATCTACCAGTG
Source organism: Bos taurus (assembly GCF_002263795.3). Lineage (NCBI taxonomy): Eukaryota > Metazoa > Chordata > Mammalia > Artiodactyla > Bovidae > Bos > Bos taurus. Next base: position 33,189,811 of record NC_037335.1, read on the forward strand.
ACCCCAAGAAAAATAGTTTTATCTTATCCCAGCTTGGTGGCACAATTAATTAGAAAAGGAGGAAAGAGGAAGTGTGGAACTTTTTAGAAAAGAAGTAGCAAATATAGTAATTCCAGATCAACTGCAAGTCTTTTACAAAATAGTGATGATTGGCAAGTTGCCCTGATAGATTTCAGGGGTCAAATTTTGTTTCATTTGCCCTCAAGCCCCCACAATAGTTAAAAGTTCAAAAATGTTAGATTGGCAGTTTGAGGATACCTGTGCAACTTTCCAACCCTATGTAGTTCCTACGTGCTCCCTATGGGGAGAGGGACGTGCTGTCTCAAATAAGAGATACTCAGAGAAGGGTTTTCTCAATTTCTTAGTTATCAACAGGTGGTACAATTAACAATACTTTATATATTGTTATAAACATATAAATATATTTGCTTAATTACAGTTTGCCTAATTAGATATGGGTATAAATAAAATATAATAAAGGTATACCTAATTCTATTTACGGATCTATACTTAATTAATCTGTATATAAATTAGTATGTATACTGTATATGCATATTATATACATGCTGTATAATTAAATATATATTGCAGTAATGTGTGTGTGGCTGATATTAATTGGTATAGATTGATGTGCTGTGATGATATATGTTCTATATACTGTATAATTATATATGTATGACATGTATTATTATAGTACATTGGTTTGTGTTGGTTGGTATTAGCTGTGTATGTGTTGTATTGCTGTAAATATATTAATTAATATATTAATTATAAAGATTAATTCAAGTATATTGATTTATATATATTATATGTCAATAAGTTTATACTTGTTGCCATATATAAATACATACATAAATACATTTGCATTTAGGTGTATCTGTATACCAAAATGAGATAAGGAGGTTATACATTTATTATTTAAAATTATACAGAGACCTAAAGTAAACACTAGACCTAAATTAACATATCCTTAAATTTATGTTGTTAAAATGTAAATTTTAAAATTTAAAAAACTAAATTGACAACTGCTTGACAATTCCTTTGCCATAAAACCCCCATAGGTGTAATTGGGGTAGCCAGACAAAAATTGGTTTTATGGCAAAACGGCCCCCTAGAGTGGGTCCATCTTCCCGCTCAAACTAAAAAAGTAGCGGTTTCTTATCCAGGATTGATAGCTACTTTGATATTAAAGGAAAAAAGCGGAGCATTAAATTATTTGGTAAAGAGCCATCAGAAATTGTAATTCCATATAATAAAGAACAACTTGATGCTCTTCTAATGATTGATGAAAATTGGCAGATTGCTATAGGAAACTATTGTGGTCAAATTTTTACATAATTTACCCTCCAGTGTTTTGTCAAATTTTATATCTAGACACCCAGTTATTTTCCCTGTTAGATACAAACAGTTCCCTATTCCAGATATCAAAAATTTTGTATAAAATTTCAAATAAAACATAACACGGACATCCCTTATTATCCCCAGGGACAAGCTATAGTAGATAGAGCACACTAAATATTAAAAATACAAATTCAAAAAATTAAAGGAAGGGGAATTTAAGTATAGTTCCCCCCATCAGATCTTACAACATGCTCTCTTTGTAATAAATAACCTAAATGCTGATTCGTCCGGAACAACAATTACAAAGCCGTTGGTGAAATGGAAGGACCTCCTCTCTGGACAATGGAAGGGTCCTGACCCATTATTAACTAGTGGTCGAGGATGTGCTTGTATTTTTCCACAGGACGCAGATTCTCCAATTTAGATCCCGGACAGGCTGATTCACCATGTTGCAGTCCTCCAGACATCCGGTGCCCCCATTGCTTCGATCACAAAAGAGGAGGGGCACTCCTCTGCCCCTACCGATGCCAGACGGAACAGCCGCGCTTTGGAGGCACGGACCGGACCAGCCTGGCTGCTGGGGCCCAGCGCACAGGGCTTGCAGCCGGTAGCCCTGCCAGCGTCTGTCTGCACTTGCTTGGCCGCCGCTGAGCCCGAGGCCGGTTCAGCGAGGGAGCAGCGGCGGCGCCCGCAGGCAGGGGAGGCAAGATAAACATCGAGATCCTGGCAAGACTGACAGGGCTGCTGCAGTGCGAACTCCAACCAGAAAATAATTCTATTTATTCTGTTTTAGCTTGTCCACCCTTGCCTTATGTTTTTCCTTTTACTAATGACTCCAAGAAATTCAATGTACGTATAAATTATTCGGGTGGACCTAATATAGTAACTTGTGAACAATGTATGCTTTCATCTTGTTTAAACCCTCAATGTAATGTTTGCTCCTTTGTGGTGTTACAACGCCCATCCTATCTTATGGTGCCTATATGATAGCTATAGTCTTGCTGTGTTACAACAACTACAGGATTTAATGTGATTGCGATGGTTTGTGGGCTTACTTATTTTAGAAATATCAGCTTTAATAACTGCAATTACTTCTGTTACTGTGGCAGCAATATCATTGACTCAACAAGTGCATACTGCCCAATATGTTGATACCATGTCTAAAAATGTTTCTCTAACTCTAACAACACAGGAAGCTATAGATAGAAAGTTGAAATGAGGGTAGATGCCTTGGAAGAGACAGTAATGCATATTGGGACTGAGTTACAGGCTTTAAAGGTGAAAATGGTTTTGACATGCCACGCTGATTACAGGTGGATATGCGTGACATCTTTGAGGGTAAACGAGACAGATTATGAATGGGAAAAGATTAAAAATCATATCTCAGGTGTTTGGAATAGTTCTGATATTGGCCTGGACTTAGGGAAACTTCATAATCAAATACAGACCTTGGAACACTCTCGACTGGAACACTCTCGACTGGATTTTACCGCCGCTGGAGCAGCTAACGACTTTTTTCACACCTTCTCTAACTTTATTTCTGGAAAAAATATTCTGTCTAATATCCCTAGTTATGCTGTCGTTGGTGCTCTAATCCTACTTCTCAAAATCATTCTTCCTTGTATTGTCAGGATTCTTCGGCAGAGCATTCGGAAGCTCGCAACTGAGCTGCATCTGGCTGTTTTAAGAAAAAAAAAGGGGGGAAATGTTGGGGGTCAGTGCAAGGCACTCTGCCCGTGGCAAAGGTCATGAGGACGGAGGCTCGACATACGCAAAGGCGGGATCGAGCCTCAGGAGTCCCCCTGGAAATCCTCAAGCATCTACCCCCATAACCAGAGCCTGCCTACTTTACTACTTTGAACTCTCACCTACACCTCTGACTTTACGTGGGGCTGTCCCCCACCACCTCTTTCGGAGAAGGAGTTAACTTAGAGCTCCAGTTAATAAAAACTCCTGGGTGTGACAAGAGTGTTTTAACCTACAAACTCCTCTGAAGGTTCTCTAGCCTGCCTGACAGGCTTGTCTGGCCACGTGTGATTGCTCACAGCCTCCCAACCGTGAGAGGCACGAGATGCTTTAAACCTTCTAAAAACAGGTTCCTTAGAAAAGTTAGAAAACCATTAGTATAAGTATAGTGAGCTGATTAGAAACTGTATTGGTGAAAGGTTTTTCATTTGTTGAGTCAATGTTTGTTGCTAAGTCTTCACATCCCCTGCCCTTATACACATTAATGAATATATGGAAGAAATAAGTATTAACCTTTGATATTAATCACGTTAGACCTTAGGCTAAGTCAATTCTTTCCTTAATTAAAACCCACTACACCCTCACCCTATAGGAATGTAACTTTATTTGGATGGCGTCTGTTTTAAGAATAATCACCCCTAGAGAAATAAGTGTCCTGGTTGACTGACCGCTGTCACAAGGAGAAGGTCATAAATTGTCAGCAGGTGCCCTGGCCAGAAGATGATGTAACACCCCTAAGACCTCTGTATACATTTGTATGAAGCACCTGACTTTGATAAAAGTCAGGACTCCTGACCCCACGTGACTTTTGCATAACATCTCCGTGTATAAAAGTAGACCATGGAAAATAAAGAATTGGGATCAGTTCCTCGAAAGACTGGTCTCCCCATGTCGCTCTCTCTGTCAAACTCTGGCTGAGTCTCCATCTGGAGCGCAGAACCCACCATGCTTACTAATTATGCCTGGGCTTCTGAGATCCGACCGGGGAGGCCTCAGTGTCTCCTCTCCTTCAGGAGAACGGAAGGACGCCTGCCGCCTATGTAAGTGGTGCAAGCTTCTTGTCTTGAAGTTTTATTGGTCTCCCGCGTAAACCAAGCTACTCAGCCTCTTTTCTCCACTGAATTTTCCTACTGAGCTATCCTCATTCTATTACTCTTTACATCTCTAATTAATATCTAATTGAAGCTATTGTATCCTGATCCTTGCTGACGCCATCCCCGCTTCAAATACCCTGGATCAGCTGGGGCTGGACCCCGGCACAGTTAGATAAAAATTAAAGCACATAAAAAGTGTCCTTGGTCTTCCTTAGTGTCTCAGTGGTAAGGAATCCACTTGCCAATGCAGGAGACATGAGTTCAATCCCTAATCTGGGAAGATGCCACATGCCTCAGAGCAACTAAGCCTGTGTACCACAACTACTGAGCCAGTGCTCTAGAGCCTTTGAGGTGCAGCTACTGATCCCAGTGCTACAACTAGTGAAAACTTTGTGTCCTACAGCCTGTGCTCCACATAAGTGAAGCCACTGCAATAAAAGTTCATGAATTGAACTAGGAAGTAGTCTCACAGCAATGAAGACCCAGCACAACAACAAAAAAAAGTCCTTGATGAAGCAGTAAATTATTTATTTTAATCACTATTAGTCCTTAAGTACACCTGTTTTTATTTTTACCCCATGTCTGAGGCCAGGGTTGGTGGCTGGGAGGACCTACTCCACACCCGAGGCCAGGGGCCGTGGCCGGGAGGAGCAACCCAACCTCCAAGGAGCAGTGGCTGCACGGGTGCAGGAGGGCCTAGAGGAGCTATTCCACGTTCAAGATCAGAAGGGACGGCAGTGAGGAGATACCCCTCGTTCAAGGTAAGGAGCAGCGGCTACACTTTGCTGGAGCAGCCATGAAGAGATACCCCACTTCCACGGTAGGAGAAATCCAAGTAAGACAGTAGGTGTTGCAAGAGGGCATCAGAGGGCAGACACATTGAAACCATACTCACAAAAAACTAGTCAATCTAATCACACTGGGACCACAGCCTTGTCTAACTCAATGAAACTAAGCCATGCCCAAGGGGCAACCCAAGATAGGTGGGTCATGGTGGAGAGGTCTGACAGAATGTGGTCCACTGGAGAAGGGAATGGCAAAGCACTTCAGTATTCTTGCCTTGAAAACCCCATCAACAGTATGAAAAGGCAAAATGATAGGATACTGAAAGAGGAACTCCCCAGGTCAGTAGGGGCCCAATATGCTACTGGAGATCAGTGGAGAAATAACTCCAGAAAGAATGAAGGGATGGAGTCAAAGCAAAAACAATACCCAGCTGTGTATGTGACTGGTGGTAGAAGCAAGATCTGATGTTGTAAAAAGCAATATTGCATAGGAACCTGGAATGTCAGGTCCATGAATCAAGGCAAATTGGAAGTGGTCAAACATGAGATGGCAAGAGTGAACATTGACATTCTAGGAATCAGTGAACTAAAATGGACTGGAATGGGTGAATTTAACTACGATGACCATTATATCTACTACTGCAGGCAGGAATCCCTCAGAAGAAATGGAGTAGCCATCATGGTCAACAAAAGAGATTGAAATGCAGTACTTGGAAGCAATCTCAAAAACAAAAGAATGATCTCAGTTCGTTTCCAAGGCAAACCATTCAATATCACAGTAATCCAAGTCTGTGCCCCAACCAGTAACGCTGAAAAAGCTGAAGTTCAACGGTTCTATGAAGACCTACAAGATCTATGAACACCCAAAAAAGATGTCCTTTTCATTATAGGGACTAGCATGCAAAAGTGGGAAGTCAAGAACACCTGGAGTATCAGGCAAATTTGCCTTGGAATATGGAATGAAGCAAGGCAAAAACTAATAGAGTTTTGTCAAGAAAATGCAACTGGTCATAGGAAACACCTTCTTCCAACGACACAAGAGAAGACTCTACACATGGACATCACCAGATGGTCAACACCGAAATCAGATTGATTATATTCTTTGCAGCCAAAAATGGAGAAGCTCTATATAGTCAACAAAAACAAGACCAGGAGCTGACTGTGGCTCAGACCATGAACTCCTTATTGCCAAATTCAGACTTAAATTGACAAAAGTAGGGAAAACCACTAGATCATTCATGTATGACCTAAATCAAATCCCTTATGATTATACAGTGGAAGTGAGAAATAGATTTAAGGGCCTAGATCTGACAGATAGAGTGCCTGATGAACTATGGAATGAGGTTCGTGACATTGTAGAGGAGACAGGGATCAAGACCATCCCCATGGAAAAGAAATGCCAAAAAGCAAAATGGCTGTCTGGGGAGGCCTTACAAATAGCTGTGAAAACAAGAGAAGCGAAAAGCAAAGCAGAAAAGGAAAGATATAAGCATCTGAATGCAGAGTTCCAAAGAATAGCAAGAAGAGATAAGAAAGCCTTCCTCAGAGATCAATGCAAAGAAATAGAGGAAAACAACAGAATGGGAAAGACTAGAGATCTCTTCAAGAAAATTAGAGATCCCAAGGGGACATTTCCTGCAAAGATGGGCTCAATAAAGAACAGAAACCTTATGGACTTAGCAGAAGCAGAAGATATTAAGAAGAGGTGGCAAGAATACACAGAAGAACTGTACAAAAAATATCTTCATGACCCAGATAATCATGATGGTGTGATCGCTCACCTAGAGCCAGACATCCTGGAATGTGAAGTCAAGTGGGCCTTAGAAAGCATCACTATGAACAAAGCTAGTGGAGGTGATGGAATTCCAGTTGAGCTCTTTCAAATCCTGAAAGATGATGCTGTGAAAGTGCTGCACTCACTATGCCAGCAAATTTGGAAAACTCAGCAGTGGCCACAGGACTGGAAAAGGTCAGTTTTCATTCCAATCCCAAAGAAAGGCAATGCCAAAGAATGCTCAAACTACTGCGCAATTGCACTCATCTCACACGCTAGTACAGTAATGCTCAAAATTCTCCAAGCCAGGCTTCAACAATATGTGAACCGTGAACTTCCAGGTGTTCAAGCTGGCTTTAGAAAAGGCAGAAGAACCAGAGATCAAATTGCCAACATCCGCTGGATCATGGAAAAAGCAAGAGAGTTCCAGAAAAACATCTATTTCTGCTTTATTGACTATGCCAAAACCTTTGACTGTGTGGATCACAAGAAACTGTGGAAAATTCTGAAAGAGATGGGAATACCAGACCACGTGATCTGCCTCTTCAGTAACCTATATACAGGTCAGGAAGCAACAGTTAGAACTGGACATGGAACAACAGATTGGTTCCAAATAGGAAAAGGAGTAAGTCAAGGCTGGATATTGCCACCCTGCTTATTGAACTTATATGCAGAGTACATCATGAGAAATGCTGGGCTGGAAGAGGCACAAGCTGGAACCAAGATTGCCGGGAGAAATCACAATAACCTCAGATATGCAGATGACACCACCCTTATGGCAAAAAGTGAAGAGGAACTAAAAAGCCTCTTGATGAAAGTGAAAGAGGAGAGTGAAAATGTTGGCTTAAAGCTCAACATTCAGAAAACGAAGATCATGGCATCTGGTCCCATCACTTCATGGGAAATAGATGGGGAAACAGTGGAAACAGTTCAGACTTTATTTTTGTGGGCTCCAAAATCACTGGTCAGACTTTATTTTTCTGGGCTCCAAAATCACTGCAGATGGTGACTGCAGCCATGAAATTAAAAGAGGCTTACTCCTTGGAAGAAAAGGTATGACCAACCTAGATAGCATATTGAAAAGCAGGGACATTAGTTTGCCAACAAAGGTCCATCTAGTCAAGGCTATGGTTTTTCCAGTTGTCATGTATGGATGTGAGAGTTGGACTGTGAAGAAAGCTGAGCGTGGAAGAACTGATGCTTTTGAACTGTGGTGTTGGAAAAGACTCCTGAGAGTCCCTTGGACTGCAAGGAGATCCAACCAGTCCATTCTGAAGGAGATCAGCCCTGGGATTTCTTTGGAAGGAATGATGCTGAAGCTGAAACTCCAGTACTTTGGCCACCTCATGCGAAGAGTTGACTCATTGGAAAAGACTCTGATGCTGGGAGGGAATGGGGGCAGGAGAAGAAAGGGACGACAGAGGATGAGATGGCTGGATGGCATCACTGACTCGATGGACATGAGTCTGATTGAACTCCAGGATTTGGTGATGGACAGGCTGGCCTGGCATGCTGCGATTCATGGGGTTGCAAAGGGACTGAACTGAACTGACACCTGTTTTTAATATTCTATGTCATGAAAAGAGAAGTGTTCCTAAATATTTCTGTTGTGTTCTGAAGTACGATAGCTTAAATAAAAACAGCTGTGCAACTGTTTGAACTAACACATAACTAAGTTTTTATATTTGGCAAAACTAATACAATTAGGTAAAGTTTAAAAATAAAATAAAATTGGAAGAATTAAAAAAAAAATTAAAAGTTGAAAAAAAAAAAAAAAAGAAACTACATTTATGCCTGAATGAACAGCAAATTATGATTATTTAGATTTGCTTATTTTTTTGGAAAGTACAGTGCATATGATACTTCAAGAAACCAACTCTTACTGTTGCAAAAAATAAAATTAAAACTTTTAGCCAAAATACAAGTCTGGAAAATTTTTATTTGCCACCATGAAGTCGATAACTTAATTAGCTTCAGGGCTGACAACAAGGTTTGCTATGTTCAAAAATACATTTTAATGAAATATTGCACCACTTCAAATAAATGTATAATTCAATGAACCAGTATTTTTCAAATCACAAAATATATAAATATGTGAAGGCTTTATTACTATCATTTATTAATGAATTAAGTATTTTTTTAAATCTCATTTTTTTTTCAGACAGAAATCTCATTTTTAATGTTAGTATAGTAGATATAGATAAATTATATCCATTTACCAAAAGCTCTTTGGGTTTACCATAGTTTTAGAAATACGAACTAATCCTGATATCAAAAATTTTAAGGAAGGTAGAATTAACTGATGTTACAATGTTTCATTTTAGTAAGTGCTAAGTCTGTTACTACTGACATTGTTAGATATTAAGGATAAAAAGGCAAATCTATATTGTTACATGGTTTAAAAATCTTACAAGTATATCTCAGAGATATTGTGGATTCATTTCCAGACCACCACAATAAAGCAAATATTGCCATAAAGAGAAACACATGTTTTTAGCTTCCAAGTGCATACAAGTTACATTTAGCCTATTAAGTGTACAATGGCATTACGTCTAAAAAACAATATACATACCTTAATTAAAACATATGTAATTGTTAAAAAATGCTAACCATCATCTGACAAGGCAGGATTGCCATAAACCTTAAATCTGTAAAAAATGCAACTTCTGTGGAACACAAATTGAGGTATGCCTGTATATAATATTAATGATAAACAACTAACAGGTATTGGTTGATTTGTAAAAGTATAATTGTATTTTTTATATATTAGGAACTATTTTTACTTTGTTAGTAAAAATTTAATAGATGCAGCTTATAGATTTAAGAGTACATATCTCTCTTAAAGTTGTATCAGTTTCTTCCTCAAATATTTTGAAGCTCTGTATTGTTAAGTGTATATATATTGGAAATTTTTAGTTTCTGGGAGAGTTAACTCTTTCTCATTATATAATGGACCTCTTTGTCCCTGATAATCTTTGTTTAGACTTTGCTTTGAATGAAATTAATACTGCTCTTTCAGCTTTCTTTTGATTATCATGTAACTTTTAACCTGTGTCATTATACTTAGAGTCTGTTCCTTATAAACAATATACATCAAGAGTTGCTTCTTTTTCTCAATACCAATTGCCCTGGTGTGCTAAACCTATTGATATATTTAAAGTGATAACTGAGATAGTTAGAATAATACTTTGCCTGTTTGTAACTGCTTTTTATTCATTTTATAATAATGTATGTTATATATATAATTGTCTCCATATATGTGTGTTCAGTTCAGTTTAGTCCCTCAGTCATGTCTGACTCTTTGTGACCCCATGGACTGCAGCACGCCAGGCTTCCCTGTCCATCACCAACTTCCGGACCTTGCTCAAACCCATGTCCATTGAGTCAGTGATGTCATCCAACCATCTCATCCTCTGTTATCCCCTTCTCCTCCTGCTTCAAACTTGCCTGAATCAGGGTCTTTTCCAATGAGTCAGTTCTTTGCATCAGGTGGCCAAAGTATTGGAGCTTCAGCATCAGTCTTTCCAAAGATTGTTCAGAACTGATTTCCTTTTAGGACTGACTGGTTTGATCTCTCTGCAGTCCAAGGAACTCTCAAGAGGCTTCTCCAACACCACAGATCAAAGCATCAGTTCTTTGGCACTGAGCTTTCTTTATGATCCAACTCTCATATCCATACATGACTAATGGAAAAACCCTAGCTTTGACTATATGGACCTTTGTTGGTAAAGTAATGTCTCTGCTTTTGAATATGCTGTCTAGGTTGGTCATAGCTTTTCTTCCAAGGAGCAAGTGTCTTTTAATTTCATGGTTGCAGTCACCATTTTTAATGATTTTGGAGCCTAAGAAAATCAAGTCTGTCATGGTTTCCATTGTTTCCCCATCTATTTGCCATGCAGTGATGGGACAGGATGCCATGATCTTCATTTCTGAATGCTGAGTGCTAAGTAAGCTTTTTCACTGTACTCTTTCACTTTTATCAAGAGGCTCTTCAGTTCTTTGCTTTCTGCCTTAAGAGTGGTGTCATCTGCTTATCTGAGGTCATTGATATTTTTCCCAGCAATCTTGATTCCAGCTTGTGCTTCTTCCAGCCCAGCATTTCTCATGATGTACTCTGCATATAAGTTAAATAAGCAAGGTGACAATATACAGGCTTGATGTACTCCTTTCCCAATTTGGTACCACTCTGTTATTCCATATCTGGTTCTAACCATTGCTTCTTGACATGCATACAGATTTCTCTCACATATATATTAAAGATTCAACAAAAGACAAATAAATCTGCCTCTGTAAGATCATGAAGAGGAATATTAAAAATTGGTTTTATGACCTATTCCATGGAAAGTCATTATTTTGCACAGTCATTAAATAGTTATAATAAAAAATTATAATATCTGGCTATTATTTTATTTAAGAATAGTTATCTATCAAGGCATATTAAAAGTTTTCTTATTCAGATACATGATCTCTAGATAATTAAGCCCTGATTTTTATCTTTGCTCCATCAAAGATCCATTATCTGAATTTCATATTTTAATTGGAGACTTATCATAGTAAGTAACAAATTTTCTATGGCAAGAAATGAAAACCTCTGTGGTATGAAAATTCTGGTTTATACTTCTTTATAATAATTACATATGCTTAATGTATTCATTATTATTTGACTTGAAAATGTGCCTTAAACTAGGTTTATAAAAGAACAGGGCAAATTGTCCTTTGTTTTTTTCTGGCATTTGGATTTCTTTTTAACAGAGTATTAGATATAGCTGTGACACATTCAGAACTAATGAAAACATACTTAATATGAACATATTTAAAAGAATTAAGAGTACTGTAATTTAGACTCATCTTAAAAAACTTGTGGTCTAATTTAGATGGTTTACTTTCTTTCGTTATTAAAGAGAACTTGTATTAGAAATTTAATATTGATATGACTAAAACAGGAGGCATTATAACTTTTCCACTTGGTATTTCTTAAAACAAAAGTAATTATTCTGATTGTTTCAAAATATGTCTCTTAATATAACTGTGTTTGAAAAGTTCATAAAGAAAATCAAATACCAAAGTTAGGGATGAAAAATAATTAAAAGCAATCTTACACAGGCAGAGTTATGAGAGTACCCTAGAAAAAAAACTTTTATCAAATTCAAATTATTGGTATTTTATTTCTTAAACAGATAAGTTTTTTTCTTAGTGAAAAATATCTTTCTATCAAAGTAATTCTTTGGTAAGTAAATGCCTATTGTTACTCAATATGCCAGCACATTTGGAAAACTCAGCGGTGGCCACATGACTGGAAATGGTCAGTTTTCATTCCAATCCCAAAGAAAGGCAATGCCAAAGAATGCTCAAATTACCGCACAATTGCACTCATCTCACATGCTAGTAAAGTCAAGCTCAAAATTCTCCAAGCCAGGCTTCAGCAATACGTGAACCGAGAACTTCCAGATGTTCAAGCTGGTTTTAGGAAAGGCAGAGGAACCACAGATCAAATTGCCAACATCCGCCGGATCATCGAAAAAGCAAGAGAGTTCCAAAAAAACATCTATTTCTGCTTTATTGACTATGCCAAAACCTTTGACTGTATGGATCACAAGAAACTGTGGAAAATTCTGAAAGAGATGGGAATACCAGACCACCTGACCTGCCTCTTGAGAAACCTATATGCAGGTCAAGAAGCAACAGTTAGAACTGGACATGGAACAACAGACTGGTTCCAAATAGGAAAAGGAGTAAGTCAAGGCTGGATATTGCCACCCTGCTTATTGAACTTCTATGCAGAGTACATCATGAGAAACGCTGGACTGTAAGAAGCACAAGCTGGAATCAAGATTGCCGGGAGAAATCTCAATAACCTCAGATATGCAGATGACACCACCCTTATGGCAGAAAGTGAAGAGGAACTAAAAAGCCTCTTGATGAAGGTGAAAGAGGAGAGTGAAAAAGTTGACTTAAAGCTCAACATTAAGAAAACAAAGATCATGGCAACTGGTCCCATCACTTCATAGGAAATAGATGTGGAAGCAGTGTCAGACTTTATTTTTCTGGGCTCCAAAATCACTGCAGATGGTGACTGCAGCCATGAAATTAAAAGATGCTTACTCCTTGGAAGGAAAGTTATGACCAACCTAGATAGCACATTCAAAAACAGAGACATTACTTTACCAATAAAGGTCTGTCTAATCAAGGCTATGGTTTTTCCAGTGGTCATGTATGGATGTGAGAGCTGGACTGTGAAGAAAGCTGAGCACTAAATAATTGATGCTTTTGAACTGTGGTGTTGGAGAAGCCTCTTGAGAGTCCCTTGGACTGCAAGAAGATCCAACCAGTCCAACCTAAAGGAGATCAGTCCTGGGTGTTCTTTGGAAGGACTGATGTTGAAGCTGAAACTCCAATACTTTGGCCACCTTATGCGAAGAGTTGATTCATTGTAAAAGACCCTGATGCTGAGAAGGATTAGGGGCAGGAGGAGAAGGGGATGACAGAGGATGAGATGGCTGAATAGCATCACCGACTCAATGCACATGAGTTTGGGTGAACTCCGGGAGTTGGTGATAGACAAGGAGGCCTGGCGTACTGCAATTCATGGGGTCACAAAGAGTCGGACATGACTGAGTGACTGAACTGAACTGAGCTGAGCTGAGAAAGTTTATTTGTATTTCATTGAGGTTCTTCTTTCAAATGGCTTTATTCTACGTTTTCTAAGAGACTGTCAATGGTCAACTCTTAAGTTGAAATCAATGACTTAATTTTAATTTGATTTCTATAAATTGCTAAACCTTCATTTATTGTTCAACCTTTCAATACACTGCTTTTAAGAAGTTAAATGGCTGTGAGTTCCACTGAATAGCATACAGTGCAGACAGTAGGATTCTATCTTTAATAAAATCTATTTTGGGATGACTTAATCATTACATCATGTGAGTTGAGTTTCTCCTTTTTTTTCTTTTTCTCTCTCTCTTGCTAAAATCCACAGACCAAATACTACTTTCCAGTCATTTTCCTTTGTCATAGGTATCATCTTATAAAACATGCACTGTTTTAAGAAAAAGAGAAATCATTTTCAAGAAAGTATATAACAATTACTGAATAGATACAAGTTATTATAATTAAAGTTTCATTAGAAAGGGTTTAATGAAAAGACACAAATAAATCTACCCTTATCAGACCATGAACAGGAAAACAGAAACATGGTTTTATGGGTCCTAAACAATGGAAAGTAATTACTGTTGTTAACTACAGCAATGGAAAGCCATTAATATAGTTATAATACAAAATTTGAGGTTTTGACTATTATTAATTTTGCTTATGAATATTTAAGTCTATATTAGGACTTTATGTTAGCAAACATTGTCCATACATGAAAAACAAAAGAATATTTATGCTAATAGGGATTCTTTCTTTGCTATTGCATGACAAATTGAAATACTAAGTTTATGCCTGTAGTTGTTTATGATTTTGGGGAAGTAACTCAACTTACATTTTTTTTTAAACTTCTGGTGTCAACAGGAATAGAGATAGCATCAGATTGTAAAAAGAAATTTATTTGGTTCTTCATTTCAAAGAAGTATGAATGTCTATTGAATTTTGATGCTGAGCTTCTGATTTTCAGGCTAGAGAGAGAGAGAGACAACTCAATTACAACTTATGCTGTAGTTTTAGTGACTAATTGAAAACACGGAGTCTTATTCAATTCTGTGCCATTAGTACTAAAAGGAAAATACTTTTTTTTTTAAATGAAAAGCTATATTTTTAACACAAAATATTCAGCAAAATATTGTTACCAATAACTGTCATGTCGGTATTTCATATACAGTATGTAGAGATCTCTCTGTCCATATCGTGTCCAGTGTGTGTATGTGCTTACCTGCTCAGTTGTGTCCGACTCTGCAACCCTTTGGGTGTAGCCCACTAGGCTCCTCTGTCCATGGGGATTCTCCAGGAAAGAATATTGGGGTCGGTTGCCATCTCTCCTCTAGGACATCTTCCCAATCTAGGGATCAAACCCAGGACTCTCGCATTGCAGGTAGATTCTTTACTGACTAAACCACCAGGGAAACCCATGAATACTAGAGTGGATAGCCTATCCCTTCTCCAGGGGATCTTCCTGACCCAGGAATCAAACTGGGGTCTCCTGAATGACAGGTAGATTTTTACCAGCTGAGATACCAGTTCAGTTCAGTTCAGTCACTCAGTCATGTCCAACTCTTTGTGACCCCATGAATTGCAGCACACCAGGCCTCCTTGTCCATCACCAATTCCCAGAGTTCACTCAGACTCATGTCCATCGAGTCAGTGATGCCATCCAGCCATCTCATCCTCTGTCGTCCCCTTTTCCTCTTGCCCCCAATCCCTCCCAGCATCACAGTCTTTTCCAATGAGTCAACTCTTGGCATGAGGTGGCCAAAGTACTGGAGTTTCAGCTTTAGCATCATTCTTCCAAAGAAATCCCAGGGCCGATCTCCTTCAGAATGGACCGGTTGGATCTCCTTGCAGTCCAAGGGACTCTCAAGAGTCTTCTCCAACACCACAGTTCGAAAGCATCAATTCTTTGGTGCTCAGCTTTCTTCACAGTCCAGCTCTCACATCCATACATGACCACTGAAAAAACCATAGCCTTGACTAGACGGACCTTTGTTGGCAAAGTAATATCTCTGCTTTTGAATATGCTATCTAGGTTGGTCATAACTTTCCTTCCAAGGAGTAAGCATCTTTTAATTTCATGGCTGCAATCACCATCACCCCACTCCAGTAATTTGCTTGAAAAATCCCATGGATGGAGGAGCCTGGTAGGCTGCAGTCCATGGGGTCGCTAAGAGTCGGACACGACTGAGCGACTTCCCTTTCACTTTTCACTTTCATCCATTGGAGAAGGAAATGGCAACCTACACCACTGTTCTTGACTGGAGAATCCCAAGGATGGAGGATCCTGGTGGCTGCCGTCTGTGGGATCACACAGAGTCGGACACGACTGAAGTGACTTAGCAGCAGCAGCAGCAGTGATTTTGGAGCCCCCAAAAATAAAGTCTGATGCTGTTTCCACTGTTTCCCCATCTATTTCCCATGAAGGGATGGGACCAGATGCCATGATCTTCGTTTTCTGAATGTTGAGTTTTAAGCCAATTTTTTCACTCTCCTCTTTCACCTTCGTCAAGAGGCTTTTTAGTTCCTCTTCACTTTCTGACATAAGGGTGGTGTCATCTGCATATCTGAAGTTATTGATATTTCTCTCAGCAATCTTGATTCCAGCTTGTGCCTCTTCCAGCCCAGAATTTCTCATGATGTACTCTGCATAGAAGTTAAATAAGCAGGGTGACAGTATCGAGCCTTGACATACTCTTTTTCCTATTTGGAACCAGTCTGTTGTTCCATGTCCAGTTCTAACTGCTGCTTCCTCACCTGCATATAGATTGCTCAAGAGGCAGGTCAGGTGGTCTGGTATTCCCATCTCTTTCAGAATTTTCCACAGTTTCTTGTGATCCATACAGTCAAAGGTTTTGGCATAGTCAATAAAGCAGAAATAGATGTTTTTCTGGAACTCTCTTGCTTTTTCCATGATCCAGACGATGTTGGAAATTTGGTCTCTGGTTCCTCTACCTTTTTTAAAACCAGCTTGAACATCTGGAAGTTCTCAGTTCACGTATTGCTGAAGCCTGGCTTGGAGAATTTTGAGCATTACTGTACTAGCGTGTGAGATGAGTGCAATTGTGTAGTAGTTTGAGCATTCTTTGGTATTGCCTTTCTTTGGGATTGGAATGAAAACTGAGCTTTTCCAGTCCTGTGGCCACCGATGAGTTTTCCAAATTTGCTGGCATAGTGAATGCAGCACTTTCACAGCATCATCTTTCAGGATTTTAAATAGCTCAACTGGAATTCCATCACCTCCACTAGCTTTGTTCATAGTGATGCTTTCTAAGGCCTACCTGACTTCACAGTCCAGGATATCTTGCTGTTGGTGAGTGGTCACACCATCGTGATTATCTGGGTCATGAAGATATTTTTTGTACAGTTCTTCTGTGTATTCTTGCCACCTCTTCTTAATATCTTTTTCTTCTGTTAGGTCCATATAATTTCTGTCCTTTATCGAGCCCATCTTTGCAGGAAATGTCTCCTTGGGATCTCTAATTTTCTTGAGGAGATCTCTAGTCTTTCCCATTCTGTTGTTTTCCTCTATTTCTTTGCATTGATCGCTGAACAAGGCTTTCTTATCTCTTCTTGCTATTCTTTGGAACTCTGCATTCAGATGCTTATATCTTTCCTTTTCTCCTTTGCTTTTCACTTCTCTTGTTTTCACAGCTATTTGTAAGGCCTCCCCAGTCAGCCATTTTGCTTTTTGGCATTTCTTTTCCATGGGGATGGTCTTGATCCCTGTCTCCTGTACTATGTCATGAACCTCATTCCATAGTTCATCAGGGACTCTATCTATCAGATCTAGGCCCTTAAATCTATTTCTCACTTCCACTGTATAATCATAAGGGATTTGATTTAGGTCATACCTGAATGGTCTAGTGGTTTTCCCTACTTTCTTCAATTTCAATCTGAATTTGGCAGTAAGGAGTTCAAGGTCTGAGCCACAGTCATCTCCTGGTCTTGTTTTTGCTGACTCTGTAGAGCTTCTCCATCTTTGGCTGCAAAGAATATAATCAATCTGATTTCGGTGTTGACCATCTGGTGATGTTCATGTGTAGAGTCTTCTCTTGTGTTGTTGGAAGAGGGTGTTTGCTATGATCAGTGCATTTTCTTGGCAAAGCTCTGTTAGTCTTTACCCTGCTTCATTCCGTATTCCAAAGCCAAATTTGCCTGTTACTTCAGGTGTTTCTTGACTTCCTACTTTTGCATTCCAGTCTCCTATAATGAAAAGGACATCTTTTTTTGGTGTTAGTTCTAAAAGGTCTTGTAGGTCTTCATAGAACCGTTCAACTTCAGCTTCTTCAGCGTTACTCGTTGGGGCATAGACTTGGATTACTGTGATATTGAATGGTTTGCTTTGGAAATGAACAGAGATCATTCTGTCATTTTTGAGATTGCATCCAAGTACTGCATTTTGGACTCTTCTTGACCATGATGGCTACTCCATTTCTTCTGAGGGATTCCTGCCAGAAGTTGTAGATATAATGGTAATTTGAGTCAAATTCACCCATTCCAGTCCATTTTAGTTCGCTGATTCCTAGAATGTCGATGTTCACTCTTGCAATCTCCTGTTTGACCACTTCCAATTTGCCTTGATTCATGGACCTGACATTCCAGGTTCCTATGCAATAGTGCTCTTTACAGCATTGAACCTTGCTTCAATTATCGGTCACATCCACAACTGGGTATTGTTTTTACTTTGGCTCCATCCTTCATTCTTTCTGGAGTTATTTCTCCACTGATCTCCAGTAGCATATTGGGCACTTACTGACCTGGGGAGTTCCTCTTTCAGTATCCTATCATTTTGCCTTTTCATACTGTTCATGGGGTTCTCAAGGCAAGAATACTGAAGTGCTTTGCCATTCCCTTCTCCAGTGGACCACATTCTGTCAGACCTCTCCACCATGACCTGCCCGTCTTGGGTTGCCCCTTGGGCATGGCTTAGTTTCATTGAGTTAGACAAGGTTGTGGTCCTAGTGTGATTAGATTGACTAGTTTTCTGTGAGTATGGTTTCAGTGTGTCTGCCCTCTGATGCCCTCTTGCAACACCTACCATCTTACTTGGGTTTCTCGTACCTTGGGCGTGGGGTATCTCTTCATGGCTGCTCCAGCAAAGCGCAGTTTCTGCTCCTTACCTTCTGACCTTGAGCGTGGAATAGCTCCTCTAGGCCCTCCTGCGCCAGCTCCTTGGAGGTGGGGTTGTTCCTGGCCGCCTCCCCTGACCTCGGACATTACAAATATTTTCTACTAGATACTTATTGATTATGTTTTTTGAAGAGCACAGATGTTTGGAATTTTTATAAATTCCAATTAACAATGTTTCATCTCATAGTTCATACATTCTCTGTCCTCTCTAAGAAATCTAGTCTAATTAAAAATTGTGAAGATAATACTCCTTGTTTTCTTTTATTGTCTTACTGATTTTAAGTTTAGGCCTAATGGTTCATCTCAAATTGATTTTTGTGTAAGACATGATAAGAGCCAAGTGTAGCAGCAAGTGATGCTGCTGCTTTTCCTTCTTCCTTTTTCTCCACTTCTCCTCCTCCTCCCCTTCCTCTTCCACTATGAAAAACTTACACCTAAGAATTGGTGAGTTATCATTCCTTTTCTTGAGGATAAAGTATCTACATGAATTACTTGAAGTTCTTCATGGGAGATTTGTTTATTCTCCTCCATTTTTAAATTAATGCAGTCATTTATTTATCAGTATGGACTCATAGTTATTTTATACATTTTTTTATAATCCTATACTACTTGATTTATTTCGTTATTCATGTTGTTTTGACTAATGAGAGAAGAGGGCAAAATATTTGATAATTCTGTATTGCAAAGTCATTAAGGGTTAACTTTTAAACAATTTACTAGATTGCCAAAAAAATTAGTAACAATGGATTTAAATGAGACAAAGAACTCTGTGTAAATGATTAAGTCTAAAAATTTATTAATACAGCACTTAACATCTAGGGGCTAAGTTCAATCATTAATGCCTTATTATGTAATAATCAGAATTTGTTTAAGCATAAATTCTTCAGATAAACATTATATATAAAAATAACATACTTGAAATGAGGAAGAAAAATAACTGCTTCTGCTTTCAGAATCTGAATTCTTACATTCAAAATCAAGTTTAAAAAATCAGACGTAAATTAAGGTCTTAACTGTCTGTACTAAGAAAATTTATATCAGTGTAGACTTTTATGAATGGTTGAAGGAAACACCGACAAGGAAAAAGCAACATGTCATTAATATTATAGCTAAAGCAAAAAATATTTCATTCTGTGGGACAATAAAACATGAGACACAATAAAAACATGTTTGTTTTTATATTCTAAAATCCCTATTGTTTACATTGAATTATGGACACAATGCAGATAAACTTATTTAGAAAAGTTTAGACAGTTTAGCTGCTCAGTCATGTCCGACTCTTTGCAACCCCATGGACTGTAGCCTACCAGGCTTCTCTGTCCATGGGATTTTCCAGGCAAGAGTACTGGAGTGGGTTGCTATTTAATTCTCCAGAAACTTATTTAAGTTGTATGTAAAAGTCTGGACTGCTTAAAAGGTCTATAAGTAAATCAACAGAAGATGTGTGCTATGTGTTAAGTTGCTTCAGTCATGTCTGACTCTTTAGGACCCTATGGACTGTAGCCCTCCATGCTCCTCTGTCCATAGGATTATTCTAGGCAAGAATACTTGAGTGGGTTGCCACTTCCTTCTCTAATGGATCTTTCCAACTCAGGGATCAAACCCAGGTATCTTATGTCTACTGCATTGACAGGTGAGTTCTTTACCACAAGCTCCACCTTTTTAAATTGTTCTAAGACATTCTATGTGACATGAATAGATGTGTGATGTACAGTGTTAAAATGAAAAACTTATTCACTTAAAAGTGCTTCAGATTATATGCAAGAAGTTATAATAAATAACCCCTTTGTTCAATGAGAAGCTCACAACAGAAAGCAGAGACATTTAGGAGAGAAAATATCATTACGTTTAGCAGTAAATTGAGTAAAGTCATGTTTTTTGTGCATTGTTTGCTTTTTATATATTGTAAGAACACAAACTTTAAATGTG
This sequence comes from Bos taurus, assembly GCF_002263795.3. Lineage (NCBI taxonomy): Eukaryota > Metazoa > Chordata > Mammalia > Artiodactyla > Bovidae > Bos > Bos taurus. The sequence goes on from NC_037335.1 coordinate 33,210,255, forward strand.
ACTTTGAATTTGAAGAACCACTATTATTGAAGAATTCAAACACCCACAAAGATATAACATAACATATGACACACAGAAACAGCATTATTAGGGTAATTTTTGACTTAGGAATTTCCAAATCAGAGTCTTGATCTTTTCCTTATATCTGGGGAAAAAGCTGTTAAAATTAGCCACATGAATTATTTCATTTTATAGGTTAAAATGTTAGTGCTCGAAAAATTTTAATGATCTCTCCAGCTTTTCATAATAGCAGAAGCAGAATGAAAACTCAAGACCTTTCCCTTACTCACATTTTCATTTTTCTATTCAAATGTAAAATAGATATTATAAAGAACTAGATCATTTATATATTTTAAAAACAAGACGGTAACAAAAGTATTCTAAAGTTATCACAAGTATTCATAATCACTGGGTATGGAAGTTGTCCACATTTTCCACCAGTTATTACAAAAAAAAAAATAGTAGTTTTCATCCCCACACATATATACATGCACACAAAATATCAATAATATGGTGATGTAGTCATATTAGGAGGAAATAGTGCTTCATGAAATTTATTAAAAATTACCTCAAAATATAGTTTTTAATGATACTTACAAAATTCAGTTAACCTGCTTATATAAGCTTCAGTACACAAGCTTAAGGCAGAATAACCAGAGATCAAGTTGGCAATATCTGTTGGATCATAGAAAAAGTGAGGGAATTAAAAAAAAAAAAAAGTGTACTTCTGATTCATTAGGACTAAGCTAAAACCTTTGACTGTGTGGATCATAATGAGCTGTGGAAAATTCTTAAAGAGGTGGGAATACCAGACCAACTTAACTGTCTCCTGAGAAACCTTTATGCAACACAAGAAGCAACAGTTAGAACTGGACCTGGAAAAATGGACTGGCTCAAAGAAAAACGGGTATGTCAAGGGTGTGTATTGTGATTCTGTCGAGACCAGCTCAACAAGCAGGGTTTCCGAAGAGCGCAATACGGTGAGAGAATGAGAAATGAGACACAAGAATTCATAGAAAAGCGAGGATCAGGGGACCAACACCACTCGAAGGTGAAGGTGCCAAAACTGAACCCAAGCCAGCTTTATTATACTTCCAGCCGTGAATGAGAGAATATGCGGGGAGTCAAACTATAACTCATGTGGCCTTCACGGCCAAAGAACAAAATGGTCATTAACCATTGAGTAATTAGGAAACAGTAATCAATAACAAATCAGTAACTAAGACTAATATTCTTATCTATAGATTTTCCACTAGATATGTAAAACATGTGACTCTGAGATGCCAGTTGAGAAACAGTCTGGGGTCGGTTTTCCAACCCCAGGATCATATCTTGTTTTCAAGATTATGAACTGTTCCCTCTGGACTTGTTCCAAGAGTCTCATGCCATATAGCATCCATTTTATCAATAATTATAAATTTCTTTTGCAGCCCTTGCTGGGGCCTGCTTTTCTTTTATTCTTCCTGTCTCCTACATGATTCTGCTTATTTAACTTATATGCAGAGTACATCATGCAAAATGCTGGGTTGGATGAAGCACAAGCTGGAATGAAGATTACATGATTCTGCTTATTTAACTTATATGCAGAGTACATCATGCAAAATGCTGGGCTGGATGAAGCACAAGCTGGAATGAAGATTGTCGGGAGAAATATCAATAACCTCAGATATGCAGATGATACCATTCTAATGGCAGAACTTTCAAAGAGGAACTAAAAAACTTCTTGATTAGAGTGAAAGAGGGCAGTAAAAAACTGGCTTAAAATTCAACATTCAAAAAGCTAATATCATGGCATCCAGTCCCAGCACTTCATGGCCAATAAAAGGGAAGAAAAGGAAACAGTGACAGATTTTATTTTATTTGGCTTGAAAATAACTGTGGATGGTGACTGCAAGCACAAAATTAAAAGATGTTTGCTCCTTGGAAGAAAGCTATGACAGACCTAGAAACCATATTAAAAAGCAGAGACATCACTTTGCTAACAAAGTTAGTGACACAGTCAAAAGTCAAAGTCATATAGTCAAAGCTGTGGTTTTTCTGGTAGTCATGTACAGATGTGAGAAATGGACCACAAAGAAGGATGAGCACTGAAAAATTGATGCTTTCGAATTACAGTGCTGGAGAAGACTCTTGAGAGTCCCGTGGAGAGCAAGGAGGTCAAACCAGTCAATCCTAAAGGACACCAACCCTGAATATTCATTGGAAGGACTGATGCTGAAGCTGAAGCTCCAATACTTTGGCCACCTGATATGAAGAGTTGACTCATTCGGAAAGACCCTGATTCTGGGAAAGATGGAGGGCAGGAGCAAAAGGGAGCAACAGAGGATGAGATGGTTGGCTGGCATCACCAATTCAATGGACACAAGCTTGTGCAAACTCTGGGAGACAGTAAAGGACAGGGAAGCCTGGAGAGCTGCAGTCCACAGGGTCATAAACAGTTGGACACAACCTAGTGACTGAACAACAACAATAAGCTTGAGTAAGATTCCTTGAAAGTATATTAATAAAATATTAGATAGAACCATTAAACATGTAATAGAGTCTATTCTGTATTCTGGACTTACACAACTTTAGAATATAACAAGAAGTTATAAAAATCTTAAATATAGATTCTATATATTTTTGAAAGGGCATTCCATAATTCTTCATTAATGGCACACTGTCTTCAGTGTGACATACTTAAAAAATATTATATAATAAGTCACTTATATAAGTTCATTTCAGATGAATTTGTAGAAATCTGTAAAAGATTATAGATAGATGCTCTTTATTCTTGAACACAGAAACTTTCTTAAACTCAAAGGACATATAAATCCTTAAAAATGAGAAAGTCATGACTTATAAAAATGAATTGTTCAAAATTATATACTATATTAAGTTCAGAGAACTTGTTTCTATTAACATATTTCTGTCTTCCTCTTTTAATCATGTTTTCTTTCATACATCTCTGCTCTCTTTCACTTCTTCAAAAGAAAAATGTAAAACAATGCACACTGACAGATCTAATAGTTTAATCAAATTTTATAAAAGCTTGGGGAATATTTAGAATTTTACATGAGTCTGATTTTAAAGAGGTGTTTTGCATTAGCAGTCTAGGGAGTTCTGACTTTCTAATACATCAAGGCAGAAGAACAAACATTTGTCATCTAACTGCATAAGATGAACAGAAGTATCTTGCAACATCACTCATAGGAACTACTAGAGGTACAATACAATGAGCATGTTGAAAATATATGGAATTTATTTTCCTGAAAAGGAAATGCCTATCATTATATGCAAAATATCAGCTTGATAAATGATGCTGGTTATTTTAATAAAATATTTTCATATCCCACAGGGAAAAAAACCAAAGCTCAATTGTTAAATTATTTATATTATGGTCAGAATGCAAATTGGCTGGCTTATAAATATCTTTAAAATCAAATGAGAGAACAAGAAATCATCTTTACTACCAATTTGATTTATCCAGATCTTGTAAAATGCCCTGGGAGGTGTGTGTGTGTGTGTGTGTGTGTGTGTGTGTAACTAATTTTATTTTTTCATTGATTTTTCTTCAATTTGTCATCTTCTTGATACTGAAACTGACTTTACTTATTCTGGGTTGTGGCTCTCAGCCTACCCACTTCTGTGTATCTTTCAGTATCTCAGAATTAAGGAAGGAATAAAAACAACTTATCAAACTCCTTTTCAGCTAGCATACTGATTCAACAGTGTGATACTGAAGCACAGGGTTCCTTGATGGCTAAGATGTAAAGAAATGTGCCTGCTAATGCAAGAGACGCAGGCGCAATCCCTGGGTCAGGAAGATCCCTTCGTTAAGGATATGGCAACCCACTCCAATATCCTTGCCAAGGAAATCCTACAGACAGAGAAGCCTGTTGAGCTACAGTCCACAGGGTCTCAAAGAGTTGGACATGACTTAGCAACTAAAACCACCAGCCCCACTGAAGCATAAGGCATCCAATAGCTATTAGTGGTGATAATGAATAAAGTTACAGAAATGAGTAGGTAGCTAGATTCTGAGGTACAGTGTTTAAGAAACAGCAGCATAGAGATTACAAATAGTGTCTGTTGTCTTTATTTTTATTAGTTACCAGTTCTGTGGGTGTGAAAGTTAACTATAAGGATACCAGCAATGAGAAGAGCAACAGTAACTTTTATCTCTCATTATTTGTTACAGCATTAGCTCTTGAAATATGTTGTTCAGTTTTTAACTTCACTTACTTCCAATTCTCCCTCTTCCCAAAAAGATTTACAGCACATGATTCCATCTATTAGTATATTTTTCAGTTAAAAATGACTGGTGCTAAACTATGACAAATTATATCAATAAACCTGGATAGTATAAATGAGTCTTTATAAGACTAAATCTAAAGTAAGTCTCTCCTAACATACTTTTTGGTAGAAAGAAACACATCATTGAAATTCTCATTGGATCATTACAATAAAAAATAAAGCAATTATCCTATGGTCTTCAAATTATAATTAGGAAATATTCTAACTCATATTGGATTTCCTCGGTGGCTCAGACTGTAAGGATTTGTCTGCAATGCAGGAGACCCAGACTCTATCCCTGGTCAGGAAGATCGTCTTGAGAAGAGCATGGCAACCTACTCTAGAATTCTTGACTGGAGAATTTCATGGACAGAGGAGCCTGGCAGGCTTTGCACTGTCAGACAAAACTGAATGACTAACACTTTCACTTCCTAACTCATTATGTTATAGAACTTTATATGTTATGAATTTTATATTTCATAAACTTTGAGCCAAGTTTGGTTTTACAAAATCAGAAGTATTCAAAGAAAACTCCATCCCCTTTATTCCTTGGGACCTCAATTAAGAAATGAAAAAAAAAAAAAAAAAAAAAACCTAATTTCTCAACCTTCTTTGAGAGTGAGATGGCCCTGTGAGTTTTAATCAATGAAGTACAAGGACAAATCAGAAAATTTTCTAGGAAACTAATGTGAAATTTATTACTGATTAAAAAAAAAAAAAACACAATGTAATATCTCACTAGCAGTTCCTTTCCTATTCTTTCTTCATTGAATGGTAACATGATGTATAGAACTGTTAAAGTCACATTGTATCCACAGGCATCAAGCACAATAAACTAAAGCCAAAACACAAAGCAAAAAGACAGAAAGAGAACACAAACTTAATAATATCAATGAACTACTGAAACAATCGTTCAACTTCCTATCTTCAGATTTTTCATTAAATAATGGGTCATCTTGTGGTTTAGGACACTGATTATCAAGTGTTCTGTTGTGGTGGCTTAATGTATCACTTCCTGGTTTTGTGAACTCAGGCCTTAAAATTGAGATGTAGTCCCAAAGATGTGCTGGTTTACATTTAAGTAAAAGTGAAATTATACAAAGAGAATACCACATTAAGCAAATAAAACCTTTAGACTCAATTTTTTCAAAATAATTAACTCCCTTATGTGTTTATACAACTCTGAGGCCAGAAATAGCATTTATTTCTGTCTTTCTAGATTTTCAGATAAACATTGGAAGAAGGCCCCTGACCTTAATAATTGAAAGGAATTTTTGAAATTAACCATGGTGACTGTCATAAACTATACCAGAACACTATATGGAAAAAAATGTCACTGGCTTCAGTAACTTTAAAGAACTAAAGCCTTGTTGAATTCTTAATGTCAATATCCAGGAATTATAATTATTCACCCAGTTCCATCTTGTATCTAATTACACAAAATTTCTTCAGCACTATGTTGCTGGGTTAGCTAATATTAAAACGTTCAAGGAAAAATTATTTCTTCATAAGTAGGAAAAATATGTGAAAGTTAATAAACTAGTTGCAGCTTTTTTCCTAAAATACAAATATAAAAGAGTTTAATGTTTTTGAATATTTCAACTTTGGGTACTGTTTTGTAAGAGATTCTTAAATGATTGACTTCAAGTAACACTGTCCCTCTTAAGGCACTTGTGATAGCTTAAGTACTTCACTTGGCCAAGAGGATTGAGGCTTTTTAACTTGGAATACTGAGACTCACTAAATAAAGCAAATATTCTGATTGTAACATTTAACATGAGCATAATTTTATTTTTATGGTTGTGCTTACCTACAGCCTATCCACTCATCTTGCATATATTGTTATAAAATACACATTTTTGGCTCTAATCCTATTTTCCTGGGACTCAACCAGGTTCTGGCCACTCAGTGTGTAATAGCAGACAGAAATACAGGTCTAGTTCACATGGGATTATTCTAAATGAATCACTTAATTGCTTCAAGGTTGTTATAATAATTATAATAATAGCTCAATCACTCTCTTCTATATACCAACATTTTCTTCCTGGAATTTTGGTTATTTTGTTATTTTTTAGATTTACTGCTACTTTTATCTTTTTATTTTGATATTTCCTTCCTAAGTTAAATAACAATAAAATTAGCTAAAATTAACACATTTTTTTTCTGGGCCTATTCTTTCAATGAAAGGAATTTTTAGAAATTATCTTTCTAAGTGGGAATCATTTTACCTTTCTGGTTGAATGGTGAGTGGTAGCCAAACACTCTTTTACCTATTGCTTTCTTACAATCAAAATCTTCCTATAACCATGAGGATACTCTAAATTATGAGGGTCCTATTTTAATATAGAACAACAATAACAAAACAATAAATAATTAACAGAAACATAAAAGACCATAATGAGCAAACAATATGTGGGAAGCAAAAATATTTTTTTATGCTGCTAGATGATGCTCTTTCTATAAGACCTGTGAACAGAAAACAGATTTAAATAATGAGTCCCTGTACTATTGGGAAGGAACATTAAGGTTTGATGTTGAGTCCTTCACAAGAGGGCTCTTGATATAATCCTACAAACTGGTAAAAATTGCTTTGATGATTATTCAAGTTTTGTTTATTTGCTTGCTTGCTTGTTTGATGAAGAGCACTATTCATTATGTCCAAAATCCCTTATACCATCCTAAACTATCTGAAGAATAGAGGCAAAAAAGGTAAGGTTTGAAGCCTATTGGAATGGCAGCATATTGTACCAATCCATCCTGGAACACAGGGTGTTGACAGTATTCCTCCAGCCTGCTTCTAATCTTAAGCCACTGACCAAAACCTACGAAGAATAAGCAGGCTTACTTTTTTATTTCTAAGAGACAAAATGCAAAAAGCAACATATGTTCCTGTTCACAGTAACACAATAGTCCCATTTAGGTTATTAATATTGAAAATACTCAGAGTAAGTTAAACCATTAATTACTGTGACAGCATTTATTCTCCCAGTGGCTTATATATGATTAATTGTAACATATGTTACACTGTTTATATATAAAAAAAATAAAGCAAAGGAAGAAATCAGTGAAGAAAACAGCAATTTTTCTGGAGATGTGATGAAAAGCACACCTGTACTATCTCCATTTGTCTCTTTTTACTCTAGCTTCTTTCTTATGTCTTAATTTATGTATCAGGAAGGTTGAAAAAGATTGTCAACTACTTCTGTTTTGAAACATAACTTATATTTTAGCTAGTAAGATTTTGACATCTGCATGCAAAAATTCAGAAAAAAATATGTTGAATGCAGGGGTCAGTTCAAATCTCAAAGGCAGCAGATTCCTCCAAAAAAATCAATTAAGGGGCAACATTTTGCTTTAAGGGTGAAGCTTTGTTCACAGCCTTTGCTGCTGATGCTGCTGCTAAGTCCCTTCAGTCATGTCTGACTCTTAGCGACTCCATGGATTGCAGCCTACCAGGCTCCTCCGTCCATGGGATTTTCCAGGTGAGAGTACTGGAGTGGGTTGCCATTGCCTTCTCTGGTTCACAGCCTTTAAGGGATGATAATTTGTTTGCATTCTTTTAAATAACACTACAGAGTGTATTTACCACATGATTTAGTTTTTTAAAATCTATCTATGAATCATTATTTATAGGAAAATATTAGGGTAAGGTGCAAGTTGAGGAAATAGGAAAAGCATGTGCATATCTTAATCTATAAGCTGTAGTGTATAATAATATCAATATCCTGCATTTCTCCAACTACTAACTTTTAAAGGAAACTTAAGATTTTTCTAAGTTGTATATGAAAAGTGAAAGTGAAGTCGCTCAGTCGTGTCTGACTCTTTGCAACCCCATGGACTGTAGCCTACCAGGATCCTCTGTCCATGGAATTTTCCAGGAAGGAGTACTGGAGTGGGTTGCCATTTCCTTCTCCAGGGGATCTTCCCGACCCAGGGACTGAACACAGGTTTCCCGCATTGCAGGCAGATGCTTTCCATCTGAGCCACCTCTCAATTGGATACGGCTCCGCTTTTCATTGAGATCTATTTTACATATGATGTTTACAGAATAAGGAACTATGGCAAAACTTAGGAGTGAATGGGTGCTTTTGTATAATTTTCATAGGACTTTTGTGGCTCTAAACACATATCCTGTGATTAAACTAATGGGCAAACAATGAGGTTACTGACCTATTTTGGCAGATTTTAAGTTGCTTCCTTCTGACTCTGCTAATTGCATCTGGTGAATATTGGAAAAGAAACTGCAGGGCTGGAAGGCATTGCTGTCATCCAGCCAATCAGGTGTACATACAGCCAATGGGAGTTATCTTCCCACAGCCTACAGCCCTGAGGTGGTTCCAAGCAGCTGGTGCCCTACCAGAGCCATGTGTCACGTGACTCTGTACATCAGCGATTTCCTACAGTAAGCAAGGGCTTCCCTGCAGCTTTCTTATTTTTGTGCAAAATATCCCCTTCTTATTGAGAAAATATTGCTAAATGTCTATGACTTCAAAGCTTTAGAGAACTGAGGAAACAGAAAAATTGCTCTTAGTTCCTGGTACCCTGAACTTTGAGCGATGTTAACGGGAGTTATGTGAGCACAAAAGAAATGCAAGTGCAGCAGGACTGCACCCTCAATCATTTGCTGAGCTGTGAGACACATTAAAAGTTAGCTGAGCAGTATCAGAGGCTATTTCAGAGCTGAATACATTTACCATGTTGTCTTCACTTACACCAGCTGTCTTCAAAGTAGTTCTACTACTATGAACTGAAAGGGTTTTTGTTATTTAAAATAGCTACCCTTCACTCAAAGATGAGTCTTACATTATGATAAGCATTTTTTCTTTCTAGATTATTGTGCCATGATGAAAAGAGTATATTTCCTGATATATATATATATATATATATATATATACACACACACACACACACACACACATACATAGTATACACACACACACACATATTTTTTTTTCCCCCAAAGAGAGAAAGCCAGTATGCTGCAGTAGACTGCATGACAACTGGAACCAAAGGGTCTGCCATTAGTTGAGTATGTTTTTTGAAAACAATCAGTTAATCTTTCTAAACCTATTTCCTCATCTTTAAACATGAGTTAATACCATATAACTTCGTATAATTAAGATTTAAAAAAACAAGTAAGATATTTTGTAACTAGTAAAATGTCATCTATTATTACCATAATTGTCATTTGCTTAGTCACTTTCAAACGACCCTTAGCAACAGCAAACGCATAGTGAGACACTATTTTATTGGGAAATTTGCTTATGCTTATCTTGTACATTCAGCATAACCCCTAAGGTGGTGATTATTGTAAAGTTTGGTTTCGTCTAGGTTTTTCAGTTGTTTCTTAACACAAAACAGATTCTTGTAAACAAAAATTTCTCAAGTAAACACAAAGACTACAAAGAAAAAAGGGAAATCAGCATCCTCCTTTATAAATCTCAGTTTACTATGGTAAAACCACATATAGAGCAAACTATGACTGCTTCCAGAACTCTTTATGTGTGGCCCTGGGACTTGATTACAAGCAGTCTTCGGGCACAAGGGCATTGTGAAATTGTCAAAGAATGGGTGGTTGAGGTTCCACTCAGGTTTCACGCTCTCTTTAACTGGTCTGTCTGAGCTCTGCCATGCAGTCTGAGTTTCTAATATTTCACACAGTGCCAAACATCACTCCCTCTCCTGAGGGTCGTACTTAGCAAAAAGGCTTGAAAAGTGGCCAGTTGATCCAAGTTCAGTCTGTAAGTTGTCTCCTCAGAACTGCGAATTTCAAACTTTTTACCATTCTTCCTAGCTTCTTCTCTTTCTACAATACTTACTACTAGAAAACCTAAGTACATGCTATATAGTTGGAAGCCACTGTCCTCCTTAAAGACAGGTCCTCTCTGAAAATACTGTCTACCAACTGCCTCAAATAAAAGCCTCCCTGACACGCCCCGAGACAACATTTACGTCAGTATATCTACATAGGTGGAGCTATGGAGGTAGAGGAGGTGCCAGACGTGACGTGAAGTGATGTAGACGTAAACAGACGTGACGTGAGGTGACATAGATAGGCGTGACCTGAAGTACACCTGAGGTAGACGTGATATGACGTGACGCGACGTAGACGTAGGTATTCCGGGCTTGTTAATATTTGTTCCGTGAGTGACTTTCCTCTTTTCCTCAGTTCTTCACCACTTTTAGAAAACTGTCTCTTCGCAGGATATATTATATACTAACCTGATTAGGCAGAGTCACAGGCATGAGTTACTGCCAACCCTTATCCTGTCCAGCTTTGTGAATTTGGGTAAGTTACTTAAATTTCCTGAGCCTCATTTCTCTAAACATTGAGAACATGATTGTAAATAACTGAGGATTTTATTTAAGCATCACATGGCACCGCCTTCAAGTATAATTGTAGTAATTGTTTTTGTAACATTCCTTCTTTTAAAATAATGCCTTTAAAAAAATGCCTCCAGTGCAGCATCTGGGGTTAACTGCTGCCTCATTGGTATTTTGCTCTTTTTCTGCTTAGTGCACATGTTTTACAGATGGGTATGTATCTTCTCAGAAAGGCACTTTATGAAAATCTAATACTTTTAAGTCCGAGTCTGATGGTTATAACACTCAGTTTCTAAACTTTTGATTTTATAATCTGCATTATAGATTTTGTTGTCAAAATGATATTTTTAAAAAGCAAACATGATACTGTTAAAATAGGTACTAGACTTGCATTTTTTGGATTTTTGATAAACAGTAAATGGCATAATGTCAAGGTTAGTGTTTGATTAATGTTAACCTAAATCTGGAATGTAAGAAATGTTTTCTCCAGCAACTTCCAAGGTTCTGCTTGAATCTTCCTTCGCAGAAGTGCACAGGTTAGTAAACATCAATAATAGATGATACTTGTAGAGTATGGATGTTTGATTTTTCACCCAAATATATCTGTATTTCCATATTAGGTTTTCTACTTCTCATCTGTTTCTTCTTCCTTCTCCTCTCTCTCATGGAACAATTTTGATGAAATTATATTCCTTCATTTTCAATTCCACTGCAGTGTTCTTGCCTGGAGAATCCCAGGGACGGGGAGCCTGGTGGGTGCTGTCTATGGGGTGGCACAGAGTCAGACACGACTGAAGTGATTTAGCAGCAGCAGCCTGTGTTGTTAATGTATTAAATAGTAAATGATGCATGGCTTGGCTTCTCTGGTAGCTCAGCAGGTAAAGAATCTGCCTGCAGTGCAGGTGACCGCGGTTCACATCCTAGATCAAAAAGGTTCCCCTGGAGAAGGGAAAGGCTACCCACTCCAGTATTTTTGGGCTTCCCTGGTGGCTCAGTCAGTAAAGAATTCGTCCACAATGTGGGAGACCTAAGTCAATCCCAGGGTTGGGAAGATCCCCAGGAGGAGGGCACGGCAACCCACTCCAGTATTCTTTCCTGGGGACTGCCCAAGGACAGAGGAACCAGGTGAGCTACCATCCATGGGATCACAAAGAGTCGGACACAACTGAAGCGACTAAACACAGTACACAGCTAGCATAAATGAGATTCTGACTTTTCTGGGCTAGTCACATGACAACTGAGTAGAAGCTAATTATGTATCATCTTCATAAATGTGACATATTTGTGTCACTGTTGTTTTTAAATTTACTAACCTGCCATTTTCCCTGCTTATCAGGCTACAAGAGCTCCAAATAGGGATTTACTGTAAAAGTTAACAGAAAGTCCAACAGTGATATGTCCATAAAATATATATCTCTAAAGGAAGCTTTAGGGATATTATTCATATGTAGTATACATACACTTCCTATGTAGTATAGCGATTACACTTTAATACTGCTTGTTACCAGTTGAGGTTTCTAGCAGCAAAGATTGAGATGGAGTTTTGTATGCAAGATATTTATTAGAGGTTAATGCTCTAGCTTGTAATTATGTTGCAGGATAACCCAAAAGGATCTTGGGAGTATAATGACTCATCAGAGTGCCCAAAGTGACTTTTTGCAGAGTTCTCTGATGAAAGTGTCAATACAATATTGTAAAGTAATTAACCTCCAATTAAAATAAATAAACTAATATAAAAAAAAAAAAAAAACCTACAGCTAAAAAAGTGCCACATGTTGAGACCTGTACCTGCATAGACAGAACTGTAGGGATCTAGGTATCCAGGTCAGAGAAGGCAATGGCACCCCACTCCAGTACTCTTACCTGGAAAATCCCATGGATGGAGGAGCCTGGTAGGCTGCAGTCCTTGGGGTCGCTAAGAGTCAGACACGACTGACTTCACTTTCACTTTTCACTTTCATGCATTGGAGAGGGAAATGGCAACTCACTCCAGTGTTCTTGCCTGGAGAATCCCAGGGATGGGGGAGCCTGGTGGGCTGCCCTCTATGGGGTCGCACAGAGTCGGACACGACTGAAATGACTTAGCAGCAGCAGGTATCCAGGTATTCTTCCTGTTAGGAAAACAGTAGCATGTGTATATACGGATTCAGTATATATACTACATCCTAAAGATGGTACCTAATCCTCGGGTAATAACATCTTCAAACTATCCTTCAACTGCGTATTCAGGAAACCATGCCCTTCTCTATCAGGCTGGGGAAAAAAAAAAAAAGGTGGTAGGGTGGTATGGTATTTGATACAGACAGTAGCTATCATGTAACCTGGCTTACTCTTATATCTCCTTTGCTATGAATTGATTCCCCTGGTCTGGTACAATATTGCAAGGGATTTCATGCCAGGGAATCAGCCCTGAGATCACGGCAGTGGTTGGGTCAGCACAGCAATAGGGAAACTCTATATCCTCAGTATTTATCTCTTTCTAGTAGAGCAAATATGTGGATTTCCAAATTAAAAGGACCATAATGTATAATTTTTTACCAATTGGTCTCCTTGAGGAATAGTGTTATTCTGGGGACTAAGCATTAGTTTCTGTTGCCAGCAGTATGAGCATTCAGTATCATGTACATAAATGCCCCTTATTGAATGGGAGCTCATATTGTTGGTCCAATGAATAGTCTCATCTTTTCCAATGTGACCACTCTCTTTTGTATACAACAAAGCAGCAGGAGTATAGTTGATGACTTAGGCTCCTTAATGCCAATGAGCTGAGTGTTCTGCTTGTTAATTAGTCTCCTGTGGTACATGCTCTATGATGTGCATCCATACAAAGGTCTTCACGCTTTGTTCCTGCTCCCTTATGTCTGCCATAGGTTCATACCATGGACCCATTCCATACTTTCATTGCCCAGGTCATGAACAGCTAGGCTATTTGCCACTGCTCATGGCACCATATAAATTATAGTATCAGACCACTTTTCTTTTTATTTTTTTACAACAAAATGGATGTTCATATGGACAGCATGAAGCTGTCCATTGGGATATATTTCATTCATCATTAACATTCAAGTCCACTCTTGAGGAAGACTTCAGTGAAGATATTGCTTATATTTGGCACATCCATAAAGTGTCAGTTTTTACTTTATTGCTGTTCAAACAAGATTCTTTATATATCAGACTTGTGGCCTGCAAGAACAGCACTGGTCCAACAGTGGTGAATGATATGCAGATCTGAGCTGTTTGCTCACACAGCTGTTTATAACCTCTAGCCCTAATTGTATCTGATCACAGAGGTACAACTTTATTTATTTTTTTTTATTTTATGTTTAAACTTTACATAATTGTATTAGTTTTGCCAAATATCAAAATGAATCCACCACAGGTATACGTGTGTTCCCCATCCTGAACCCTCCTCCCTCCTCCCTCCCCATACCATCCCTCTGGGTCGTCCCAGTGCACCAGCCCCAAGCATCCAGTATCGTGCATTGAACCTGGACTGGCATCTCGTTTCATACATGATATTTTACATGTTTCAATGCCATTCTCCCAAATCTTCCAACCCTCTCCCTCTCCCATAGAGTCCATAAGACTGTTCTATACATCAGTGTCCCTTTTGCTGTCTCATACACAGGGTTATTGTTACCCTCTTTCTAAATTCCATATATATGCGTTAGTATACTGTATTGGTATTTTTCCTTCTGGCTTACTTCACTCTGTATAATAGGCTCCAGTTTCATCCATCTCATTAGAACTGATTCAAATGTATTCTTTTTAATGGCTGAGTAATACTCCATTGGCATGTTTTCAGTGGAGAAGTGCCTGATGAGACAACAAAAACCTATAAGACTATGTATGCATCATATTCCTGAAAATCTTAAAACTTGGTTCAAATGACAGAATCCATCTCATGGGGATAGTTCAGTCTCATAGGTTTTTGTTGTCTCATCAGGCACTTCTCCACCAAAAACATGCCAGGACTTTTTTCTCAAGAGGCCTGTACGTTGTAGATGGCATGGCCTTGCTCCAGAGCCCCAGAGATCTTTATTATGTTTCTTAACTAGCACTTTCTGTAACTTCCATGGGACATTATTTTACCCCCTACCACCACTACAATCCCAAAGAAAGGTAATGCCAAAGAATGCTCAAACTATGACACAATTGCACTCATCTCACATGCTAGTAAAGTAATGCTCAAAATTCTCCAACCAGGCTTCAGCAATACGTGAACCGTGAACTTCCAGGTGTTCAAGCTGGTTTTTAACCAGAAGGGAAAGAGACATGTGTACCCCAATGTTCATTGCAGCACTGTTTATAATAGCCAGGATATGGAAGCAACCTAGATGTCCATCAGCAGATGAATGGATAAGAAAGCTATGGTACATATACACAATGGAGTATTAGTCAGCCATTAAAAAGAAAACATTTGAATCAGTTCTAATGAGGTGGATGAAACTGGAGCCTATTATACAGAGTGAAGTAAGCCAGAAGGAAAAACATCAATACAGTATAATAATGCATATATATGGAATTTAGAAAGAGGGTAACAATAACCCTGTGTACGAGACAGCAAAAGAGACACTGATGTATAGAACAGTCTTATGGACTCTGTGGGAGAGGGAGAGGGTGGGAAGATTTGGGAGAATGGCATTGAAACACGTAAAATATCATGTATGAAGCGAGATGCCAGTCCAGGTTCGATGCATGATACTGGATGCTTGGGGCTAGTGCACTGGGACGACCCAGAGGGATGGTATGGGGAGGGAGGAGGGTGGAGGGTTCAGGATGGGGAACACACGTATACCTGTGGTGGATTCATTTTGATATTTGGCAAAACTAATACAATTATGTAAAGTTTAAACATAAAATAAAATTAAAAAAAAAAAAAAGAAAAAGAAAAGGCAGAGGAACCAAAGATCAAATTGCCAACTTCTGCTGGATCATGGAAAAAGCAAGAGAGTTCCAGAAAAACATCTATTTCTGCTTTACTGACTATGCCAAAGCCTTTGACTGTGTGGATCACAATAAACTGTGGAAAATTCTGAAAGAGATGGGAATACCAGACCACTCAATCTGCCTCTTAAGAAACCTGTATGAAAGTCAGAAAGCAACAGTTAGAACTGGACATGGAACAACAGACTGGTTCCAAATAGGAAAAGGAGTATGTCAAGGCTGGATATTGTCACCCTGCTTATTTAACTTATATGCAGAGTACATCGTGAGAAACGCTGGGCTGGAAGAAGCACAAGCTGGAATCAAGATTGCCAGGAGAAATATCAATAACCTCAGATATGCAGATGACACCACCCTTATGGCAGAAAAGTGAAGAAGAACTAAAGAGTCTCTCGATGAAAGTGAAAGAGGAAAGTGAAAAAGTTGGCTTAAAGCTCAACATTCAGAAAATGAAGATGATGGCATCTGGTCCCATCACTTCATGGCAAATAGATGGGGAAACAGTGGAAATAGTGGCTGACTTTATTTTGAGGAGCTCCAAAATCACTGCAGATGGTGTTTGCAGCCATGAAATTAAAAGAAGCTTACTCCTTGGAAGGAAAGTTCTGACCAACCTAGACAGCATATTAAAAAGCAGAGAAATTACTTTGTCAATAAAGGTCCATCAAGTCAAGGCTATGGTTTTTCCAGTGGTCATGTATGGATGTGAGACTTGGACTATAAAGAAAGTTGAGCACTGAAGAATTGATGCTTTTAAACTCTAGTGTTGGAGAAGACTCTTGAGAGTCCGTTGGACTGCAAGGAGATCCAACCAGTCCATCCTAAAGGACCTGTGTTCATTGGAAGGACTGATGTTGAAACTGAAATTCCAATACTTTGGCCACCTAATGTGAAGAACTGACTCATTGGAAAAGACCCGATGCTGGGAAAGATTGAGGGCAGGGGGAGAAGGGGACAACAGAGGATGAGATGGTTGGATGGCATTACCAACTTAATGGGCATGGGTATGGGTGAACTCCAGGAGTTTGTGATGGACAGGGAGGCCTGGTGTGCTGTGGTTCATGGGATCACAGAGTCGGACTCGACTGAGTGACTGAACTGCATTAAACTGAACCATTACTACTATCTCTTACACCATTAGGTCTGTCAGAATGCATGACAGCTTACACTGCAAACCAGATCTGCTGTAGAGCTCTTTCCTATTTGGGGCCATGCTCAAAGCTAGTAACATTGTGTTACACAGTATATGAGCCTAGACAGTATGCCCAGATGTGGAGTATACTCCTCTAAAGAAGCTTATCAGGGTGTGTGTGTGTGTGTGTGTGTGTGTGTGTGTGTGTGTGTGTTTTAATTTCATTATGGTTGGAGGTACAAGCTTCAATTATTGGTCTTTTACTTTGGAACATATGATATGGCATGCCAGTGATCACTAAATTCTTAACAGTATTACTGAAGTGGAAGACCACTAGCTACTTCTTGCTCCTATGGCCCAGTCTGTCTAAATGAAAACCACTACTCCTGTGTATTTTAGATCTTTAAGAATAGAGTGATTTTTCCCAATCCCTTGTGATGTAATTTTTTTAAAACTTACTGTCTTGCTTGTGATAAGCGGTAGTCTCATTGATTGCTATCTGGTCTTCTCAGTTAAGTTCAGTCACTCAGTCGTATCTGACTCTTTGAAACCCCTTGGACTGCAGCACATCAGGCTTCCCTGTTCATCACCAATTCCCAGAGCTTACTCAAACTCATGTCCATGACTTGGTGATACCATCCAACCATCTCATCCTGTGTCATCTCCTTATCCTCCTGCCTTCAATCTTTCCCAGCATCGGAGTCTTTTCCATTGAATCAGTTCTTCACATCAGGTGGCCAAAGTATTTGGCCTTCAGCTTCAGCATCGGTCCTTCCATTGAATATTCAAGATTGATTTCCTTTAGGATGGACTGGTTGGTATCTCCAAGTGGCTCTCAAGAGTCTTCTCCAACACCACAGTTCAAAAGCATCAGTTCTTTGGCACTCAGCTTTCTTTACAGTCCAACTCTCACATGCATACACGACTACTGGAAAAACCATAGCTTTGACTAGATCGACCTTCTACATAAAAAATCTGGCCTTCTGCATAAAAGCTATTAACCTATGGCTTAGGCTCAGTGTTTAACTTGCACAAACTGTTGTGTATGCAAGTCAAATTATATAGTTGGGGGACATGAAAATTAAAATCAGATAGGTGTTTGGATTCACTGGAACCAAAATAATCTGAATCTTAACCAGAACTTTATATTTTACATGAACACATCAATCACATGCTCGTACTCTCATACCAGGGCAGGGAGGAGTAAGGAGAGGGCATCATGATACGTCACATTATTGTAAGAATCTTTGGGGAAGCACTTACAGAGCTTTTATCAAATTACTTTTATAATGTTGCAGGGTCCTTCTTCCATTGGGCCCAGCTGAATCGTCAGGAAATGGGTTCTATGCCTGAAAACTGGCAAGAGTTTGTTACCTTTTATCTGGTGGAGGGTAAGGTGAGGTTTAACTCCCACTAGCTACTTGGTAGTCCAGCTATGATTTTTTTTTCTCTCTTATGATATAAGCTGAGTGGTGTCCTTATTGGCTTCCCATTTATAATTACTGTTTTCCCTAGGACACTAAGTTCTTTTAACCACTTCCACAACTTTCTGTGAGTCATTACTCCTAAATCTGCAATTTAAGCCTGTTACTCATTATGAAATTTAGTCAACTTCTGGCAGTTAAGGATTGAACCTTGCCTTTATTGCTTTAGGATTCTGTTGTGATAATTTTTATCAGCTAGTCCAATTCTATAATAACTTTTCCCCAAAAATGAGGAGAGCCATTACTGACTTTATAATTATGCTAGTGTCCCTTTCACCAGCATATCCCTTAAGGTCTTAGTAAATGGTGCACATAGGCTATCTCATGAATGTAATTCTGTGATGTGTCTTACACTGAGCCTTTTAATCCTTTCCTAAATCATCAGCCATGGAAATTGTGGCTTTTTAACTCCACATCGAATGTGTCATCTCTTCCTCCACATTGCTTAGAACGTTTTGGGGTACTTTCCTGCTGTTAAATCCTATAACTTGGAATAATGCTCCTAAATCAATAACCTCTCCCTTATCTCCATTTTATGTTCTGACTACCTTCATCAAGCATTCTTATAATCCAGTCTGTACATGCTCCTTAACTTTAGCTGGTATATTCTAGTTCAGGCTTGCAGCTCCCTTGGAGTATAGCCCTATTTCTTTCTTATGAGGCCCAACATGCCCCTAACTGAACTATGATGCAACTTAATGTGAGTTATAGGTCCAGTAGCCAGAAGCAAAGGTGATGAAAGGTCTTAAAGAAACACATGTCTTATAGGGGGAAGTTCTCTGTGTATTTTTCTCTCTTCTTGGAGTGCTTGCTCTTAATTAGCAGATTCATAGTCAACAGAGAAGTCAGGTGTTGGAAAATGTTGTGCAGAATTCTCCCATGTATCTTCTTAATAAATTCCAAGATTTCTGTTGGTCCTAATTGGGGGTCTAATGCTGCTATAATAGACAATGCCTTGGTTGTATGACTACCCTTCTTGGGAGTTCACCCTTTGTGACTATTATGTCCTTTGTCCAGTCCTTAGTTTTCTTTGCCTTTGAATTACAAAAGTATCTTCATAGTTTGCCAGGGTGGTCTTTTGGTTTTCAGAGTTGACTTTTAATTTCCTGTGATGCCAAAGGCATCACCAACTCAATGGACATGAGTTTGAGCAAGCTTTGGGAGTTGGTGATGGACAGGGAAGCCTGGAGTGCTGCAGTCCATGGGGTTGCAAAAAGGCACACATGACTGAGCAACTGAACTGAATTTTAATTGCCTGTGAACATCTAGCAGCTTTCTGTTACATTTTTCTAGAGTATCAGTGACATTTAGCCATCCAGTTCCATTGTCCTTATAGCTATTATTTCCTCTATACTTCTCAAACATCTAATAAGTGGCACCTACTAGTACAGGTCCTTCTATCTGTTCACTATCACAGTTTTTCACTGGTGAGGATTTTAATAATTCAACTCATGCTAGGAGCTTTCTAAAGTTCAGCTATCGTTAGTGATAGGGTCCTCATATCCTACCAGGTAACAAATGATTCACTTCAGAACCCCATCTTATAGTCTGCTTTATCAGACATCTTCTGGTAACATCTGTCACACTTAGCTGTCCATAAGGAAAAGATAAATTGGAATTTAGCATACAGGCTATTAACTAGGAATCAACATCTGGGATGTTGAGGGGATGGAAGGAGAGGATGGAAGTATTGAGTAGACTGAAAAGTCCTAAAGCACTTTAGGACCAAGAATCTTGAGCCATCACTATGGAGGAATGTACATGGTCCATCAGGTGTCCTACATTAGGCCTAATAGCAAGGTCTTTATACCAATGGTGTCATGAGTCATCAGATAAAAGCTGCACACAGAAGCAAACTCCCTTGAGTGTGGCGACTCATTGTGAAGGAAAACTCTGAAGGAGATTAGTTGGTTTATTTACACCTGAGCAGCAGTTACTTCCATGATCTCTGTGTCCATCACACTACACGGAAATCAATCAACAAACACCAAGTGTGTTTGGTTTTGTTGTTGTTGTTGTTCAGTAGCTGTGTCCAACTCTTTGCAACCCCATGGACTGTAGCCTGCCAGGCTCTTCTGTCCATGGGATTTCCCAGGCAAGAATACTAGAGTGGCTTCCATTTCCTTTTCCAGGAGATCTTCCTGACCCAGGAATTGAACTTGTGTGTCCTGCATTGGCAGGTGAATTATTTACCACTTAGCCACCAGGGAAGCCCTATCAAGTATGTACTAGATATCATTTACTGTACCAAACATGGACTACAAAAAAGGAGGAAGAAAACAGATGCAGGTCATACTTCCAAATATCATAAAAGTTAATATGGGAGTTGATAGATAAACCAGTGCTTAAAGCAGTATCTAAAGGTATCAGTGAAAGAGATATGCCTGGACAGCCTGAGAGTGTCAAGAAAGCAGCTCACTCAGACTGTGAAGAACAGTGAAAGGAAATGGAGTATTTGAAATAGATATTGAAGTAGGTATTAATGTAGATAAAAATTAGAGTATTCAAAGGAAATGTATAACCATATAAAAATGGAAAATTTTTGTTATTTGAGGAAATATTTCAGCATAATTTGAGCATAATATGACAATAAGTAAGGGTAAAATGAAAAGGTAGGCAGGATTTGGATGATGGAGAGGAATGGATGACATGCAAGGGAGTACAGTCTGTATAAAATACAGATTCCCTGAAAAGGTTTATTCTAGGCAGTAAGATGATCAGAATTCCACTTTAGGATATTTATTCTGGCTGCAATATGTAGAATGAATTGTAGTAAAGTTAGCCAAGGTACAAGTTATTCTGGTAAATAAATGAGAAAAAATAGAGACTTAAAACAATGACATTTTTTGTTCCACAGTTAGAGTGGTACTTCGGAGAAGGCAATGGCACCCCACTCCAGTACTCTTGCCTGGAAAATCTCATGGGCGGAGGAGCCTGGTAGGCTGCAGTCCATGGGGTCGCTAGGAGTCGGACACGACTGAACGACTTCACTTTCACTTTTCTCTTTCATGCATTGGAAAAGGAAATGGCAACCTACTCCAGTGTTCTTGCCTGGAGAATCCCCAGGGACAGGGGAGCCTGGTGGGCTGCCATCTATGGGGTTGCACAGAGTCGAACACGACTAAAGCGAGTTAGCAGCAGCAGCATTAATTAATATGTTATTGATTTAATATTATTAAATATAGATTCTTTGCATATTCCCCCCAATGTCTAGTGCCTCAAGGAAGGTTGCTACAGATACTAACCATAGGTAGCAAGTAACATCATGATTGTGGTGAATGAAGATGAGAAGGAGAAGGAAGCTGGTTTTGTTCAGGTCACTAGTGTCAAGTCTGTCTCCTGTGTATCTAAGTAGTTTTATAAATATGGCTTAAAGAGTCCTAGGAAAACTCCTTTCTTCCCAGTATGTATTCAGGTCAAGAGAATTTTGTATCCTGCATACACATTATTTTGAAATTCTTTCAAAAGATAACTCTTTCTTATCCTTTTTTAACTCTTCTCATCATTTTGCCTACTCTTTAAAATATCAGATGGTTCCTTTTTTAGTCCAAGTATTCAGGTTCAACTAAAATCACTGATTTTCACAAACAACATATGCTTATTTTGTTCACTGCTTGTGGAATCATTTGCTATCTTATCTTTGTCTATCTTGAGTCATCCTCAGTCTGTAAGTGTGTCCTTCTTGTTTTAAGTCAGTCCTGGGCCCCAGGAGCCTCTTTAGAGGTCACTAGATGAAAGGGCCCTTTGGATAAATGTTTTAAAGGATCTCTATACTGCATTTTAAGCAAATACTTGACTGAAAATGCTCTTTTTTTCAAGTACAGTGATGTTAGAGTTGTTAAGCTTTTTCCCATTTATTGCTACTGAATTCACATATGTATCTTCAATATTCTATGCTGTAGTGGTCTCAATAGTTAGCACATTAATCATGCATTATCTTTTTTTTTTTTTTTCTCCCCCACTACCACAAATTATGCAGTCGAGTTTCCCACATTTGGGGAAATCGCAGGGGTCAGCACATCCGGAGTGCAATGGATAAGCCTCGCCCTGGGAAAACCACCTTCGTGATCATGGTATCTCCCCTGCCAGGTAAGTATAATCATGCATTATCTTTAGTAGGAACCTTTAGATCTTTGTAAAGTGTATGTGAGACATTTGGATTTAAATTGCACCTCATGCACTTTTCACATTGGCCATGCATAAAGAATAGGTTAGAACAGATTCTCTAGTCCATTTTGTAATGGCGTGACTTCATGACTATATTCAAATCAATGAAAGCGATCTGTAACAATTCCCGTACTTACCCTGGGAGGGTAGTTGTGTCTCCTTCATGCTCTCCTTTCTGCACCAGCTGAATGCAGAAGAAGGCAGAGTCCCAAGAGAGACAGAACCTAAGCCTCTACATGATAGCTTGGAAGAGAGCTGCCTTGCTGACCTAAACTCCCATAAGGACATGTTAGATGAGCAAGAAAAAAATTATGGAGTTTTAAGCCACTGAATTTTTTAGGGTTATTTATTCCTTTGTCTTAACTTATCAATGTAATTTTCAGGCACACTTTTAGCCTAAATATACTTTTGTAATGCATCATGCCTGTCTTTACTACTTAAAACTTAAGTGGTCTAAGAGTATTGCCCAGACTTCCCAGCCTGATCCTCAAAGACCTAAATTAAGTGATTTCAGCCTCTATTTCCAATGTCATCTTTCACTATTTCCTCCTGATACTAAATTATTGTCTACTTCCTGGGAGTGTCATAGTCCTACAAATTTCTTAGCTCTTGGCACACATCGTTCCCTCTGAATTTTTTCTTCTCTACATTCTTAGGAAATTCTGACTTCTCTTCAAGACTTTGTGTAATATAAATGATGTGTTGACATCTTGGTTAAGCATTAGTTGCTCTTCCCTAGGTGTTTTCAACTACTATGTGTCCATCATTACTGAAACACTTAGAACTTTTTATTGTAATCATTTGCGTACGTATATATTGCTTAATCTGTACAATGAATTGTTCAAGAATGGGAACCTTTCCATATTTGTCTTTATATCCAATGTATATTAAAAAGAAAAATTAGCAATGTCTGTTTAAAAGAATGGATAACCTTACATTTTCTTTAATGTGACTGTTTAATTTGATTGGCCTGAACTGCTTTTATTTATACTTCATCTCTGAATGCCCTTTTTAGGACACATACTTACAATCTTAGAAAGTAGCAGAGAAACTTATTTTCTATAATTTCACCTACTGAACTTGTGAAATATGGTTTTCTTTTTAACCATTTCAAAAATTCTTAAAAAGAAAATACTTCTAAGGTGTGTAGTACAGATGTAACTTTTAAGTCTTTCTCCTCAATAACCCCAAACTCTCCAGCTCCTTCAGCACATCCAGTAATTTAAGATTTAGAAAATTGACCTTATTCCCCATATAATAGAAAACATTGCAATCCTGTCAATAACTCTAAGGGATACCTTGGGCAGTGGATACAAAGCAGTGCTTCCCTTAAAGACTTTTGTCTCAAAGTTGATGATAAGATTCTAAAAATCCATTTTCCTTTTAAACTCAGATATATTCTTTATCTTTTTTGCATCATGACCACCTGTTGACACCACTCTGATTCCTTCTCCCCTTGAAATATGACTCACATCAAGGCTAGCTTTAAAGATTTCATTTAGAAGGATATGATATTGCTACATAAGACTTAAATCTGAAAATTAAATACACTGTTTTTAATAGTTACCTAATCATTCCTTCACATACAATTAAATTTGGTCTCTTTTCTTATAAAGATTTTAGCCCTCCAATGTATTCCTGGGCCATGCCCTTCCTCTTTGACTTTCTTTCTCTGTCTAGATTTTTGCCCTTAAATACCCAATCCCTGCTTTTTATTTTAACTTTTTCCATGGAAGTAATATTTACTGTTCCATAAAGCATAATTAAAAATTTCAGTCACTCAGTCGTGTCTGACTCTTTGCGACCAACTCCCAGAGACTACTTAAACTCATGTCCATCGCATCGGTGATGCCATCCAACCATCTCATCCTCTGTCATCCCCCTTTCCTCCCACCTTCAATCTTTCCCAGTATCAGGGGCTTTTTCAATGAGTCAGTTCTTCACATCAGGTGGCCAAAGTACTGGAGTTTCAGCTTCAGCATCAGCCCTTCCAATGAATATTCAGGACTGATTTCCTTTAAGATTTACTGATTGGATCTCCTTGCAGTCCAAAGGACTCTCAAGAGTCTTCTCCAACACCACAATTCAAAAGCATCAATTCTTTCACTCTCAATTTTCTTTATAGTCCAACTCTCACATCCGTACATGACTACTGGAAAAACCATAGCTTTGACTAGACCGACCTTTCTTGGTAAAGTAATGTCTCTGCTTTTTAATATGGAGTCTAGGTTGGTCATAACTTTTCTTCCAAGGAGCAGGCGTCTTTTAATTTCATGGCTGCAGTCACCATCTGCAGTGATTTTGGAGCCCTCCAAAATAAAGTCTCTACTGTTTCCATTGTTTCCACATCTATTTGCCATGAAATGATGGGAGTGGATGCCATGATCTTTGTTTCCTGAATGTTGAGTTTTAAGCCAACTTTTTCACTCTTCTGTTTCACTTTCATCAAGTGGCTCTTTAATTCTTCTTCAGTTTCTGCCATAAAAGTGGTGTCATCTGTGTTTCTGAGGCTATTGATGCATTATATCTTGTATCTATGATATTAGCATGAAATCTGGTAACTCATACTTAAGACTATTAACTCTTTACAAAATGGTTAAGAATTCATAGTTTGGTTGAACCAAAGGGCTCATGGTTCAGTTTACTTTTGAAGATCATTGTGAAGCAAACGAAAGTATATTCAGTTTTTGCTGTAGCTGTTTCTTGAAACCATGTAAATTTACTACTTAAGCTTAGTCCTAGGCAGTCAGTAGACAATTCTTCACTCAGGATCCTGTCAGATTCAAATCTATGTAACCCTAGAAGGACTTATGGTTGGAATGACTGATGCTCCAATACTTTTGCCACCTGATGTAAAGAACTGACTATTGAAAAAGACCCTGATACTGGGAAAGATTGAAGGCAGGAGGAGAAGGGAACGACAGAGGATTAGATGGTTGGATGGCATCACTGACTTGATGGGCATGAGTTTGAACAAGCTCCAGGAGTTGGTGATGGACAGAGAAGCCTGATGTGCTGCAGTCCGTGGGGGTCACAAAAAAATCAGACATGACTGAGCGACTGACCTGATCTGAAAGGTAACACATGCCCAGGTTCAAAGAATATATCACATGTATATGTATGTATCACTTTACTTCTAGTTTGGACATTGAACGATCCAGTATTAGAAACTATGGTCATTTACTCCAGCACAGTGCTCTGTGTCAAAGGTAACTGAGAAAATCACCTCCTAAATCCAGGGCATAAATCTCAGTATTCCCTCTGAAGTCAGTTAAACTTCTTTCTCTGTTTTAGGAACTGGGTTTCCTCCTGTTAAAGTTTCTTTACAGATACAGGGAAAATAGGTGGTGTATCCTAAATTTGAATGCATCATCAAAACTCTTTGTAAGGAGTGTCTCTAGGAAATATTTACTGAAACAGCATCTGCCACCCCGACTCTATTTTGAAACCTTTTCCTCTGTGATTTCTGAAGTAAAATCTCAAGCAGAAGTATGGAGGAAATGACTAAAAATGTGTGCATTTATCAATCATATTTGGGTAATTCTTCAAGATTTTCATAATTTGCATTGTATATCCTAAGAACTATCTCAATAATTAGTGTCAATTTTGATTCTTATATCAAAGTTTGTTCATTTGAAGACTATCAATGGACTATAATTATCGTAAAATGTTTACAGACTCTTTTTTTTAATGAGGAAAAGTACACATGTGTATAAGGTATATGACTAAGTTTAGTTTGAAAACATTGTTCTCTTGTAAAGATTTTCTGGGAATAATAAATCACAGCACAGGTTCCCCTAACATCAGAGAAGATGAGTGTTCTGTTTCACAAGGTTCAGCAAGCAAATATTTTATCAAATATTTTGTCACCTCTAACCATGGTTTACTTATTTTTCAAGCTGGTATTATGGGATACACACTATCTAGGTCCTCACCTCTCCTGTCATATAAGTCACATTTCAGGTTCTGTTACTTGTAGCATCCACTTCTGTTGGCATTTTATATTCTGCAGATAGCATAAAATCCTACTGTAGTGACTTGAAGGTATAACAGTATGTTGGTTTTGCACCATAAATTATCCAAGGGTAAGCAATCCAGTATTAAAAAGGGACAAAATTTCTTCTTCTGGTCACACATTCCTAGTATGTAGAGTTTCCTCTTGACATTTGCTGTATTACACTCACATAGTGGAAGCTATCCCTTTGCTACTTTTATTTTATTCTTGAGAGAAAGAAGACCACTAAGTACAATGAAGAGGGTGAGTTAGTAAAAAGTAAATGGTAAAAAAAATAAAGAAAGATACTTTTTTTTTTCTTTTAGTAAGGACTTCTGTTTACATATTATAGACCAAAACTGAGGCCCAAGGTTGGCCCAGTAATGAGAAAAAAATGATCATGAGAAGAGGTTGTTGCTATTGTGAGTGAGAATTTGCTTCGCCAGCTTAAACTATTTGCTTCATGAGTGAAATTTCAAATTTTATGATTTTATCCAAGAGGCTAGTTTCAAATCAGTTTCAAAGATAATGTAAATAAATTCTAGGATATATAAGGTGATTTTTAATAAATTATCACTTAAGCATTGAGTAGTACTTTAAAAAATAATGTGTCCCTAGTGGCTAAGTCGGTAAAGAATCTGCCTGCAATGCAGGAGACCTGGGTTTGATGCTTGGGTCAGGAAGATCCCCTATAGGAGGAAATGACAACACACTCCAGAATTCTTGCCTAGAGAATTCCATTGACAGAGGAGCCTGGCAGGCTATTGTCCATAGGGTAGCAAAGAGTCAGAGATGACTGAGTGGCTAACACTTTCACTTTCACTAAGCATTGAGTGATGCTTTACAAAATAATAAGCAAAATTTACATATATCATGATAAATTTAATTACACTGCTATCTAAATTTATAAGAATCACATGGTATCAAGAACCTGCTATAGTCCATCTCTGTGCATGTCACCAAAAAATGAGTTAAATTTTTCAGAAAATAGTGAAACTCTCTTCAGTCTATAGTATAGTGGAGGATGGTAAATTATGAGAAGTTGTAGTTATTTTCTGAGAAGCAGAGCTCAGATCCAAGAGAAGGACACTCACGTATTTGAGTTCCAACTAATACTGTGTTGAGAAACCAAGTTAGTGGGCCTTAAGTAGAATAAGCAAATCTTTCATTACATAACATAAGACAATTTTGAGAGAGAAATAAGATGCAATTAATAATGTTTGTCAGTAAATGTAAACCAGAATTTTTCTGAGAAAACCAATATTTATGGTCACTCTAGTAATGACCATTATGTTAAAATGAGATAGAAAATAATAGAATAGAATATATATTATTAAAGGTTATCCCATAGTAAAGACATTGTTTCATTGTTTTCTTTTGTTCATATATATATATATATACACATATATATATATATATATTTCAGTTCAGTTCAGTTCAAAAAATAATAATAAGTCGTGTCAGACTTTATGCTACCCCACAAATTGCAACACGCCAGGGCTCCCTGTCCATCACCAACTCCCGGAGTTCACTCAAACTCATGTCCACAACCTAGATAGCATTTTCAAAAGCAGAGACATTACTTTGCCAACAAAGGTCCGTCTAGTCAAGGCTATGGTTTTTCCAGTGGTCATGTATGGATGTCAGAGTTGGACTGTGAAGAAAGCTGAGTGCCAAAGAATTGATGCTTTTCAACTGTGGCATTGGAGAAGACTCTTGAGAGTCCCTTGGACTGCAAGGAGATCCAACCAGTCCACCCTAAAGGAGATCGGTCCTGGGTGTTCTTTGGAAGGAATGATGCTAAAGCTGAAACTCCAGTACTTTGGCCACCTCATGCAAAGAGTTGACTCATTGGAAAAGACTCTGATGCTGGGAGGGATTGGGGGCAGGAGGAGAAGGGGACGACAGAGGATGAAATGGCTGGATGGCATCACTGACTCGATGAAAAAGAAAAGAAAAAAAGATAAATGTGCAATATGATGGATCTGTCAACTTAACAATAACAACAAAACCTGGAAAACGAGGTTCTGCTATTCTCAACACTCTCAACTGTCTCTTCTAAACAACTTAAGAGTCAATCATAGCCAATAGTTTTTTATTAGAAAAAATAAGAGCCTCATGATGACTAGACCACTAGGAAGTCTTTATTATTTGTTTTTCTGAAAATATTTTTCCATGTTCTTAGGGTTCTACTTTAGTCCAGAGGCTCTGAAAAATTTTGTCTATCACTTTATTATTCAATAAATACTAAATATATGTATTGGCTATGATTGACTCTTAAGTTGTTTAGAAGAGACAGTTGAGAATGTTAAGAATAGCAGGACCTCATTATCCAGGTTTTGTTGTTATTGTTAAGTTGACAGATCCATCACATTGCATATTTATCTTTTTTTTTTCTTTTGGTAAGAACATTTAAGTTCTACTTTCTAAACAAAAACAGCTAGTGGGTCAAAGAAGAACTCAAAAGAGAAACAGGGTTATTGAATATCCTTTAAAAGTTTGGAGAAAAGATGATAGCAAAAGTAATAAATCTAAATGACGTCAATACATACACTCAAACAAGATTGTGCAGTCTTGAAGATTAGACATCAAGCCCATTTAGAATCTATGTTCAGTTCAGTTCAGTCACTCAGTCGTGTCTGATTCTTTGCAATCCCATGAATCGCAGCACACCAGGCCTCCCTGTCCATCACCAACTCCTGGAGTTTACCCAAACTCATGTCCATTGAGTCGGTGATGCCATCCAGCCATCTCATTCTCTGTTGTCCCCTTCTCCTCCTGCTCCCAATCCCTCCCAGCATGAGAGTCTTTTCCAATGAGTCAACTCTTCACATGAGGTGGCCAAAGTATTGGAGTTTCAGCTTCAACATCAGTCCTTCCAAAGAACACACAGGACCGATTTCCTTTAGGATGGACTGATTGGATTTCCTTGCAGTCCAAGGGACTCTCAAGGGTCTTCTCCAACACCACAGTTCAAAAGCATCAATTCTTCGGTGCTCAGCCTTCTTGACAGTCCAACTCTCACATCCATACATGACCACTGGAAAAACCATAGCCTTGACTAGACAGACCTTTGTTGGTAAAGTAATGTCTCTTCTTTTCAATATGCTATCTAGGTTGGTCATCGGAGAAGGCAATGGCACCCACTCCAGTAGTTTTGCCTGGAAAATCTCATGGATGGAGGAGCCTGGTAGGATGCAGTTCATGAGGTCACTAAGAGTCAGACATGACTGAACGACTTCACTTACACTTTTCACTTTCATGCATTGGAGAAGGAAATGGCAACCATTCCAGTGTTCTTGCCTGGAGAATCCTAGGGACAGAGGAGCCTGGTAGGAGGCTGTCTGTGAGGTTGCACAGAGTCTGACATGACTGAAGTGACTTAGCAGCAGCAGCAGCAGATTGGTCATAACTTTCTTTTCAAGGAGTAAGTGTCTTTTAATTTCATGGCTGCAGTCACCATCTGCAGTGATTTTGGAGCCCCCCAAAATAAAGTCAGCCACTATTTCCACTGTTTCCCCATCTATTTCCCATGAAGTGATGAGACCAGATGCCATGATCTTCGTTTTCTTAATGTTGAGTTTTAAGCCAACTTTTCACTCTCCTCTTTCACTTTCATCAAGAGGCTTTTGAGTTCCTCTTCACTTTCTGCCATAAGGGTGGTGTCATCTGCATATCTCAGGTTATTGATATTTCTCCTGGCAATCTTGATTCCAGCTTGTGCTTCTTCCAGCCCAGCGCTTCTCATGATGTATTCTGCATATAAGTTAGATAAGCAGGGTGACAATATCCAGCCTTGATGTACTCCTTTTCCTATTTGGAACCAGTCTGTTGTTCCATGTCCAGTTCTAACTGTTGCTTCCTGACCTGCATATAGGTTTCTCAAGAGGCAGGTCAGGTGTTCTGTTATTCCCATCTTTCAGAATTTTCCACAGTTTAATGTGATCCACACAGTCAAAGGCTTTGGCATAGTCAATAAAACAGAAATAGATATTTTTCTGGAACACTCTTGGTTTTTCAATGATCCGGTGGATGTTGGCAATTTGATCTCTGGTTCCTCTGCCTTTTCTAAAACCAGCTTGAACATCTGGAAGTTCACGTTTCACATATTGCTGAAGCCTGGTTGGAGAATTTTGAGTATGACTTTACTAGTGTATGAGATGAGTGCAATTGTGTGGTAGTTTGAGCATTCTCTGGCATTGCCTTTCTTTGGGATTGGAATGAAAACTAACCTTTTCCAGTCCTGTGGCCACTAGTAGGCAGGACCAATTTCAGTGTTATTCATTCAGCTACCAAAAGTAACTTATCTTTTTCAGCTGCTAAAGATATTGAAGAAAAAGGTGGAAAAAATGTCATTGTTCATGCACTATGAGCAAAGAAGTGAAAGTGAAGTCGCTCGGTCGTGTCCGACTCCTAGTGACCCCATGGACTGCAGCCCACCAGGCGTCTCTGTCCACAGGCAATCCACAGGGATTTTACAGGCAAGAGTACTGGAGTGGGGTGCCATTGCCTTCTCCAATGAGCAGAGAAAGTCAGATAGAAAAGGAAGAATTTCAATTACACAGTCATAGTACTAGTGGAGAATGTAGAAGAGGATTTTCATAAACTTAAAACCTCTTTCTGCTGGAGTAGCTGAGACTTAATTTAGTCTGACCTTTTTCACCTTGAAGTCAGATCTAAATGCTGGAGGGTTTACATGGCACAGAGTCATGTGTGTGGGTTGTACCGGTCTCTGGTTGTTTAATATCCATGTTTGCTTATGGTGAACCTTCCATCGCCTGCTTCATGATCTTAAGCATCAATCAATGAAAACCACTCTCGATTTGGCATCTTCCCTGACACTTCTGTGTGATACTGGAGGGAAGTGAAATAATAAGTCTTCTTTCTATAAACTGCTCTGAGTTGTGAAATCTCTCTTCCTAGGCACTCTTTCTCCATGTAGCTGGGGAAAGAATGCAAAACACAGAAACTCTGGGACATTTCTCTATGTCTATATTCTCAGCAGTTCCCTGCTAGTTCTCCTCCATTCTCTAAACCTGAGAAAACCTTTAGTAGCTTTGAGAGATGGGAAGAAAAGGAAAATCTTTCCCTTTTAAAACCCCAAGTCTTTTGACTAAATAAAAGAGCCCTATTAAGTCTGAAATCATGAGAATTTCTTTCTTTCTATGTATACTACCATATCACTCCTTTGAGGTGATGAGAAGAAAGGTGACTTAGGAAAAATGACTAAGAAGGAAAATAGGAAGTATCAGTTTATATTTCAGTTTATAATATATATGTATATGTATTTATATAGAGTAAAATTGTATATTATATACTATATATTTTATAAGAAGATTTATAAAATAAGATGAAGTATAATATCCTATATTTATAAACATATTTACAAAATAAGACTATAAAATGTAACTTACTTTTCAAGTTTTTAATTTAATAAAACATCATAGTTTTCTATAGGAAATATAGGTATAAAATTATAGAAATAGTGCTCACTTGAAGAATATAAAATACTTTATTTTCTAAATGCCCCAGTTCAGTCACTCAGTAGTGTCCAACTCTTTGTGACCCCATGGACTGCAGCACACCAGGCTTCCCTGTACAGTCTTCCCTGTACAACTCCCAGAGCTTGCTCAAACTCATGTCCGCTGAGATGCTGATGCCATCCAACAGTCTCATCCTCTGCCATCCCCTTTTCCTTCTACATTCAATCTTTCCCAGCATCAGCGTCTTTTCCAATGAGTTAGTTCTTCACATCAGGTGGCCATAGTATTGGAGTTTCAGCTTCAGCATCGGTCCTTCGAATGAATATTCAGGACTTAACTTCCTTTAGTATTGACTGGTTTGATCTCCTTGAGGTCCAAAGGACTCTGAAGAGTCTTTTGCAACACCACAATTCAAAAGTATCAATTCTATACATCTGTGTCTCTTTTGCTGTCTTGCATACAGGGTTATCATTACCATCTTTCTAAATTCCATATATATGTGTTAGTATACTGTATTGGTGTTTTTCTTTCTGGCTTACTTCACTCTGTATAATAGGCTCCAGTTTCAATACAATATTGTAAAGTAATTAGCCTCCAATTAAAATAAATAAATTTAAATTAAAAGTGTCAATTCTTCAGTGTTCAGCTTTTCTTATGGTCCCACTCTTACATCCATATATGATACTAGAAAAACCATAGCTTTGACTATATGAACCTTTGTCAGTAAAGTAATGTCTCTGCTTTTTAATATGCTATCTAGATTTGTCATAGCTTTTCCTCCAAGGAGCAAGTGTCTTTTAATTTCATGGCTGCAGTCACCATCTACAGTGATTTTGGAGCCCAAGGAAATAAAATCTGTCACTGTTTCCATTGTTTCCCCATCTATTTGCCATGAAGTTATGGAATGAGATGCCATGATCTTCAGTTTTTGAATGTTGAATTTTAAGTCAGCTTTTTCATTCTCTTCTTTCACTTTCTTCAAGAGGCTCTTTAGTTCCTCTTCTCTTTCAGCCGTAAGGGGGATATCATCTGCATATCTGAGGTTATTGACTTTTCTCCCAGCAATCTTGATCCCAGCTTGTGCATCATCCAGTCTGGCATTTTGCATGATAAACTCTGCATATAAGTTAAATAAGCAGGGTGACAATATATAGTCTTAATGTTCTCCGTTCCCAGTTTGGAACCAGTCCATTGTTCCATGTCCGGTTCTAACTGTTGCTTCTTGACCTGCATACAGATTTCTCAGGAGGCAGGTAAGGTGGTCTGGTATTCCCATCTCTCTATGAATGTTCCAGTTTGTTGTGATCCACACAGTCAAAGGCTTCAGTATAGTCAATTAAGCAGAAGTAGATATTTTTCTGGAACTCTCTTGCTTTTTCCATGATCCAGTGGATGTTGACAATTTGACCTCTGGTTCCTCTGCCTATTCCAAATCCAGCTTGGACATCTGGAATTTCTCGGTTCACATACTGTTGAAGTCTAGCTTAGAGAATTTTGAGTATTTTACTCTGCTAGCATGTGAGACGAGTGGATGTGTGGTAGTTTGAGCATTCTTTGGCAGTGCCTTTCTTTGGGATTGGAATGAAAGCTGACCTTTTCCAGTTCTGTGGCCACTGGACTAAATGCCTACTTTTCTAAATAAAATGTAGTTTCTCAATAAATATTTGTTAAAAAAAATTAATGCCTACTTGATGGACTTTTGATTGGATTTCTAAATTAATTTCACAAACTTGACTACTGCCAAAGTTATGTTTTAACATTTCCTCTTACCTAAACATTGGATTTAGGAACTTAATTTTTATTTGAATTTCCTCTTCACTTTATTAAGAAGAATAGTCTGAAACATAGTGAATTCCTCATTAAATAATTGCCAGATATCTATTTTTTAAATCATGCTGTTTTTGTTTTAATTACTCTGTTTTCATTAAAATATTTTATCAGTTATTATTTAATATGTTGGTGATTGAAAATTAAAATAGATTATATTAATTTCAAAAAGTTTGTCTTCTTTATGGAAGATTAATTGAGAAATAATTACATTGTGTCCCAATATATGACAGCAGGGTTTGTGAGAAGTCTTACAGTCTAAGAACTGATTTCTCTTCAAAATTCTACTGTGGTTTGCAACTGTTTTCATAGCCTACTATTTAATGCTTATCCCTCTTCCTGGTTCCCGGGTAGCTGTGATGGTTATAGGTCATGTCACCTTCTAGTCTTTTTTTTTTTTTCTAACTTTATGCGTGGCTTCTTAAAGATGATCCTGTTGCATTTTGTTTTCAGGGCAAAAGTCTTGCAGCTGTACCAAAGCTGCCAAATTCGGTGCCTCATTCCTAATACTTAGGTTTTATAATGTAACTTGTGTGTGTTAAGTTCAGTCTCCAACTGTGTCATAAGTTCAGTCTCCAACTGTGTCATATCATCTACCTTAACCCTGAACTTCCTTTTTTACTGATGGTTGAGAGTCATGGTCGTGGTAGAAAGAGGTGGAGAGGGTCTATACAAAAAAATGGACAAAGATATGCAATGGAATTTATCTTAACTCCTCTTTTCCTTATGGTGTCATAGAGGATAATGGGACAGAGACATGTCAGTGACTTAAAAGTGCAGGTGAAGTGGATGACCACCTTAACAGAAATAATTTATCACTTTGGATGTACCTCTGATAGGAAAACATCAGTTCTCATATAAAAGACATTTAAAATGGTTCCCATCCTAATAGAACACTGCAAATTGCTATGGTACAAACAAGGAATGGATGGCTATCTTGTGCTGTCAGGGAATATTTATCAGAGCTGGGTTTGAATGAATGAATAGCAATTCACCATTTTTAACCTTGGAAATAATTATACACGAAGAGACAACAATGTACACACACAAGTGTATGGGATTATGGAAGTGCATAAAGTGTTACTTGGTTCTAAGTGGGTGACCTGGTAAAAGTAGTGGTGACGTG
Organism: Bos taurus; assembly: GCF_002263795.3. Taxonomy (NCBI): domain Eukaryota; kingdom Metazoa; phylum Chordata; class Mammalia; order Artiodactyla; family Bovidae; genus Bos; species Bos taurus. The sequence goes on from NC_037335.1 coordinate 33,245,014, forward strand.
GTAAAAGTAGTGGAAGAAGAAAAGAAAGCTGGTAAGAAATCAATCTGAGTAGTAGACTGGCTATAGATTTTGAAGGACTCTATCTCTAGTACTAAAGTTTTAAGGCTTGATTCTACCCATAGTGTTAATAACTTAGTAATTGTTGTTTGCTCTCTCTAATTTCAGTGAAACAGCATAGAAAGATTTTTTCAAATGACACATTTGCAATCCACTGTGATTGCTTCTAATTTAAACCCTGACAGTGTTTCCAGAATAATTTCTATTTATATCACTATTCAGCAGTTCTCAGAACTGAGTTTATTTCAGAGTGAGCCTTCAGGATGCATCTTCAGAGAGTTATATCAAGAGTTGTACCATTCAGATGTATTCTTTGTTTAACATCGATGTAAATCTATGGAAATAAAGATATAGAATATTGAGAATTTTCATTATGATCAATAAGATTCTGTTACCCTGCACGTCCTTATTTAATATGTATATCTTTTAGGACACAAAGGAAATAACCTTGCTATTCCTCTATTTTCTTCAGTACAGTTTTTTGTTATGTTTTACATTTGCTGCAAGTATTAGAAATGGATTAAAGTCTGATGTATGATCAAACTATAGTTTTACTGTAGCTCCTTTTAATTTACCTGTGTTTCATTATACCCCCTAACACCTTAGCATAATTTCAATATCAGGGTATTAACAAGACATTTTATATTGAACTACCTACCAAATCTAACCATGAACTGTGTTGCCAAAGAAGATAATTTTCATAGAATTTAAATTTGAGTCATTTTCCAGTTTGCAAGTTGAATCCTAAAGATAATGTTATTGTGATTTTTACCCATACAAGTACCCATGCCATAGTCAATACCTAAATACCTAATGTGGCTGTAAAGCTGGAAAAAGATAATGCATTAATGAAAGTCTTCCTAGGATAGGAGCCATACTTCTACCTTCCTTATGGTGATGATGTTCCTGAAAATAGCCTGTCAAAAATGAGACAAAGAGTTGGGAAAACTTCATGGCAAATTTAACTGAGAAATAACTGTTTTCTCCATCAAGAGAATTGCCTGATAAATGTTTTGCAGAATTTAAAAGTCATTCCAAAATTAGTTTCAAAGAACTGATTGCAAATGACAGTCCCCAAATGTGTTTCTTTCCTTCTTCTTTTTCTCCCTGTCATTGCCAACTCAGAGCATTAAGGAAATCTAACACTGAAAAAGGACTACTCCTGTGAGATGTGAA